>NC_090267.1:244338166-244652698 GCF_040414725.1 Anabrus simplex | reverse complement strand
GGGTCTCAGAAAAGGTACATGAGAACCGGAAATGTGCACTAATTCACCCACTTCACAAAAAAGGTGATAAAGCTGACATCAACAATTATAGAGGTATTTCCTTGGTATCAGTTACCTATAAAATGTTCTCCAAAGTTCTAACGAGAAGACTTTAAAGACAAACAGATCCACTCATTGGAGAATACCAGGCAGGTTTCAGAAAAGGCATATCCTGCACAGAACAAATATTCAGTCTCAAAACTATCTTGACAGTGCACAAAACTAGACAAACAGTGATCACCTTCGTAGGCTTTAGAAAAGCATACGACTCCACAGACCGAGAGACACTTTTCAAAGTACTCCAAGAATATCAAGTACACAGAAGAACAAGAGAATTGATCGAACAAACATTAACATTCCAAAGTTAAATTCTCAGGAAAAATATCTGAGCCTTTTGATGTCAACACAGGGATTCGGCAGGGAGATTGACTGTCACCTCTCTTGTTCAATAATGTTCGTGAAAAATTAATCAGAATCTGGGAAAAAGAATTTAAAGGAATAACTCTTGGTAGACAAGTGAGTAACAATTCCTGTGCTGTGTCTAGCGTTTGCAGACGATTTGGCAATTTTTTCTAGTAATAGGCAAGAAAGAATCCAGTCCCTTTCAAACCTACATGAAATTGCAGCCAATACAGGACTTCAAATATCATATGACAATACCAGTACATGGAAGGAGCCTCTCGGGTTTTAGATGGACAAGCTATGATGACAAAATTTGGACAAATTTCCCAAGTAAATAAATTAAAATATGTTGGATAAATCATTCAATTTTCTGGATTAAATCGAGAAGCAAATAAGGAGATAATTACTAAATTACGGAAAGCATATAGAATCACTTGGAACACATAAAACAAAAAATCATTATCTCGGAAAACAAAACTAGGACGTAATAATACATTATACGCATCGGGAACCTTAATCATTGGCGGTAGGTCACTCATAAATGATATAGAAAAGCAAGAAAGAATTATTTTACGGATAATTTTCGACCCAGTCAGTAGAGATGGAGTATGAATGAAAAGATGATCTCATGAAATGTGTTGCCATACTGAAAAATCTCAGATACTATCAGGAAAAAGAGGTTGAAATTCTATGGTCACATTCTCAGAATGAACAATGATAGACTGACCAAAACAATTCTAAATCTTGCCCTCACATTCAAGGTCAACAACAACTGGTTAAATGAAATAGAATCAGATCTCCGGAAAATCAACATCAACCAGGAAACTCTGAAGAATCGATCTGCTTTCAGAACACTAATTAATAATCATTGTTTCACGGAGCCAAATGGTACAACTAATAAAACCTGGAGAGAAGAACGTAAGAAGAATTTCAGTGAGAGGATGAAGAGATTGTGGGAAGAGAAAAAAGCAAAGTGATCAGCTAAATAAGTTCAAGCGTGCTCCTCAGTTGGACATAACGATGTGAAAATAATAATAATCATATGAGCATCAGAAACTAAGTCACACCACGGTAGACCAATGATGTGCCACCTCAATACCATTTGATGTCACAAGGGGAAGATCTTCTATTTTACAAGATACAGGGCACGGCAGGCCATCCTCTAGTTGCTCCATAGTCTGCGGTTATCCGCACTCGTAGTTAATGATGTAGACAGAAGGAAACAAATGAGAAATATTTGACAAATTCAAAATGAGCTCTCTATGTCATGACGAACACGTCGTGAAACTGTTGGAGGAATTGGTTTCAATATCCACATTCAGCGATCTCTTAACTTCTTTTCTGTACCATTTTAATAAGTGAAGAAGTATATAATTTTATGAATAACTAGCGAATGTACCCGTGCTTCGCTACGGTATTCTACATTGTATTCGAATATCGAAGTAAATAGTATGCATGCAGTAAATAAGATTGTTTTAAAATTGCATGTCTCTTAGCGTTATCCGAGAAAGAGCATGGGGAGGTCCCCGTACGTTGTTTCCAATGTAAAGTGTTTGTTATGGATTTGTGATATAACGGCAGGCTCACTTGCCTACTGCCATTCACAATCGAGTTGGGAAGTTTACATTATAATTGCAGGCCCCATTGCCTACTATGCGGACAGAATCGATTTGGGGAGTTTTCGTTAAAATGGCAGCCCCCCTTTCCTACTTCCAGACAGATTACAGTTTTTATTATAATGGCAGGCAATTACCCTACTATCACTCGAAATTGAGTTGTGCAGTTATCATTATAATGCCAGGCCCATTTTCCTACTTCCAGCCAGCTTACTGCCAGTCACACCAAGTTGGTGAGTTTCCATCAAAATAGCAGGCCACTATGCCTAATGCCAGTCACATTTTAGATGAGGACATTTCTTTATAATGGCGGGCACCCTTGCCTACTGCCAAACACAATCGGGTAGGGGAGTTTTAAACAAAACTGCACGCTCACTTGCCTTCTGCAAGTCAAATCGAGAAGTGAACTATTCATTACAATTGTAGACCTTCCTTACTAATGACAGTTACACAGGAGTTGGAGAAGGAACCCTTTCATACTGCCAGTCAAAGTCGGTGTGGGGAGTACTGATTACAATAGCAGACCCACCCTTTCTCGATCGCTACAAATCGACATACGAAAGTATATGCGTGTTTACAATATTGAAGACCTTCATTTACAGATTAACTGCTACTAAACGTACGTCATATCGACAAAGGATTGTACCATAAGACACGCCGGATTTAGTGGCCTAAATGGCTGGTCCTATGATATGTCATCTATTCTTGGGTCAGATTGAGTTAGAAACGTGGAACAGGGTAACGTTCTTGTAAGATTATCTCACATTACATTACTTTTCGGATAATTATGTGACAGCTACATACATAGCATTTGGCTCATATATGGCTACTGGGTGGGCCAATTTTCGTGAAGAGTTTGATGATTCTGTATTTCATATAAGTAATCGAAGGTATGAATTATGCATGTGAAAATTCCAAATTGACTTAACATCCATTAATAGAGGGAAATCAAACGTAAAAGGGATACAGATACGGCAAAAAGTCATAAGACCAAGGTTGTAGATCATTCCAAATTGAACGGAGATTGTGCAATCTGTTATGTGATAGGAATTTCCGAAGGTCTGCACCATCATTAAAATTGCCTGCATATTTCGATATTCTTCGGGGATAAAAAGTGAAAAATTTAATGATCTTGGATGTTTTCCGTTCGTTACAGGCTAAAACGTATAATTTTGTCAAATTTCAATTATCTTCTTTTTCTTCTGGCAGATTATGCCGCAATCTGGATTTTGGGCGAGGCGGGTAAAAATTAGGACTTTCAGGAAACTAAACCAAAAATTATGCAGATGGTCATTATTACCCCTTAAACGGAAAGCTGTACGAAAAATTTCGCCAAAATAGTCAGAGTAGAGGCACACAGTCGTTACGATTTGATTTATATAGATAAGGAATCTGCTCCATGTAGAACACCTTTTTGGCTATGTCCGCTGGACTTAACCTGAAAACTGACCATTCATGATATCTCCCTTATTAATCCTCCTGGCGAAAAAATGCACATGGAAAAAAGGTTTAGAGGTGGAATTCCATCACGTTTGGTCGATTTCCAGTCAGGTTGGTCTTGTTTTGTATATATTGTGGAAGAGTAAAATCACCATTTGGGTTCCCTATAAACCGCCAGTCCATTCCGGAATATGAAATGTTATTTACGTTTAAAGCCTACCTTTGGACAGGTGGATGATAAATATGAATTTTGGTTCGAATGTCTTCAGTAGTTTTCAAGTTGTAAGGAATACGCTTTACACGCACCCGCTCGTGAGTTAAGTCCGATGGGACTTGTACAAAAAAAACGGTCCGTTAATGATATCTCCCTTATTAATCCTCGTATCGAAATGATGCACATGAGAAAAAAGGTTTAGGAATTAATTTCTACCAAGGCAGGTAAATTTAAATTAACGTTGGTTGTGTATATTTTGAGGAAGTGCAAAATCACTGTTTCGGTTTCGTATAAACCCCCAGTCAGTTCAGGGATTTGGAAACATTTGCCCTAAAACCTATCAAGGACAGGTGTATTCTAAATATGAGTCTTGGTGGAAATACATCCAGTAGTTTGTAGCACTCGCGTACATACGGCGTAATTAAGGAATAAAATAATACAGTTAAGAAAGTTGAAAGTAATAGAAAATGGATTATAACTGAGGACAGCCGGATAACGACAAATATGTAAATGCCAAGTTAATGTATTGGAAAATCAAATGCCCCTCAATAAATTATGGTAGTGTGAGTTATGGATATAATAAAGCGGTAACAGAGGAGAAATTTAGGTCCATTGATTCCTAGGTAAACAAATAATAAGAAGATGACTAATGGTGTTATTACTTAATCTATTCGAAGGCGGTTATAACAACCAACGATATTCCGCCAATATCCCGCAGATAGGCCGATTGACGCCTCTCTTGCCTTCTACCCAAGGAACAACCACGAATTTAAAAGCATGATGAGGAAAATGGCAATACGTTACTTCCCTGCTGGCATGCAGTCAGAGACGTTGCCATGGTAACCTGTAGGTTCGTTGTCGGTCTGTCGGTCACTCAATGCAGAGCATGGTACCAGCAGAAAATTGTAAATTCCTCCGTCATGTAAAGAGTAAGGTAAATTATGAACATAACGAAAGTTGTTTATAATGAAGAGACGTTTCACGTACGGTAAACGAAGTTTACAGAAAATCAATAGTATAAGAGAGAATGGAGGAAAACCAGAATGGTTTTCCTGCAAACCCCCCGTATATTCAAATATTTTAAAATGATATGCATATCGAAACCTTCCCCGGGATGAGTATACTCTAAATATGAAGTTTAGTTGAGATCTATCGAGCCGTTTCGACGTGATGGTGGAAAAACCATTCAGGTTTTCCTATAAACCCCCGTCTATTCAAAGATTTTACAATGATATGCATATCGAAACCTTCCACGGGATGAGTATACTCTAAATATGAAGTTTGGTTGAGATATATCCAGCCGTTTCGACGTGATGGTGGAAAAACCATTCTGGTTTTCCTATAAACCCCCCCGTGTATTCAAAGATTTTAAAATGATATGCATATCGAAACCTTCCCCGGGATGAGTATACTCTAAATATGAAATTTGGTTGAGATCTATCCAGCCGTTTCGACGTGATAGTGGAAAAACCATTCTGGTTTTCCTATAAACCCCCCGTGTATTCAAATATTTTAAAATGATATGCATATCGAGACCTTCCCTGGGAGGAGTATACTCTAAATATGAAGTTTGGTTGAGATCTATCCAGCCGTTTCGACGTGATGGTGGAAAAACCATTCTGGTTTTCCTATAAACCCCCCGTGTATTGAAAGATTTTAAAATGATATGCATATCGAAACCTTCCCCGGGAGGAGTATACTCTAAATATGAAGTTTGGTTGAGATCTATCCAGCCGTTTCGACGTGATGGTGGAACAGACAAACAAACAGACAGACAAACAGAAACAATTTTATTTATATAGATAGATATAACGGCAGGCTCACTTGTCTACTGCCATTCACAATCGAGTTGGGAAGTTTACATTATAATTGCAGGCCTCATTGCCTACTACGCGGACAGAATCGATTTGGGGAGTATCGTTAAAATGGCAGCCCCCTTTCCTACTTCCAGACAGATTACAGTTGAGGAGTTTTTATTATAATGGCAGGCAATTACCCTACTATTACTCGAAGTTGAGTTGTGCAGTTATCATTATAATGCCAGTTCCATTTTCCTACTTCCAGCTACCTTACTGCCAGTCACTCCAAGTTGGTGAGTTTCCATCAAAATAGCGGGCCACTATGCCTAATGAAAGTCACATTTTAGATGAGGACATTCCTTTATAATGGCGGGCACCCTTGCCTACTGCCAAACACAATCGGGTAGGGGAGTTATAAACAAAACTGCATGCTCACTTGCCTTCTGCAAGTCAAATCGAGAAGGGAACTATTCATTACAATTGTAGGCCTTCCTTACACAGGAGTTGGAGAAGGAACCCTTTCCTACTGCCAGTCAAAGTCGGTGTGGGGAGTACTGATTACATTATCAGACCCACCCTTTCTCGATAGCTAAAAATCGACATCAGTGAATATATATAGATCGACATACGAAAGTATATGCGTGTTTACATTATTGAAGACCTTCATTTACAGATTAACTGCTACTAAACGTACGTCATATCGACAAAGGATTATACCATAAGACACGCCGGATTTAGTGGCCTAAATGGCTGGTCATATGATATGTCACCTATTCTTGGGGCAGATTGAGTTAGAAACGTGGAACAGGGTAAAGGTTTGGTAAGATTATCTCACATTACATTACCTTTCGGATAATTATGTGACAGCTACATACATAGCATTTGGCTCACATATGCCATTTTCGTGAAGAGTATGATGATTCTGTATTTCATATATGTAACTGAAAGTATGAATTATGCATGTGAAAATTCCAAATTGACTTAACATCGATTAATAGAGAAAAATCAAACGTAAATGGGATACAGATACGGCAAAAGTCAAAAGACCAAGGTTGTAGATCATTCCAAATTGAACGGAGATTGTGCAATCCGTTATGTGATAGGAATTTCCGAAGGTCTGCACCATCATTAAAACTGCCTGCATATTTCGATATTCTTCGGGGATAAAAAGTGAAAAATGTAATGATCTGGGATGTATTCCGTTCGTTACAGGCGAAAAGGTATAATTTTGTCAAATTTCAATTATCTTCTTTTTCTTCTGGCAGATTATGCCGCAATCTGGATTTTGGGCGAGGCGGATAAAAATTAGGACTTTCAGGAAACTAAACCAAAAATTATGGAGATGATCATTATTACCCCTTAAACGGAATGCTGTACGAAAATTTCGCCAAAATAGTCAGTGTAGAGGCACACAGTCGTTACGATTTGATTTATATAGATAAGGAATCTGCTCCATGTAAAACACCTTTTGGGCAATGTCCGCTGGACTTAACCTGCAAAAGTGATCATTCATGATATCTCCCTTATTAATCCTCCTGACGAAAAAATGCACATGAAAAAAAAAGGTTTAGAAGTGGAATTCCATCACGTTTGGTCGATTTCCGGTCAGGTTGGTCTTGTTCTGTATATATTGTGGAAGAGTAAAATCACTATTTGTGTTCCCTATAAACCGCCCGTCCATTCCGGAACATGAAATGTTATTTACGTTTAAAACCTACCTTTGGACAGGTGGATGCTAAATATAAATTTTGGTTCGAATGTCTTCAGTAGTTTTCAAGTTGTAAGGAATAAGCTTTACACGCACCCGCTCGTGAGTCAAGTCCGATGGGTCTTGTACAGAAAAACGGTCCGTTAATGATATCTCCCTTATTAATCCTCGTAACGAAATGATGCACATGAGAAAAAAGGTTTAGAAATAAATTTATACCAAGGTAGGTAGATTTCCATTAAGTTTGGTAGTGTATATTTTGTGGAAGTGCAAAATCACGGTTTCGGTTTCGTATGAACCCCCAGTCAGTTCAGGGATTTAGAAACAATATTTGCCCTAAAACCTATCAAGGACAGGTGTATTCTAAATATGAGTCTTGGTGGAAATACATCCAGTAGTTTGTAGCACTCGCGTACATACGGCGTAATTAAGGAAGAAAATAATACAGTTAAGAAAGTTGAAAGTAATAGAAAATGGATTATAACTCAAGACAACCGGATAACGACAAATATGTAAATGCCAAGTGAATGTATTGGAAAATCAAATGCCCCTCAATAAATTATGGTAGTGTGAGTTATGGATATAATGAAGCGGTAACAGAGGAGCAATTTAGGTCCAGTGATTCTTAAGTAAACAAATAAGAAGAAGATGACTAATGGTGTTATTACTTAATCTATTCGAGAGCGGTTATAACATCCAACGATATTCCGCCAATATCCCGCAGATAGGTCGATTGACGCCTCTCTTGCCGTCTACCCAAGGAACAACCACGAATTTAAAAGCATGATGTGGAAAATGGCAATACGTTACTTCCTTGCTGGCATGCAGTAAGAGACGTTGCCATGGTAACCTGTAGGTTCGTTGTCAGTTTGTCGGTCACTCAATGCAGAGCATGATACCAGCGGAAAATTGTAAATTTCTCCGTCATGTGAAGAGTAAGGTAAATTATGAACATAACGAAAGTTGTTTATAATGAAGAGACGTTTCACGTGCGGTAAACGAAGTTTACAGAAAATCAATAGTATAAGATAAATGGTTTTCCTATAAACCCCCGTCTATTCAAAGATTTTAAAATGTTATGCATATCGAAACCTTCCCCGGGATGAGTATACTCCAAATATGAAGTTTGGTTGAGATCTATCTAGCCGTTTCGAAGTGATGGTGGAAAAACCATTCTGGTTTTCCTATAAACCCCCGGTCTATTCAAAGATTTTAAAATAATATGCATATCGAAACCTTCCCCGAAATGAGTATACTCTAAATATGAAGTTTGGTTGGTTGAGATCTATCCAGCCGTTTCGACGTGATGGTGGAAAAACCATTCAGGTTTTCCTATAAACCCCCCGTCTGTTCAAAGATCTTAAAATGATATGCATATCGAAACCTTCCCCGGGAAGAGTATCCTTTAAATATGAAGTTTGGATGTGATCTATCCAGCCGTTTCGACGTGATAGTGGAAAAACCATTCCGGTTTTCCTATAAACCCCCCGAGTATTCAAAGATTTTAAAATGATATGCATATCAAAACCTTCCCCGGGATGAGTATACTCTAAATATGAAGTTTGGTTGAGATCTATCCAGCCGTTTCGACGTGATGGTGGAAAAACCATTCAGGTTTTCCTATAAACCCCCGTCTGTTCAAAGATTTTAAAATAATATGCATATCGAAACCTTCCCCGAAATGAGTATACTCTAAATATGAAGTTTGGTTGAGATCTATCCAGCCGTTTCGACGTGATAGTGGAAAAACCATTCTGGTTTTCCTATAAACCCCCCGAGTGTTCAAAGATTTTAAAATGATATGCATATCAAAACCTTCCCCGGGAGGAGTATACTCTAAATATGAAGTTTGGTTGAGATCTATCCAGCCGTTTCGACGTGATGGTGGAACAGACAAACAAACAGACAAACAGACAAACCGACAAACAGACAAACAAACAGACACGAAACGTAAAAACCACCTATTCGGTCTTGAGTTGACCTAAAACGGATAAATATCTGAAAAATTGGCGAAACAAAAGAAATTACAGACAGCGGACCCCCTACAATTTTATTTATATAGATATTGTTTAATTTAGTGTAGAGAAGCCAAAATCTGGAAAGTCATGATTGCAACATGTGAAGCAAGGCCACTGGATAGATAACAATTTAAACATTCATAAAAAGAAGCGTGCCGGAAGTTGTCATAAACATTTGCAAGTTACTTCTGTTATAACTAAATTTTCTTTAATGCGCAATAAAATGTGTGATAACGGTTGGAGAGTAATTATTAACTCCGCTACAAAACATAGAATGAACAAGTCGTGACCCACGAGTTGAAGCAATAACACAAAATGTATGCTTTATAAAGGATGAGAAAATCTGTACTGTACATCATAAGGTCACAACTGTCAACAGGATGATCTCCATGACTCCATTCTTGTTCGTGGTCCTACTGGCGGCGGTGGAAAACGCAGGTAAGTTCACTTGTCTATTAAAGGCGTAATGTTTGTACACCGCTAACAAGAATTACCATCATACGGAACGAATTTTAGAATTTCCTTCACCTAAGTTACTTCAGAGTAGTTTGCAGTAAGAATGGTCAGCTGAACCACAAATATGCTTCTTCGCTTTTGGTAGTGGACAATGATATTTCGTCCTCATGGGCTTACTGTTTGTGTGTTGCTACAAGCTTCTACTGTACATATATTCAATCCTTTCACTTGGTGCCCAGAAAGTGATCTGAATATATTTACTTTTGCCCCCTGAAGTTGCTTCTTGTCGCACTCCGTTCACTCGATAAGAATTTTTAATTTCAGTTTCCCTTCATTCTATCCCAAAAATTTCTGATTCGATATAACTCATGTTGACATATTTTGTGCTTTATTAGAAGACGCTTCCTCCTCCAGCATACAGCTGGACGACCAGTAACGTGTAGGCACATTGCTCGCTTGGTTACAGGATATGTTCCGTTGTTTTCACTTTTAAGATTAGTTTTCTATGACTTTTTACATATTTAACTTTCGCATAAACACATAGAGAGATCGACGACATGGCAAAGAACTAGGACTAGGAATACCATACCGTGGCCATAAGTAACATAACATAGAGTCCCGACATTTGACTCGTGAAAAATATGAACAAAATAATGCAGAAAATCATCTTAAATGGTGCCGACAGTAATACTCTAAGCCACTACACCCTGAGTACAAGTACGCAGTATGCAGATCCACGACTGGAACCACGTGCACATATAGACCACTCACTCAAAGCACTTATTTCCGCCGCTGTTCCGCTGGTTACCCATTTATGAAAATGTTCACACCATTAACACCTTTTCAAAATAAAGCTATGTATTCTATTTGTGATAGTGAAATCCTGTATTAAAACTGTTCAACTTTTAAGTTCCCAATACCGGGCGAGTCGGCCGTGCGCGTAGAGGCGCGCGGCTGTGAGCTTGCATCCGGGAGATAGTAGGTTCGAATCCCAATATCGGCAGCCCTGAAGATGGTTTTCCGTGGTTTCCCATTTTCACACCAGGCAAATGCTGGGGCTGTACCTTAATTAAGGCCACGGCCGCTTCCTTCCAACTCCTAGGCCTTTCCTATCCCATCGTCGCCATAAGATCTATCTGTGTCGGTGCGACGTAAAGCCCTTAGAAAAAAACTAAATTCCCAATAAAAAATGTATATGTTTTACAACGAATTTCTTCCATGATGTTGCCCAATTTCAGTTCTTATTCCTTGGAGAGACTCTTTATGTCGGAATCTGATTTGTATTTTGATTTGATTGTATAAATAATGCACATAAGTTTTAAATTAACTTCACATTGTAATATCACAAAATAATTTCACTCAAGACCTCGAAGAATAATATATCTTCATTAGGAGAGGAAAAGTGAATATCTACAAAATAATCAGCTATCGTACATCACGGAACGCAGATGAGTCTAAGTAGATATTCCTTTAAGTTTACAAAATTTCGCCCCACTAAATAATCTGAGTCTAATTTGCCCACGTACTTATTAAATTCTCAACCCCTCTCCTGACGAAAGTAGACACGATGAATGATGACGGGTAAAATCAATGTTTCATTTCGCTTCGCAGTTACAAATTCTTCCGAAGAAAACGTGGAACAAGAAATATACTGTCCAGTAATTTAGAATAGGTCTCGCGAGGTTGGAAACATTTTGACCTCGTTTCATGTTTATTTTCTATACAGATTGGATGGAAACTGGCGCGAAGTATTTTGAGGATATAATGTATAACAACCAATCATTTTAATAATCATATAAACATAGAACTGAATGTACTCAGTATCATGACAATGCAGTTTTATACCACCAGTTGCTATTTGTTGATGGACGTAATAATTTTTCATCTGCCTATCGGCACAGCCCAGAGCAAAGTCTCTCAATATGGCGCTGTCATTTGTTCTTCCTTTAAAAAAAGAAAATTTTTATGACGCTATTTGAAGATCCAACCAGCATTCGATCTGGGGAAATAGATAGCTACAGTGTGAGGGCCAGATTTAGAATTCTTTAGGCCAGTCTATCATTGTTTATTCTGAGAATGTGGCCATAAAATGTTAACCTCCTTTACCTGAAAGTATCTGATATTTTTTCAGTATGGCAATACATTTCATGAGATTTCCTTTTCATCCATACTCCCTCTGTGCAGACTGGGCCGAAAATATTTCTTTCTTGCTTTTCTATATTTTTTATGAGTTATCTACCGCCATTGATTAAGGTTTCCGATGCGAGTAATGCATCAGGTCTTATTACTGTATGATGATGTATTAGTTTTGTTTTCCAAGATAATGATTTTTCGTTATATGTGTTCCAAGTGATCCTATATGCTTTCTGTAATTTAGTAATCCTCTCCTTATTTGCTTGCTAACAAATAATGTAGTAGTCAAATTTATTTAAAACCTTATTGTGTATATTGCTCAAATTATCCTTCTTCAGTGTCGGTGCATCTCCCGAGCCTACGTTCCATGCTTGGGGTACCCTGCTGCGGTGTTTCGCATTTGCTCAAATCCATTAAGGATGCGTTTTTTCAGAATGTCAATAGGGTATGGGAGTTGCTACTTCCCTTAATGCAATTCCTATACCATCTGACGGACTTCCCTATTCATGACGAAGAACTACATTCTCAAGCTCACAATTTCAGAACTCTCTTATCTTCCGACAACTAAAATATTACTCAGAAACGTTCACGTCTCGTCCCAACATTGGTATACTACTAAGAATATTCTTCGACAAGATATCTGCTGTTGGGCAACTTTTCAAACTTTACATTCTATTGATGCCAGTGACCATAAATGATGTGGATATATACAATTTCACCCACTAAGTACATATTTGTTACGTGCAAACAACATGTACACATCTAAAGGACAAAAGACAGTTAAATAGAGGTAAACAAATCTCATGGCGTGCTCTCAGAAGAAGTGTCCTACAACATCAAAGTAATGTGATTTAATTCCTCATCAAAGAACAATGGAAAAAGTGATGGTGTTAATGATGGTTTTAAGAGGAACCGTCCCCTTTTAAAATTAATCAGAGAGGAAAACGGAAGAGGTACAATACTTCAAAAACCGGGCGAGTTGGCCGTGCGGTTAGGGTCGCGCAGCTGTGACCTCGCATCCGGGAGATAGTGGGTTCGAATCCCACTGTCGGCAGCCCTGAAGGTGGTTTTTCGTGTTTTCCCATTTTCACGCCAGGGAAATGCCGGGGCTGTACCTTAATTAGGGCCACGGCCGCTTCGTTGAAAATGAGGTATGGCATACTTCGAAATGGAATATCCAAAGTGAAAACTTTTCTCCAGGAGATTAAAATCAATCAAATTGTGTTCTTCCATCATCTTTGCCAGTGGGGAATTTGACAAGTCAGTAACTCAAAAGAAACAGGAGAAATAAAACCTCCTATTAGGTGCAGAGTGTAAAATGGTAGTTTATTAAAGCACCCTTTAAATCTGCATTTCTATTCTTAGTTAATACGGCATTTTCTCAACGACTTTGTACAATATATAACTGAACATATAAATAATTTCCAGTATATTCAGTGTTCAGTATAGTTACCTAGATAAATATACACAACTCGAACTTCATTTTCCGCCACTGTACTTCGTACGTGAGTGGACGATAGCACAGTCATCGTTATTGTTCGCTGTGAACATCTTTCACATTTCACATGCCGAAATAAGAAACCTGTTCCTAATGCTGTCTGTCGTCAGTAATCTGCACCATTGCTTGAGGCTGCAATACACCCTCGTGGAGGATGGAGTTAAACTACACCAGAGCATGTTAAACGCTCTGTCAGTTTGTCAAATATGCCTCAATTTGACATTCAACTGCTTGATAGTGAAAGTGTCATTATTTTGCGCCACAATTTTTATTAGTGCGTGCCGTCACCTGTACGATTGACACACATATCACGACCGTCGATAGACGGGTCTAACAACGAGACAATTTAACAGGTTTTGTCCAGCGCTGCGTGTGCAACTCGAATGCCACTTATCAGTGTTTAAGTTAATGTAAGCTCTGTGTAGTATGTTACATAGGCAGGAGGCAATCGTTCACAGTGCGAAATTTCCTCCCTCACGCTGCGTGCCGTTCTTGCGGAAACTTTCCTTTGGGAGATTAAAATCAAACAAATTATGTTCTTCCATCCTCTTTGCCAGTAGGGAATAACTCAAAAGCACAGGAGAAACAAAACATCCTATGACATGTGTTTTCTGTTTTGTAACCACCAGTGCCACTTCAATATTTTATAGTTAAGTATTTGCAGTATAAATCAAACTCTGTTTTTGAATTTAATTACTTAAGAATTGCATATTTGGATATTAAAATGTATAACTACATATTTTAACGTCATTTTACAGTTATACCCACTGATGACACGGATAATCGCATTTTTGAAGGAGAGGATGCTTGGATCTTCGAATTCCCATCCATGGTATGACAAAAACTACTCTTGCTTGTATGTATAATGAGCGTTCTTGTGCAGATGGAAATTGTTTATTGATGTATTAACATTACATCATCTGGATATTCTGAGTTGAATTCTATTATTTCACATGACAAATTCGTAACAATGAATAGGGTAGTTCATGAACATGTATAAATATCAATATTATGAGTAGAATGATGAGATAGAAAGCCGCTCTATAGTAACAGAAAAAGAATGAGGACATATTTCAGTTTTGTTTTCTTCGAGACCTTGAGTGGAGAGAATAATTAAGTGTAAAGATAGACCATACCACTGGATAATAGTTGCAGAGGGTGACAGTAAGGATGTGCAGTTTAAAACTTGGTTTCATACTTGAAGTTTTGATTATCAAATAGATTGTATCCAATCGAAGAGACACTGTGACAGTTGTCCTCTTACAGAACAATGCCGATATCACTTTCATGTATATCTCATAAGGAAGGTGGTGGTCATTGTTTCAAGGGGAAGTACAACACGGCACCACCCTCTCCTAACATTACAACAATAGGGAGATTGGAATAGATCCAGCACTTCGAAGAATGGACGCATCGGTCAAAAAAATGGCGTGAATATCTAATATTTCATAAGAGAACAAGGTTTGACCAAGACGTTCGTGTAGCAAAGATGGAATTGAGGAAACTGGCCCAAGTAATTGGAAGCAATGCCAGACTCCACTAGGGAATCCGTGGCCGCCAAATGGCTCAGTTTACGAATCCTTTACGTTGCAGTGAATACCGCGAATATATTCTATCACCTCCACCCATAGCGCATATCTACGAGGGAAATATACCCTGTAAGAACAATATTATTGAGGGAGGCTAGATATTGATAGAAATTAACTTAGAAGACGTACAGACTGGAGTAGTGTTATACAATTAGAGTGGAATTTGTTGATTGCCAATACGAATGTCACATGGAATTCTTTGATCTGACTCTTTGCCTAAGGTAACAAGACTGCATTGAAGGTTGAACCTTGATTTCGAGCTAAGTACACATCACAAAGTCTGGTCATAGCAGAGAAAGACACGCACGCTGCAACTGTTCCCAACTCTTTTATTACTGAATCGGAAGAATGAAAATGCTTCGGCAGATTGAAATGAAATTATGAAAGTTCAATTGTTTTGGGCTAACTTACTATTTAAAGCATAGACATTAATAGAATACTGGATAATCTGTATGCCAGGGGACTGAGTACAACAATACATGCAAGGGACACTCTAGAATTCACAACTGCCCGAGTTGCATTCCGGAATACACTGCCTGGCAGCTTAGAAATTAAAACAGCTGTCCGACAAGGTGATGGACTTTCACCAATACTGTTCAGCTTGGATCTGGATGAAGTGGTAAAACAATGGGGACAGATGAGCCAAAGAATTGGTATCGAAGGCATACAGATTGGATACAAGATCGAACACAACGCCACAGTGGACTGCTTGTCCTTCGCAGATGATATGGCATTGCCTTCCACTCGCTATGGCATTGCTATACGAGAAGGAAGAATATGCGTAGATGGCGCTAGCAAACCTAGCCGAGACTGCGGGAAGGTTGGCCTAACGATACTGTACAAGAAGCAAAGGACAGCTGGAAGGTTGGATATCAAGTAGTAGAGAGAGTCGACAGTTTTAGGTACCTAGGTGAGAATATAACAAGCAAACTACAGAATAATAGGAGTGCGGGAGATAAAGCACAACTCCTACAGAAACTACGATTCACGGCCAAGCCGTCTTATGGGAACAAGAACCTACCGAGAAACGCCAAACTGCGGCACTATACGATGGCCATCCGGAACGCTGCATTGTACATCGGGCAAAAGAGCTTGTATTCGATTGGCAAAGGAGGGAATAAAGATCCTGAGAGATATATATGGAATACCAGAACGGAGGGTGAAATATAGGTGCATATATTAAGGCAGGATATATATGAGAAAGTAGAACCAATTTCAATTGTATTACGGAAGAAAAGGTTGAGTTTCATGGGACATTAGATGTCGATGGATGGCTACAGGCTAACAAAGAAGATATGGAATGCGATATGCATAACGGGAAATAACAGGATGAAGGAAGTTAGGGACGATTTGAAGGCTATTGGCATGATAGGTAAATATCTACTAACGACTGTGCAGCATAGATCAGTTTACAGAAAGTTCGCTAAGAGTCACAAGATGGACTGATATTAAGATGAAGATCCAAATTGGGAATCGGAGAGAAATGGGAGAATAGAAAGAATGAAATCACTCGAGATCCTAAGGGTCGAAACGAATTTATTAAAAGAGCATAATATTATTATTTAGATCCTTATGTGCTAAAGTAAGATATTCGATACTTTTAAATATAAACGGTAGTTGGGACCTGATTAAAGAAACCGTCGCTATACTAACTTCTTCTTAGAACAATAATCACTACGAACACCATCTTGTTTAACTCAAACAACCGGCCTATGGAGGTAGGCTGAGATTTGCGAAAAATACAGTAAATAATCATAAAAGTCGAATGGCTGAAAGACCTTACTATTTTGTTTATAGATATAATTATGATGATTTTGTAATATGCAAATGTATAACTTTTGGCCCAGGAAAATTCCGAAATATGGATGCAAGTTTAACGACGGTGCAGACCTTCGTTTCAGGGTAATTGGTGGCTAATCAGTAAGTCGTATCACAAGTCAGAAAGCAAATTGCGTTTCGTTTTGGAGAGATCTAGAACTTTTGTCCTATGACTTTTCGTCGTATTTCTATCCCTAATACGTTAAATACAGCTGTATTTCTCGATTTCAAGTTGATTTTGTACTTTTACACGTATATGTTTTCATTTGGCACACTTATAGCAAAGGTAGAATCATGACATTCGGCACGCACATTTGCATGATCATTGGCCATGTTACAGCCAAATTTTATGATTCTAGCTGTCACATGAGTATCAAAAATATAAAGTAGTAAGTGAAAACTGTACAAAATTTCACCCCATTCAATGACTCTAACTCAATCTAACCCATAAATATAGGAGATATGAGAAGATGTCATAGGACCAACCATGTGGAGCACTGAAAGGGGCGTCTGATGGTGAAGTCCGTTTGTAGATACGTCGTACAGTTTCAAAGCAGTAACTATCAAAATAAAGGTCTGCACATCTAGACTGTCTCTATACATTGACAGTTTTGGCGAAACTTCCCTACAGTTATCCGTTTCAGGTGTAATAATGACCTTCTGCATATATTCAGCTTTGGTGCCTGTCTGTTTGTATTTTTGTTTGTCTATAACTTGAAAACTACTGGATATATTTCAACCAAACTTGATGTTCAGAATCCACCTGTCCTTTGGTAGGTTTTAGGGCAAATATTGTTTCTAAATCCCTGAATTAAATGGGGGATTATACGAAACCGAAAGCGTGATTTTGCATTCCCCCAAAATATACACAACCAAACTTAATGTAAATTTACCTGCCTTAATGGAAATTAATTTCTAAGCCTTTTTCCTCATGTGCATAATTTCAATACGAGGATTAATAAGGGAGCATTAACGGACCGTTTTCCGGTACAAGTCTCACCGGACTTAACTCAAGAGCGGGTGCGTGTAAAGCGTATTTTTTACAAGTTGAAAACTACTGAAGATATTTGAGTCAAACTTTATATTAACATCCACCTGTCCAACGGTAGGTGTTAATCGTCAATAACATTTCATGTTCCCGGAATGGACTGGCGGTTTATAGGTAACCGAAATGGTGATTTTACTCTTACACAATATATACAGCACAAGACCAACCTGACTGGAAATCGAATAAACGTGTTAGAATTCCATCTCTAAAACTTTTTTTCATGTGCATTTATTCGACAGGAGGATTAATAAGGGAGATATCATAAACGGTCCGTTTTTCAAGTTAAGTCCAGCGGATATAGCCCAAAAGGTGTTGTACGTGGAGCAGGTTCCTTATCTATCTATGTAAATACAATCGTAACGACTGTGTGCCTGTACATTGACTATTTTGGCGAAATTTCCGTACAGCTACACGTTTAATGTGTAATAATGTCCATCTGTGTATTTTTTGATAAGTCCTAATTTTTACACTCCTCACCGAAAACCCAGATTGCGGCATAATCTGCCAGTCGAAGAAGGATATTGAAATTTGGCAAAAGTATACGTTTTAGCCGGCAATTTTAATGATGGTGCAGACCTTTGGGAATTATTATCGCAAAAGGAATGGCACAATCCCCGTTCAGTTTGGAGTGATCTAGAACCTTGGTCTTACGACATTTTGTCGTATTTCTATCCCTTTTACGTTCGATTTTTCTCTAATTCTCGATGTTAAGTAAATTTGGACTTTTCACGTACATAATTCATACCTTCTATCACTTATAGGAAAGATAGAATCATCAAACTCTATACGAAAATTGGTCCACCCAGTAGCCATATACAGTATGAGCCAAATGCTATGTATGTAGTTGTCACTTAATTATCCGAAAGGCAATGCAATGTGAGATAATCTTACACAAATTTTACCCTATTCCACGTTTCTAACTCAATCTGACCCTTGAATAGATGAGATATCATAAGACCAGCAATTTAGGCCGCTAAATCCGGCGTCTTATGGTACTATCCTTTCTAGATATGATGTACCGTTTAGCAGCATTTAATCTGTAAATAAAGGACTGCAATATTGTAAACAAGCACATACACTGACTGACAGAGCAAATGCAACACCAAGAAGGAGTGTTTCGAAAGGGATGAAAGTTGGAGAAAAAACAGAGACGGCACGGACGAATAATTGATGTTTATTTCAAACCGATATGCAGGTTACACAATGCGCACGGCATCGACTCAGTAGGATGTAGGACCACCGCGAGCGGCGATGCACGCAGAAACACGTCGAGGTACAGAGTCAATAAGAGTGCGGATGGTGTCCTGAGGGATGGTTCTCCATTCTCTGTCAACCATTTGCCACAGTTGGTCGTCCGTACGAGGCTGGGGCAGAGTTTGCAAACGGCGTCCAATGAGATCCCACACGTGTTCGATTGGTGAGAGATCCGGAGAGTACGCTGCCCACGGAAGCATCTGTACACCTCGTAGAGCCTGTTGGGAGATGCGAGCAGTGTGTGGGCGGGAATTATCCTGCTGAAACAGAGCATTGGGCAGCCCCTGAAGGTACGGGAGTGCCACCGGCCGCAGCACATGCTGCACGTAGCGGTGGGCATTTAACGTGCCTTGAATACGCACTAGAGGTGACGTGGAATCATACGCAATAGCGCCCCAAACCATGATGCCGCGTTGTCTAGCGGCAGGGCGCTCCACAGTTACTGCCGGATTTGACCTTTCTCCACGCCGACGCCACACTCGTCTGCGGTGACTATCACTGACAGAACAGAAGCGTGACTCATCGGAGAACACGACGTTCCGCCATTCCCTCATCCAAGTCGTTCTAGCCCGGCACCATGCCAGGCGTGCACGTCTATGCTGTGGAGTCAATGGTAGTCTTCTGAGCGGACGCCGGGAGTGCAGGCCTCCTTCAACCAATCGACGGGAAATGGAAATTGTTCTGGTCGATATTGGAACAGCCAGGGTGTCTTGCACATGCTGAAGAATGGCGGTTAACGTGGCGTGCGGGGCTGCCACCGCTTGGCGGCGGATGCGCCCATCCTCGCGTGCTGACGTCACTCGGGCTGCGCCTGGACCCCTCGCACGTGCCACATGTCCCTGCGCCAACCATCTTCGCCACAGGCGCTGCACCGTGGACACATCCCTATGGGTATCGGCTGCGATTTGACGAAGCGACAAACCTGCCCTTCTCAGCCCGATCACCATACCCCTCGTAAAGCCGTCTGTCTGCTGGAAATGCCTCCGTTGACGGCGGCCTGGCATTCTTAGCTATACACGTGTCCTGTGGCACACGACAACACGTTCTACAATGACTGTCGGCTGAGAAATCACGGTACGAAGTGGGCCATTCGCCAACGCCGTGTCCCATTTATCGTTCGCTACGTGCGCAGCACAGCGGCGCATTTCACATCATGAGCATACCTCAGTGACGTCAGTCTACCCTGCAATTGGCATAAAGTTCTGACCACTCCTTGTTGGTGTTGCATTTACTCTATCAGTCAGTGTACTTTCGTTTGTCGAACTATATATATTCAATGATGTCGATTTTGTAGCGATCGAGAAAGGGTGTGTCTGCTAATGTAATCAGCACTCCCCACACCGACTTTGACTGGCAGTAGGAATGGGGTCCTTCTCCAATTGCTGTGTAACTGGCATTAATAAGGCAGGCCTAAAATTGTAATGAATAATTCACTTCTCGATTTGACTTGCAGAAGGCAAGGGAGCATGCAGTTTTGTTCAAAACTCCCCTTACCCAACTGTGTTTGGCTGTAGGCAAGCGTTCCCGCAGTTATAAACAGATGTACCCATCTAAAACGTGACTGGCATTAGGCGTACTGGCCTGCTATTTTGATGGAAACTCACCAACTTGGTGTGACTGGCAGTAAGCTGGCTGGCAGTTGGAAAAGGGGCCTGTCATTTTAATGATAACTGCAAAACTCAATTTTGACTGGTTGTAGGGAAGTTTCCTGCCATTATAATAAAAACTCCTCAATTTGTAATATGTCTGGAAGTAGGAAATGGGGGCTGCCATTGTAACGGAAACTCCCCAAATCGATTGTGACCGCGCAGTAGGCAATTGGGCCTGCAATTATAATGTAAACTTCCCAACTCGATTGTGAATGGCAGTAGGCAAGTGAGCCTGTCGTTATCATCACAAATCCGTAACAAGCACTTTACATTGGAAACAACGTATGGGGACCTCTCCATGCTAAGAGACATGCTATTTTAAAACAATCTTATTTACTGCATGTACAGTATTTACTTCAATATTCGTATACAATGCAGAATACCGTAGCGAAGCACGGGTACATTTGCTAGTCTACAATAAATCACAAAAACCTAACATGTTACAGAAATGAAAATTGATATTTGGAATCCCCTTTAAAAATAAAAGAACACAAATATTCGTTTTCAGAAAATCCACTTAAGGGGGAGTGGATGAATAGAAGTGAGGAAGGAGTTGAATTATATATTTATATGTGGATACATATATCTCAAAAAATGATTTACAGACTTTAAAATTGGTACATGGAATCTCCTTTAAAAATAAACACACTTTCTTGGAAAAGCCACTTAAGGGGGTGAAAAGATAAAAAAGCGGGTGAATTTTTAAAATGAGTATCTTCTTCTTCTATCGCTTTACGCACACCTGTGGGGTTATGGGTGCGAACTGCGTAGCACATGTGGATTTGTCATTGTTTTACGGCTGGATGCCCTTCCTGACGTCAACCGTATGTGTAGGGATGTAATTTATACTTCTATACTAATATTATAAATAGGAATAGTTTGTATATTTGTTTGTAACGGATAGACTGAAAAAATACTGAACCGATTTTAAAAATTACTTCACCTATAGAAAGCTATATTGCCAATGAGTAACATGGGCTGTACTTCATTTTCAAAACAATTCGAGGGGGGCGACGGGGTGGGGAAGATATAAAATTCTTAAAATAATCGGCTAATATAGGTGAAATCGAATTTTTCGTTCAAGGACGAGACAAAGCTCATTTTAAGCCCCTTGACGAAAAGTACAAAACTCGGTAAAACCTACGGGCCCGTAAATAATGTTTTAAGGCCCTAAAACCAACCGTTGTGGAGGTGTTGGAACCACACTACTCCTGCTCTAGGAATCGGATAAAGAAACGAACGGCGTAACCATGGCAACGTCAACTCCAAGATTCAAAAGCAGCTAGATTATGCATGTACGTTTGGTCATAGCTGCCAGCTAAAATTGATACACATATGACTTACTATCTGGAAAAAATAAACTGTTGGGTAAGACGCTCATAGCACTCCTTTGGGAGGGGATGGAAAGAGAGTGAAGTATAAAAATAATAGCCCCGGTGATCTCCGTAGTACGGCGACCAGCGGTTGCCAACGGGCCTCCGTTTTTACGTACTAGCTTAGGTTTCAGCATTTTGCGGAGTTTGTTACCTGCAGTTTAAACTATTTTCTATCAAATCATGGAGTATCACTGATGTTTTTAGTTCCGATATTTTGGTCCACTTGTAACCATGAAAACCATGAAAATAACCAAGGCCTATATACCGTACACAATTGTTAAGATAGTGCGCCCATGATTTGAATAAATTTCTCAACATTTATAATCAGATTCGTTATATGATGTGCGACATGAGTAGCAAGCGCTGAGAATTATAATTCTCGATAATTATAGTAGTTTTTATGCGTCCCGTATTTCCTTGATCATTTGTAGTAGTTACGAAATGTCGGATCAAACAAATACATTCAATAATATTTATATTTGTGGTACTATCTAGCGGAAGTATACTTACTCTAAAGCTGCAGCTTTGTGAAGGAAGCATGTATATCTAAGTGGGAATGAAAGAAAATCAAGGTCACAAAAGATCTTAGAGGTTGACGCTAAATAAGAACTAATATTTAGAGGCCCCCATGAAGAAAAGGTGAAGAAGAAGATACTTACACTATAATTCCAAACATGACAAATAATTTCTACGTACTTAAATAAATACACCAGTGATATAAATATCTAAGGAAGTCAGTCACACCGATAGTATGAGTAACTAAAGCCAGTTACTGATAACCCGTACGAAGAACGGGTACTTCTGCTAGTAGTTAAATATAATTGTGGTAGAAAGGAAGGTCATAAAAGTAGGATTATAGGGCAGTACCACATATTTGATACAGTAGGCATGAGAGAGTTTTTAAAATATAAATATGATCGGTATAAAACGGTAAATAAGAATGTAAGCAGATTCTGGGATGGTTCTAAAGCAATTGTTGAGGAACATGAAAACAGGTTTGTACCTTTAAAGGTGGTAAGTAAAGGTGAAGATCCATCTTATTATAATAGAGAAATAAAGAGACTACCAAGGAGGTGCAGATTAGAAAGAAATAGAGTTGGAAATGGCTGTGGAAGTAAAGAGGAATTGAAGGAACTTAATAGCAAATTGAACCTAACAAGGAAGTCAGCTGGCAAGCATAATTGGCGGTCATACAAATTTTAGTGAAAAATGCAAGGGTAATTATAGATACTTTAAGGCAGAAACAGGTTTCAAGAAAGGCATTCCAGGAATGATTAATGAACAAGGGGAGTGAGTATGTGAGGATCTTATTTATTTATTTATTTATTTATTTATTTATTTATTTATTTATTTATTTATTTATTTATTTATTTATTTATTTATTTATTTATTTATTTATTTATTTATTTATTTATTTATTTATTTATTTCTGACTTACTTTTGTGGCGAAGTTACGGCTCACGGCCCTCTCTTACACTTAACCACTAAAAATAATAAAATTTAAAAGTGTAAACATCAAAGTGAGACAGAAATTCTAAAAAGAACAATACTACGGACAGATAATTCAAAGACTAAGTTACGCCTACATATCAGTACAGCAATTAATGTGACAATAATAATAATAATAATAATAATAATAATAATAATAATAATAATAATAATATAATACATGTAGAAAACCCATTCACACAACATACACACAATGACTCACACAACGCAGTTTTATGTTCACAGGAAAAACTTTCGGTAGGCAGATTTTAATTTATGAGACGAAGTAAGGTGGCGAATGTCCACAGTCAGCAACGTGTAAAGATTGTTGGTTAAAGAATAGTTTCCGGATAGAAGAGGTGACTAATGCTTAAGAATTATTGCAATCTAAATATGATAACAATGGCATTTACAAGAAGATACAAGAGTTGAAAATTAGAAAAGCGGTAGGAATTGATAATATTTCTGGGGATATATTAAAGACAATGGGTTGGGGTATAGTACCATGTCTGAAGTAATTATTTTATTAATGTTTGCAGAAAGGAGCTATACAAAATGAATGGAGACTTGGTATAATAGCACCCGTGTATAGAGGAAGGGGTGATAGACGAAGAGCTGAAAATTACAGGCCAGTAAGTTTGACATGCGTTGCATGTAAGGTTTGGGAAAGCATTCTCTCTGATTATATTAGGCATGTTTGCGAAATTAATAACTGGTTTGATAGAAGGCAGTTTGGGTTTAGGAAATGTTATTCCACTAAAGCTTAACGTGCAGGATTCCAGCAAGAAATAGCTGATATCTTGGATTCAGGAGGTCAAATGGACTATATCGCGATTCACCTGTCTAAAGCATTTGATGAGGTGGATCATGAAAGACTACTGGAAAAAAGGGGTGCAATTGGACTAGACAAAAGTGTGACTGAATGGGTTGGTATATTTCTAGAAAATAGATCTCAGAGAATTTGAGTAGGCGAATCGTTATCTGACCCTGTAATAATTAAGTTGGGAATTCCTCAAGGCTGTATTTTTGTACCTGAATATTTTCTTATATATATAAATGATGTGAGTAAAGAAGTGGAATCAGAGATAAGGTGTCAGTCGCCTGATTTCGTCTTAGCAAGAACCAAGAATTACCAATTTATATATGTAAACTTTCTTAATAGAAGGCCAACCAACTGATAAACATGAACATATACAAATATGCACGGATGTAATGAGCTCTTGTTGGAGTCATGTTTAAGTACATTTGTGAGAATCCTCGTTCACATTATAAACTGGGATGTTGCAAAAGGCCAGTAGAGACAACGGGAAATCTTCTCCGTAAGATATTGTATTCTCTGCATTCTCTTAGTATCTGTCTTTCAAGTAGCTTAAAACGTTTTCATAAGATCCGTATTTCAGTTTCCCGTAAGTTAGATCTGGATTACCTAGTCAAGTTGTAGTTTCGAAAATTCTAGCCCGTTTTGGTATTTCACTGTCTTCTGCAGTTAAAATGTAGTTCTCCACACGCTTACCTAGGGACTCATAGAATTTCACAGGAGCAGTAAGTTTTCCTTTATTCCTTTTCCAAGAGTCACGCTTTTAATCATGAACTGTGTTACTGCACGCAAGGCTACAGTGTAGTATGGTCCATGATTAGTCCTTCTTTGAGAGAAAACCTTAATTTGCTTGAATATGTTTTTAAGGGCAGAATACATTGTGATGTCAAGTGCTTGCAACTCCACCAAATTCCGCTAACGCCTGAAGCGTTGCAGTGCTTTGTCTCATTTGGTATCAACTTTGGCACCTTTGAAGTACAGCAAAAAACTTCAACATTTTCCCACACAGCTGAGACAACTCTGACGCTGAACAAATAATTTTACTAACAGTATATATCTTCGCCCAGACTTTAGAATTCGGCAGCGATTACAGAACTTCTCATATGACGCATTTATTCGAATCTAAGCCCATATAATCCATCTTATATCTCAAATCCTTCCAATTATAGGACAATGTTCTCAAGCTCTTCTTCATGAGCTTTTAATTCTCTGGAAATTTTGTGTGATTGGTGGTAAACTATACAGAGCTTGTAAATGAAAGTCTTGATGTGGTTTACATGTGAGAGGAAATCTTTACTCACAACAGCTATGGAAAGCTCTAGCCTGTAATTTTCATAACGTCACATTAAACACTGAGAAACAGTTGCTCTTTGCGGCAATTACACCATTATACTTTCCTGGAATTGTGGAAGAGTTGTTTTCAAGTACAATATCAATGATGACAGCTGATTGACTGTGGTACTTTCATCTCGCTTACTATCATAATTACTACCTTGTTTCTCATCTTTGTTGCGATATGAGAAGTAATATTCATACATGCGTTACTTGAACGAACAATGCGAACCATATTAACGCAATTTAAGTTTCAAAATCATGGAAGACTTGACTTTAATCTACTATATATGCTGGTCAGAGATTTACCTTTAAACAAGACGAAATAAATCCGTCAAAATGTATCTTACGTGCCGAGAACATTGAAGCCACCACGTCAAAACCTAACCAAGGGTGAACTTAAAGAAGCTAATGAATTTCGTAAAGATGATAGTATAATTGACATTTCGGCCGACGAGGGTAAGTTTCAGTCATCATGAATACAGCTGATTACGAAACAAAAATGAACAACCTACTAGAAGAAGAAACGTATAAGAAGTAAGAAATCCCACTAAGAAAATTAATACACAAGTCACCCGACTAGTGAAGAGCTCAACACATTCAGAACACTTGCAGAAGACATTACTAAATTCAGAACCGGTACCTCCAGTCATTTTTGGCCTCCAAAACTTACACAGGAGTGACGTGCCACTAAGAGCAATCGTGAGTGCCATTGGTTCTGCGACCCATGAGTTAGCCCGCTATATTTCATCACTGTTACAGCCAGAAACAAGAAAGACAGAACATCACGTTAAAGATTCGAAACACTTCTTGCAGAAGTTACATGAGCTACTAGTGGACGAATGGGACATCCTGGTAAGCTTTGATGTTACGTCACTTTTTACTAATATACCAGTAGAAGAAACGTTTGCTTACATCAGATAACACCTGTCTGAGAACTTGACAAATCTGGCAGCAGTTTGTTTAAAATCTTCTTACTTCTACTACAAAGAGGATTATTACGAACAGTCAGAATGAGCAGCAATGGGTGCACCTCTGGTCACCTCTGGCTGCTAATATATTTATGGAACACTTTGAGTCTGCTGCATTAACTACAGGGCCATTGAAACCTAAATGCTTCTATCGTTACGTGGATGACACATTTTCGGTCTGGCCACATGGGAGGGAAACATTTAAATGCATTTGGAACACCTACATTCCATTAACAGTAAGTTCAATTTCACGGTGGAAGTAGAAAATGAAGGTAAATTACCTTTTCTTGATGTGCTAGTATACAAGAAGAATTATGGTACACTAGGCCATGCAATGTACAGGAAACCTACACATTCTGAAAGTCATAACTTTTCACATCACCACCCGTGCCAAGAAACAGCTCTCCTTCGAACGTTATTTACTAGGGTGAATAACGTTTCAGAGGCAGATAACCGCTCAAATATATTAATGGAACTGACAACATCCATGAAGTAAAACGGCTATGCTTTAGGAGACATAGCACGAGCTGTGAAGATCAAGGAGCCAAACAGGGATAGTACCAATTAGGACTACAGTAAAAAGAAGAAAGTACTCCTTCCTTACGTGGCAGGTATAACTGGCAGAATAGGGCGCATTCTTAGGAAGCGCAATATAATTCCAGTTTTCACCACAGACCGGAAGCTCAAATCCCTGTTTCGACCATTCAAAGAAAAACCACATCTTGAAACACTGTTCGTGTATGAAGTTCCATGTGGTTGTGGTTGCTCATATATTGGCATGACGAAAAGGCTTGTCAGCACCAACGTGAAAGAACACATTAGATCGGTAAAGAATGTCGGTCTTTCATCCTCTACGGAGAATGCCATTAGCCAATCTGCCATAGCAGAACATTTCTACAGTACAGACCATGAAATCCTCTTTGACTAGGCGAAGGTCATCGCGCCTGTAAAAGACTTATATGCTCGACTGGTAAGATGAGCCATAGAAATAGAGCTGCGCCCAAATAACATCAACAGGGAAGGTATCAAATACATGGAGACCTGTACTGCAGAAATACATGCATAACACCACCATGGAACAGCGGAACGCGCTCACGAAACCGTCGACAGAGGGCGGTCAATTACAGCCCGACGATCCTTGAGTCCTATTAGTGGGGTAGGCCGTTGATATTACGGCCATGACTTCAACGTCTCTTTGAATTTCTTTGCTCACTGTCGGAATCATAGTTTAACTTACCCTGATGAAGGCCAATGCAATTTGGCTGAAATCTCGGCATAATTAAATAAACATAGTGGCTTTAATCCAGTATTCGTTTATTTATTTACGTTGAGATTTGAGTTTATTTATATTTAGTGAATTTCAGCGCATGTGTTTAAATTTAAATGAGGAATAGATTAAACTATTCGAACATGTTGTTTAATTTCGATTTCACGATTTATCGCAGTAAATAGGCACAGTAATATTTCCAGATTCGAGTTTATTTTTTCATTGAATTTTACTTCATGTGGTAGAGTTTCAAGGGGGATCAGATTTAAATATCCGAACATTGTGTTAAAGTTTCGATTTCTCCTGGCAATAGGAGTGATCTCTAGATACCGTAACGTTGGTTCAACGATAGATTTAAGATGTCGCGTGCATTATAATTATCGTTAAGGATGAGCAGGCACTGTAACGTTGACTCGACGACAGGATTAGGACGCCGTACGTACATAGCCAAGTCATAGGTTGGGCATTTTTGCGAATCGACTTGAACGCTGTCAGTGTTTGCCGTAGTGGACATGAATGTGGAACATATTAGCAGGTACTATTTAGGCCATGTTTCGGTGTAATTCTTACTAGCCGGAAGGTGCTCCCAAAATAGCGTTGCATCAGTAGCGGCATGAATGTAAGGGTTGTCCCACGTGGATACCTGGCTAATGGAGACTTATCCCTACTGCTTAGGCGCGTGTGTTCTAGTTCGATGAACTTTCGTTTCTATTTCTTTCTTTTCCTTTCTTTAAGATCTATTTTTCGGGTGTCCGGTATTTTATGATAGTGCCGTGTGTTGACTCTTAGTGAATTTTGTAGGATTTGCATTACGAATGCGGTTTCGATTCGTCAGCTGTTAGTATATTTTATTTTCATTTTTCGTTATTCACATTATTTATGTGAGACGGTCTACCGATCACTTGTAGTTTGGTTTAATGGGGCAGGTGTAAGTAGACATATTCTTAATTGTAGTCGTAGTTGTAGAAAATTGGAAAGATTTTCTGTTGTCTGTTTTATATTGTGGACTTGTATATTTTAACGAATTTAACGACGTAACAGTTTGGTAAGGTTTAGTAAGAACATTTTCAATTGATTCATCACTTTTCTTAAACTTCAGTGTTCGGTGGTTCTTCTAAACGCATAATGATTTACTGTTTCGCTGTATTTCGCAGATATGTTCCCTTACAACGACGTAACACAAGATCCCATCGGATCAAGTGTTGATGGTTCCTTCTGAACATCTCTTTGGGTTGATGCATGTTTCAGCATCGAGATTTCTCTGTATGGTAAGGGTGTCACGGGATGACAATGCATTATGGAAGTTTATTTTTGATTGTGACAACTGCTCTTAACGTGTAGTGAACGCCAAGCTTACGAGTAATTTTTCGCAACCTATCCAAAGCAACTGGTAGTCGATTTAGTTCGATTAAGGATCCATTCTAGTAATGTTCCGATATCCGATAGGATAGTCTACTAGTGGATAACCTTAATTAAATGTAAATCTGGAATTCTACTTGTTGAGGGTCAGATTTTCCACGGATTGTGTGGATTAACTCTCTGCTATCTTTTGGATCAATGTTGCCCGAATTTCAGGTTTTCTATTCCTTTTCTGGTTTTTGCTGTCCGCGAATCTTACATTGCGTTTTTATTCTTTGGAAAACAATTATACAAACAATTTTAAGACAAGTTTACCACTCACGTTATACATTGTGACTGCGTTGAAACATGTTGTGACAAATTTAACTGACTTTTCTATCCTATTTATTAAACAAATTATCGTGATTACACTCAATAAATATTTTAGTAAGCACATTTTTGCTCTTCGTTTGAAGTAGTTATGCTCTCCTCTCAACTCTATCGATTGGTCAATGAAGTGAAAGAAGAAAATCGTAACGACCCCAAGATCCGTGAATAAGACATTGTTCTACAGGAGCAGCCGAGGCAGACGACCAACGATGGAACGATAAGATCAGGTGTTCAGTATTGTGGAAGAGTTGTTCTCAGGTACACTATCAGTGATTATAGCTGATTGACTGTGGTACTTTCATCTATAAGGAGGGCGAATTTACCACCCTCGCGTATTATCATGTTTGCTACCTTCCTTCTCATCTTTGTTTCGAAATGAGAAGTAATAATTATACATGCGTTACTTGAACGAACAACGCGACCCATTATAACGCCATTTACGTTCCAAAATCGTGGAAGGTTTGATTTTTCATCTACCTACTTTATATACTGTTCGAAACAAATTGAGAGGTACTTCTTGATTTTTCGAAATCCTTGATGCATGCAGTTTTGCAGTTTTTAATATTTTAACTGTATCCTGATTAACCAAACACTCTTTGTTTAAACAATTTCTTGCGGTAAAAATTTTTCTGAGATTTATTTTCAGCTTGACTGTTGGCGTTGCACAATAGACACTGAAACCCAACGCTTTGGGATGTTCATCCATCGTGACTTGCTTTCAGTGCAGAAATCACCAACTTCTTTACCAGTTTTGAAGTCAAGTTTCTTATTTTTACGGCCAGCTACACATACTTATTGGAAAAGTCTTGTTTTATTGTCCAAATCGCTGCATTAGTGTTACACGCGGTTGTGAATTCATTGTTGTGATTTCTTATTTTATCACCGCACGACACGGATTTTCTCCTCATTGTTTACACTTGTATCATTTATTTTTAGCTTTTTCAATGTCTGGGGAGAGAGAGAGAAAAGTTTGTTATTTCCTTTATCTTGAAAACTAAGGACTACCAAACACGAATTGCATATAAAAGCAATTAAAGTATAGAGGATTTCTTTTCCAACGATGTGAAACCGAATCTGAATCAGTGTGATGGCAGAAACTTACTTATGGCAGCTTCTGGAATTAGATTTCGGAACTTTTTTCCATTTCCTCGATCAAGGGTGTCTTCAACTTTACCGGCCGTGTTAACGATACCATTTCTAAACCGAGGGGCAATTTTATGAACAAATAAAGGAAATAAATATCGGTCGGCTTACAATAAAGTAACTAGGTTCAAATGGTGCTTGTACACCTATGTTCCTCTTAAAAGAATGTAGCTATTAACATCATCATCTTCTTCTTTTTTTCAGGCTTTTATGTTCATTGAGAAGAAGAGAGACGGTATTATTCGGTCAGGTAGTCAATGTGGAGCTACGATTATAAGTGAGAGATGGGTTCTCACAGCCGGCCATTGCGTAGAAGGGTAAGTTATTTCATATTTCAACTTAAAATATCAAGGGATAATCCTAAAAATCTCCAGGTAATATATGACTACCTTACGTACCGTCATTGGCGGGTAGTACTTGTACAATTGTAGCAGTAATGTCATCTAGCGAGTGTGAGTGGCAACCGAAGAGACAGTGTAGTTTTAATTTCGCCTAGTTTTAGGGACATACTACGTTGTAGGTCATCCTACTTTGTTCTCTTCCCGCTCAGTGATATCATGGCTGGGCTTCCAACGCTCCCTTTTATGATTCATTTTCCTTCATTCTTCTAGTGAACCTACCTTCCCGCTCTTCCCCTCGTTTCGATAGTTTACTTCCTTATCTTCCTGACCAATAAAGCATGACAACCCAGTTTCCAGCTTTCACAACAGCCATCACCAAAATTGTCAGTTAGTTCGTTATTATCACCACGACAATGAAGTAGATCAAATTACATTAAACAACAGTATTTACTGAACACTATTTTAAATTGACAATTGCCAAAAATTAAATTATTATTACTGAGTATAATTCTCTTAATTTCCTCCTTAAGGACTGGCGACTCAAACGTTACGCAGTAGCAGTAAGCAGATTTATGACTGTCTAGAGTCGCCTATACTGTGACCAATAGCATGCTTGATTTGTCAGTGAAAGTCCACTTGGAGTACCGGTACTTCAAAATCGTGCCGGACCTGTCGCCGGCTCGCTTGTCAGGTCTCCAGTGTTGCACAGCTTCTCAAAGTTCTGCCCAGTCCCGCTACTCGCTCTGAGTGGCATATAGTTACCAGGTGTATGCGTAAGTTTTCGCCGGTTATTGTGGTAAAGAAAACACGTAATTTGCAAGGGAAATTATTTTTCTACACATTTCGCTCATCTTTCAGGTAACTTATGAATACCATGCCAAAGAACTGCTTATCTCCTGCGGTAAACTATTCGTCGAGTCATTTCCAACTTCCTCGAAATAGCTGAAGTGCTGCTCTGCGAGCGCGTGCCCCATTGATGCGAAGAGGTCATAGTCACGTGGCGCCAGGTCGGGCTAGTACGGCGGGTGTGGATGGATGTCGCATCCAACCGATTTCAAGGTGTTTTTCACTGGTTTTGCTGTTTGAGGCGATGTATTGTGGTGTAACAAAATCAATTTGCCATGTTTTCAAAGTTATGAAGCCTAACTTACTATACATTCCCGTTTGACGTTCGGGCCGAAGTACAGAACGAAACGAAACACATACTCTACGTCAAAATGTGGAGTCGTTCCAGCATCCGTTCCCCTGTTTTATAGTTATCGTGTTATTTGGCACATATTTTCGTCGTAGACATTTCCAGACTTTTGTTATTGCATCATGCGCATTCTAATTGTCAACAAATATCGTAGACAAATCCCTAATAACCTCCATGTATGTTAATGCCATTTGTGTAATTTCTTCACTAATTTCCACTCCTTGTCTCAATATCTGTTCAACCGCTCGCTCCCGCACCTATATTGGTTTAACCCCTCTGTACTTCCCACAATCAGGAATGTTTTCCTTTCTCTTAACGAGAGCAACGAGGGCATTATCTTTCCATTCGTTCAGCATTTCTGTCCCTATACGAATGCTGTGACTAAAACTATTTATACTGCTCCATGGGCTTTCTATATTTTCACTAGTTTACTGTATGGCTTGTTGCAGTCGAGGAGATTGTCTATCTGAGGCCGTATAGGCCAAGTCGGTTCACTCAGATGGACGTGGGTTCAGTACCTCGTAAGGAAGTCGAAGAAATAGAAACGAGATATCAACTTCTGGATTGGCACATGGTCCTGATATTTACTCAGTCTACAGCATCAATGGGTACCAAGTTATTTCCTGGAGGGAAAAGAAGCCAAACGTAGATCTAACCACTGTATCGCACTTAGTCCCCGGGTTACCTTCCACTCCTCCAAAGACCTTCATGTCTTGTACAGAAATGGCTTTGCTTTTCTTATATTGAAGATTACGGAATACTTACATTTACACCTTGAGATAATGAACATTTGTAGTATATTTATTCTTTGTATTTTCAGAGCCCTTCCATCAAATGTAACGTTGAATGTCGGCAGTGAATATTCCAATTTTGGATTCGATCATCATGCATCACGTATTATAATTCATGAAGAATTCATCCATGAGCAAGAAGGTGACATCTTAATCAATATCGAGAATGATATTGCGTTAGTGGAGGTAAATACAGTAATTTTAACAAAACCTAGTAATTTTGTATCTTGAATATTTCTACAGTTCAGTGTTATATCATTGCTAGGAGGGCATAGTTACTATATAAGCGATAGAGCAGAATGTGTAAGATAGCTATTACAATAAACTTGGTTCGTTCTTAGCTTCTCTGTGTGAAGAGGAGTGTTGGTAATGTGCATCAAGTAATGCGTGCAATACCGTAGGACTCGGCCACCATCTTCTTATTCTGCAAACTGGTGTTGTTGCATATTACCATACTTTTCAGTATCAGTAATTATTAGGCTTTGAATGAATCTATTTTAATGCATTAAACGTACACCAATTAAGTAAGCAGCAGTAATTTCTAAAATATGTTCTTACTGCTTTATATTAATTTGGTTATACAGAAGTTACTGATGCTTAAGGAAAACCTATTCAGCATTTTTATATAACACATAGCACCCGGTACACTTACTGCTTATTGGCTTTCCAAGAAAATTATCAAGCTTTTCAGGTTAAAGATGAAAATGTATATTAAATATTGGCGTTCAATCCTCAGATGCGAAAGTGAAGGGCAGTAATTGAATTCCGATGCAAGTCTTGGAAGGCTCACTTCATCTTTAATTTCAATTAAATTACCTCCAACCAGAATTTATATCTTTATTCCAGATTAATTGTACGTCTTGTTCAATAATTCCACTGAGTCGTTAGTGTGCATACTATAACCGATCTACAATGTTTTACGAGCCACTGTGTTCCAATGAGAACTTTGCCACATAATTTAGAGTGATTCCTTGGCATTTTTAATAGTATTAGGACACTGGGATCCTGCAGTCTATACACACATCACTCCACGTCGCCATCAACATAATTTCTCACATAGCCCATGGACGTTGTCACACGTAAGCGCATGTGGCCGTGTAGACGACGGGCACAGCCTTTGTTCGTTTTATTCTCTCAAGAATATTTCTATTCTTGTGTACAGGATGTAGCTTTAACATGAATTATTTAAAGGGCTATGCTGCTGCCAGTCTGTAAGTCCAGTTAACAGGCAACTAAAATGGTTAAAAATGTAGAATGCTCAGCTTGTTTATATCGTATTGTACAATAGGATGCGGCACTCTGAAATTGAACACTGTCATAAACCTGTGTAATAGCCATCTATTACTGCCACATAAAGTAATACAGAGACCCTCTGTGGCCTCAATTTGCCTCCACGATTGTCGCACATCTATGAGGCATACTTCTGGTCACTCGATGCACTTTCGCCTGGATTCTTCGACCAGAGCATCTGTAAGTTCTTCAAGTGTCTGAGGGACTCTTCGACGCTATCGGACTTGATCTATCTTGTCCCATAAGTGCTCGGTGGGACTGACGTCGGGACTCATAACGGGTTATTTCATGGTTTAAACCTGGAGTTCCAAAAGCCTTGGTAGGGGCTTCTGCTTGCGCCCTTGCAATGTCTCGTTGCAACAAAAACGGGGAAACCATAACCGCTGGAATGGATATAAAATGATCGGTCACAATACCCGCTATGTACCTGGAAGCCATAAGTCTATGTCTGATCACTGCAAGGTCCGTCTATGGCTTCTGTTAGCCTGCACGATTGTCGCATATCTACGAGGCATACTTCTGAGCAGTCGATAAACCTTCTCCTGGAGGATGTTCTCCCATTCTTCGACCAGAGCGTCTGTAAGTCCTTGAAGCGTCTGAAGGACTCTTGGATGCTGTCGGACTTGATCTAGCTTGTCCCATGAATGCTCGGTGGGACTGACGTCGGGACTCATAACGGGTTATTCCATGGGTTGAATCTGAAATTCTACAAGGGCAGCCTTGGTAGCGGCTGCTACATGCGCCCTTGCAATCTCTCGTTGCAGCACACTTCCTGGACTGCTGACTCTCTATACCTATCTCCACGGCGACGTATACACCAGCAGACGTCCATCACACCACGTTAGGTGAAAGCGCGATTCATAAGTGAATATCACATTGCGCCAGTGTCGGAGCTGCCTGTTTCCCCATGCATGCGCAAATCTCAGTCGAACTCTCCCGTGACGAGGCGCTTATCGCAGACGTTTACTTTTCCTTCGTGAACATGAGCCCGTCTCTCAGTCGGTTGCGAACGGTTTGGTCACTGGCAGTTGCTACCTACATATTACTTTACTGCTCGCGAGCCGTACCAGTACGCCGTAGAATTGCACAATTGACCAGATACTGGTACCGGTTCTCTCTCAGATTTTCGCTTCCTACCCTGGCCTGATCTCCTAAAATTTCTATGAATCGTTTCCAGGCCCTCTGTACAACAGCATGTAAACAAGCTGATACATGAGAGCTTATCACGTAGAGAACACTTTCGTCGGAGAAGGTCTGAGATCAATTGGACAAGATAGGGTAATTCCGGGGGAGTTGCCGCACTTTTTATGTCTTTTGTCATATCTCGGTATGTTTAATTTAAAAATTGTTGCAAATTCATCGAGCATAATTTGAAAACATCTACACTTGATCAGGGATGAACAAAATATTGGCAATTGAAAGTAAATGGGAGAAAGGAGTGAACAAAGGAATTGTTGCATCTGCGGCGTCTCTCCCTGGATTCCGGTATAGATGCCGACTTTGCTCGGGAGAGATGCCGCGAGTAAAATAATTAATGACAAAATCAAATTTAAGGCAATTTCTTCAACTTTAATATAACCGAACACTAGAACGTACTACAAGACAATTATATCCACATAATATAATCATTCAATGGAAAAAATTTATCTGATAATTTACAACATTAAAATCATATTTTAATTTCGATTTACTATAAATGTGCATGTGCAATGGATTCTTCACTGTGTTATATAAAACACCACGGCACTTAACACCCTTGAAATGGCTCTGGCCTGCACAGCGACCGCTGCTCAGCTCGAAGGCCAACTATCAGGGAGAGACGCCGCACCCTCCTGTTTTCATACCTCAAGGCTATCATGGCCCAAAATTAGCTTACTCTCAACTTCAGTTATGTTTCTGACGTCTACTGTACTAAAAACGTCTGATTTAAGCATTTGAAGCCAACTTAATACATAAATTAACACACGCAAAAACTTTGTCAGGATCGGCTATAATTGGCGTAATATAGAGCAAATTTCGTCACACTCGCAGACAGTAGTTCTTCCTTAGAAACTGAAAAACCACACATATTGCCATCTAGCTGTAACGATGGGAACCTTTAGCTACAGTGTATGCGGCATCTCTACCTGGGCGGCATCTGCCCGGATTTACCTTATCACTCCATGCCATGGACTTCTCGGATACTCCTTGCAGTATACCACCGAGGATATCTGTCCTGTCGATTCATGGCTTTTGGAAATGATGCAATACGTGATGATAAGGACGACGCCTTGACACTTCCAGTGTTCTCGTGGTATGAATACGCGGCAGAACTTCGCTAACTCACGCATAATGCGTTCACTAGGGTTCGTTTCTGTGTGGCGTACCCTACTCAAAACATGCTTAATTTCAAGCTTCTGCATCTCGCGTTTGAATATCGCAGATGTGAGTTGAAAACCGTAGTCGTTTCATATACTCTCAGGCCTGCCCATCCTAGGGATAATTTTATTCTTTATCTGGATCACGATGGAACCAGTGTTAGCTTTCTGGACTAGACACAAAGTTACAAAGTTAGAAAATACACCCATGCATACCAGAACGAATGTTAAACCTCTACGGGTGACAGGTAATTCACCAAAGAAGTATATAGTGAAGAGTTCGCTTTGTTGCTGGGTGGGAGAGATTTAGGTGCTTGTTTCAACAAAAAGGTATTTGGATTGATGCACTGAAAATCATCGCATATTTTAAGTACCTGTTGTACCATTCTCCTCATCCTTGGCCCTGTAATCGTTTCCTGTAATACGGCTATCACTTTATCAGTGAATGCCAGCATGTCCAGTCGTATGATGTCCTAGCCAAGTCAGATAAATTCGGAAGACAGGTGGGATGATAACCCGGAATCTAGTGTGTTCGTCGTCTACGAACTTGTGGAGTAGGTTGATAAAATAATGAAACTACCTTGCCTTCTTCTGCATAACATTGAAACGTGGAGTGCCGAGTTTGACCTTCCTCTTAAAATACTCAATCTAAAAGAGTTGGGGATAGTGGGCCTGTTCTTGGCTGATATATTGTATTTTTCCAATCATGTTCTGATCTTCATCATCTAACACGGCCATGTTAATAGTTACTTCTTCCGGTTTATGGTTCCTACTGAGAGTATCAGCTGCCACATTCAATTTTCCTGGGCAATGTACCATGGTCAAATCAAATTTCTGCACGAAAAGTGCCCACCAGCAAACTCGATCGCTTCCTACATTGTTGAGAATAAATGTCAGTTCCTTGTTGTCTGTCTTGATGGTGGTTGGAAAACCATAAATTTACTTTCTCCACTGACTCATTGTCGCAACAATAGACAACATCTCGAAATGCGCTGTTGTGTGTTTGATCTAGTGAGGTCGTAATTTCCTGTTCATGAAAGCTAGATAAGTGATCTTGTTTTCACATTAAGTGTCTCTTGGTACAGAAAAGTACTTGTGCCCACGTAAGATGCATCCGTCTGGATGACGAATCTCCTGTCGAAAGAAGGATATCTCAGCTTGAGTGAATTAGCTAACAGCTGTTTTGTTTGGTGAAAGGCTTTCTCGTGGCTAGACATCCAACGCCACCTGTTGTTATCCTTTAACTTCCTGTGTATGCGGGACAGTGATTCGCTAAAATTTAACATAAACCTACAAATTAGCTGATATTCTTCACCCTGCTGGGCGTGGGAAAATTTAGAATAGCAGCAGTTTTGACTGGTTTAGGCCTAATCGCACTTCCATCAATCACGTGACCTAAAATTAGCGTACTCCTCTGTCCAAAATGTGATTTTTTTCATATTCACCTTAAAATTACATAGGTTTATTTTTTGGTTTGTTGCGCTGGCAAGTTTTACACATTTTGAGTACCTACTACACCGTTCTTCCCATCCTTGGCCATGTAAATGTTTCCTGTAGTGCAGCTGTCACCTTATCAACACCACCGTGTCCAGTCTTGTGTTGTCCTAGCCAAATCAGATCAATTCGGAAGACAGGAGGGACAATCAATCTTTCTGAGGTGCTCTTTTAAAGGTCACGAACTTATTACTGTACTGCTATTTGCTTTAAGTCGCACCGACACAGATAGGTCTTATAGCGACTCGAACTTATTATAACATCGTCTACGGAGCTTATAGTAAAACCCTTTATGTTTTGGCAGAGGTTTCTTTCCGGGGCTCGAATAAATGCTGCGCTTTAGTTCATAAGACCGAAAGGGAATTCTTAGAAAATATAAATCTGATTGTCGAACACAAATCCAGTGAGCATACTTGACCCACGATGTAAAACTATGTAATGAAACGACGGGTTTATATGTACCGTACCGAAAAATTTCATTCTCCAAATTACTTGATCCACGATGTAATATAACGTGATGAAACGACGGGTTTAAATGTACCGTACCGAAAAATTTCATTCCTGCAAATTATTTAAGTATTTCCTTCATTCCTTCATTCGAATACCAAACGTTTGTTAATTGCCAACGTATGCAAGCATACTCGAATACAATAATTTCGTTTCGATACACTAATATCGGATTAAGAAAATGTATTGCGGACTTGGTGATAATATGACTTTCTCCATTTCTTCAATTACTCGTGTTACCTTCGGTAGTAGCTTTCCCGGTATCGGGTAATTTTTTGCTTAAACGGTTCTCAGCTGTTTACTATAATCCTGTATCGACTGTATAGTTGGGAATCTTGCCTGGTTTCGATCCGAAAACAGATTTATGCTTCTCTAAATGCTCGTGAGTTTGTTACGGTTTTTGTCGTTTTATCTGGGCTTTAGCTATCATTTCCGGTAACAGATTTCTGAATTTCTCTTCCGCATTGTGGTCTTCGAGATTTGCGATAATTGTCTCAACATTTTGACGGAGTTCAGTGTAATTTTTGATACAATCGTGCGGAAAATCGATCGACTCGTTTTCTCCATGCTCTGCTGTAGCAATCCAAATTCTTTCTCCTCCAGTATCATTTTCCAACTGGTTTAATGTCATCTCTGCATGAATATCGCTTGTCCAAATTATAATACTATTGGTTCCCTTGTCAATGAAAAAATCTGGGCCTAGAATTATATTTTATTCCATCTAGGGTAAAATCACGCATCGATATGACATTATTGACTTTCCTATCTCAACGTCCCACAAGATTTGTTCTTTACGTACCGTAGTCCTATCGGGGATTACTCCTCTGACTTTCAATTTTGATATGGGTATGACCGGAATTTGAAGTCTAGACTGTAGTTGTCTGAGAATTTTCTGGGAAGCCGAACATATAGTCACGTCTGTGTCTACCAGAGTACGAATACGAAGATCGTTTATTCTGACATAATTTACGGGCAGTTCCTCGATAGACTTAGAATTTACTTTAATTGGAACGTCAACCAGGTCTTCAGGTTGAATGATCCAGCTATCAAAATAAACGATAGTCCATCTCTCCACTTGCTCGTCCCTTGCAGGATTCGCACTATCGTCTAGTGCTAATGTTGAAATTTTTTACACGCCCCATCTAGCATCGCATTCTGGGGCGTGTGTGTTCAAATCTTCCCCTTAGCTTGCCTGTATTTTAGCCCGATACTGCTCGCTTTCGCCCCATGACATTTAATGTCGTTCTGGACCTGAATAGTTTTAAGTTTTTATGTCTTATCTACGTACTTTTACACTTGTTTTTTCCTTCTCTTACTTTACAGTTAATGCCAATAGGGCTACGTTTTAAACTCATTTTAACTGATTTTGACGACACACTCATGTGAAGTTAAATTTAAATTCTAACATTGATGATGTATCTTATTGTCCGAAAATCGGTTATGTTTTAAAGAAAGAATGTATTGATACGACTGTATATGATTAATAATAATAATGATGATAATAATAATAACAATCATTGTAATAATAAAATAACTGCATATTTACTCTTAGTGAGAAGTGGCTTTGATATTTTGTCATTATAATTAATTAATAATCTATATTAAAACTAAATAAATCTCAAAACAAGCGGAATCATCGCACAAAATAACAACTACATAATAATAAGAAAAATAATGTGTACTGAACGTTCGCCAATTCTGCCCTTTACATGGTTGAAATCGGGCTATTCACCTCTAGCCATTATAACTTCCACACTACACCCTTTTTACTTTTGCATGATATTGTTCAGTACTTACCTTTTCAATAACTTACCTCCATTGTCCCTGAAGTCCGTCACCTGGAGCTTAAAATCTGGAGTTAGAAACATTCTTGATCGTACGTTCCCTACATTACAGGTCAATACTTGACTTATCGACTATACCTGTATTATATCACCCACTATTTATAACAAATAGATTACACCTTAAAGATTACAATATTACACTTTTCTACACTGGCCAGTTTCGTTCATAAGATAAACATTCAATAGCCACACGGCTAGGAACATATGTCCGCCCTGCTAATTATTACTATATTACACTTCTTTACAATGACAACTTATTTTAAAATATGTTTATCTAAGATCTCTTTTGTGCTCCGCTTTACTTCATCTTTCCAGGAAAGTCCAAAATCATCAGTGGTTTCCTCTGGCATTTTCCGCTTCACTCTTTGTCTCCATTCCGTGAGTTCTCCCCATTCTTCACACTTCTTAGTAGTTTTTGATATAACGTCAACTGGAAGAGTTTATCTCCAAATATTAAGCTTATCTTGGAGAGCTTGTAGACAAGCTATTACATAAGTGAACGAAATGCCTTCTATTTGCAAAGTTTCCTGCATATTCAATATTTGGAAGTACCTCAGCACAGAAAAATAGCAGTTACAAAGTCAAATCTTTGTATTTCATTAATTAACAGCGCTGCACTCTGTCTGGTATCGACGGTTTCAGTTGCTGTCTCTCTCAGTTTTCTTAGAGCAATGAGCACTCCATCTAACTGAGATTATAAGGCTTTCACGGCTTCTACTTTAGAACTCCATTTTGTATCTGAGTGGCCCTTGACCAATAAGCTGAAATGTTCCTTCAGGGCACTACATCTGTGAGTCGAACTAGAGAAAAATGCATACACATGTTGAACTGTTCCAAAAAACGTCACTGCACAAACGTTGACATGAGCAGCATGACCATCAGCCAAACTGAGTGAGTGGTCGTCACAGGGAACAAACACGGCTTGATGGATCAATTCTCTTAAACGTTGTTGGAACCATTGTGAATTCCAGGCATTGTCGCCTGATTATCGTAGGACTAACCTCTACGGTTGCATTCAAGCCTTCTTCCCACAGTTCGTTTTTTATTACCTAAGCAATTCCATTGGCAGTTTTGTCTTTGATTGAAATAAACTCTATAAAACATTCTGTCACAGAACAAATAGTACTTACAAATGACAATAATTATGTGTGGAAGCTGAGCAACCCATCCCAAAGCAAAAGGCCTGGAATTAGTATTAAAGCTTCAGCTGTCTTACCTATGACTCGTGAAATGAGCAACACTGCATGCAGTAAAATAATTTAATAAATCTATCTGAAATTAACAAGTATCACATATATAGTTTGAAGAACAAAGTTAACTGCTAAGGTTTGCTGATAATTAAAAAAATAGTATCCTTAAATTATTAACTTGGAATATTAAAGTTTGCTGATAATCAAAATTTAAACCTTAAGTGAGGTACCACGATCAAAAAAACCATTTACTTAAATTATCTCTAGAAGAAAATAGATTATTCCTAAATAGAGCAAAATTATTTCTGTTCGGTGAGATCATTAATGTAATATCTGAATTAAAGAAACAATATGCCAACTTTTAAGGTTCAAGAATACAAGTGAAAATAGTTTAAGTTTGAGACAGAATTAAATGGATAATCATTTAGGATTCTACCACGAAGTCACCAGCTTAAGGACCACACGAAATAGTTATCCGGTAAGCATACTTCATTTCAATCGGTAACATATGAAGTCACTCATTGTTTAAAAAAACAAGGGAATGTGTAAGAAAACAAATCATCATCAACTAAATGGTAGAAGCTGGCAACAACCAGAACAACAGCAAAGGCCAAATGTAACGTACCGAAAAAAGGCTAAAGTCAGTTACCATAATAATTTTGAGGTTTCAATTACATTAGAAGAAATGAATGTGACGATATACAATATCATTCATTATTAGGCCTAACCTCACATATACAAGGACATCAATAGCCCTTGAATAAACCATACCCAAGATTAAATAATGGAACAACATTTGAATATTACTAGTAATGATGGTAACAGAAGTGAAACTGTGATTTTAGCGAATATCACTGATTTCGAGTTGAATAACACCTTAATAGTCTATCAGATATAGTTCACTGTCGATAATATTGACACCAAATTTATCCATACATAATAATAATAATAATAATAATAATGATAATAATAATAATAATAATTGAATTACAACATTTAGTTAGAGGTTCCGGAATAAATACAGCAGAATCACATGAAATATAAACAGTACTAGGCCTAAATTGGTGTAGGAAAAAATTAGCCCAACATTAAATAACTGAAGAAAAACAATTCGGTGGCTGGCGCCGGTAAAAATGAGGGTCTTCAACCCTTAATCCAGAAACGATCCTTAACCAGGATCATATTTCACTGTTCTTGCCATCCATTTGGTGGGGAACACCACATTCCATTTGATGCCGACTCAACATAGCGTCGACTACAAAAAACATTCATCACTTGTCCGTCTGAATTCTTTACTTCATTGTCGCAGTTTAGGCTGGCAGCCGCCAGGAGCGCCACCAACTGGATGAGGCTTTATGAACTAGTTACGCCAACAGACAGCGCTGCGATGCACATCAGCTACGTTCCTTTGTAACTGTAATTAATTATGTGACGCGGATTTCAAATTATTTGCCAAAGACTCCAAGATCCTTAGTAATGTTACACATTCCTTGATTTCAACTGAACGTTGCTTTACTTACACAAATCTTAATACTGTCCCCATATGTCACCAAAATCTGGTTTTGCTCCGACCTTTGCTCAGTATCTCTGGGGTGACCGGTTCACGCCCTCTCGCGAACGTCTATCTAATTGTACTAGGCTAAGATTTCGAGGAACATATACTTCCACTGACAGACATGAATAAGGTTGAAACTATGCTAAAATAATGGCAACATTTGGTAAATTTATTCTAATTTATTCAAAAGAAAGTCAAAGCAGTTAATTAGACAAAACATACTATAATTGCGACCAAAACTCATGACATAAAACGAATAGAATTGCACTCAAATTCATCTCCCAAATGTCTGGAATGCAACATATATGTGCACTCAAAACTACGAACATAAGTAACCGTCAAATATTTGATCACTTAGCCGAAGGATTTGCTTATTTCTCATCACGATGTGCCTATCCTTGATGAGTCCCTATCCACCTCGCGCAGATATTTTAGGAGAACACTACAATTTAACCTAGTCTACAATACTGTACATTCTGAGTGAATCGTTAGCTTATCAACTACACACACAGCATCAAATAAACATGAATTATAACCCTCGCGTGGATGTCATATACCACACACAATTATTTACAAAGCAATGAATCACAACACAACTTAAAACAACTCAACACACACAGACACTTAAGAATATAATGTCACTCCGTTATAGCGAATACACTCTCACGTACTCTCTCATTCAACACTAAGCAGAACTCCATTCATGCCGGTAAAAATTGATAATCATGGCAGAAGCTAAACAACCTACTTCAATTTGAAGTTCTTGCAGTTGTTTCCCGGTCTAAGATACTCGTTTACGGAAATCAATAATCAATACTCGTGAGTAGTGCGATGCTAATATTATTATCACATAGGCCTCTGCAACTCTGACACTCCTTGGGATCCATATAAATACCTTCGCGGTCCAGCTGGCATATAACATCAGCTGACAGCGATTACCAATACCACACATCTCCCAGGACGGGAATTCAAATGTGTTCACATCGCAGGGCACTGGCCTGCACATACACCTGGCCGAGTCGTGGTTGAAACCAAGTATCCCGTCTTCACTAGTACATATGGAGGGTTACACGCTGATAAGAAACGATAGAGTAGGAAAAGGCGGGGGAGGCGTAGGGATATACCTGCGCAAAGATATGAAATTCAAGGAATTACTCAAAACACCAAGTGAATTTCACAACGGGCCGGAGTTCCTATTTATTGAATTACAAATTTGCAGTGTTAAGTGTTTACTGGGTGTTGTGTATCGTGCACCGAAGACGAGATATATCGAAGACCTGGAGGAAGCACTAGAGGACTTAAAAAGATCTCTCCTCGTTGAAGTTAAATTAGTATGTTCTATTCAGTATTCTCTTCTCTGCTTTGCTTCACGTAATCTAAAACTGTACCGGTATGTCATTTTATTAGGACCTATAACTGAATATTAATTTTCTGGAATTTTTTAACCATCCAAATTCATGCATGTCTTCTAAACTTAAGTCTTCTGACATTCACAAATTCATTGAAGATCTATCAGAAATCTATCCCTCTGATTTGAATATAATTCACTTTAATGCACAGTCATTAGTTGATAAGGTATATTTCGATGAGTTTTTTTACTGCTTTGTTGATTCAAATATTAATGTTATTGCTGTAACTGAGACATTTTTCAAGGAGTCCATTCCGGACTCAGAGATTAACATTCCAGGCTTTAATTTATATAGAAACGACAGATTAGGCAAGAGAGGAGGAGGGGTGGCTGTGTACGTGAAGAGCAACATCAAATGTAAAATAGTTCACACCTCCCCTCCAGAATATTGTCGTAAGCCAGAGTATATTTTCCTAGAACTTGAATTACCTATGGGAAAAGTATTATTTTCATGCATCTACCGACCTCCCCAAATTGGTTCCATGGAGTCGTTTGTAGAGGCGATGTATAATTATGTTTTTCATTATAAATATGTTATACTTGCAGGTGATATGAATGGGCATTTTGGCTCAGCGTCCTCGGAAAGTGTAGTAATCGATGATGCACTTGAATCATGCAATTTGACTAGAATACTATTTGATGACACATACCACACTGCATATTGTCATTCTTATCTCGATACCATAGCTTCAAATTGAAATGATACCCTTCTTAAATTTGGGTAGACCCCAGCGGGTGGATTTTCTGGACACGATATGCTATATGCTGTCTTCTCGATATCAACACCCAAATATGAAAGGGATTTTCGCAGTTTTAATCCTGAAGATTTTTGAAAAGACGTAATTTCTGCTCCCTGGTATGAAGTATTTTCTCAGCGTAATATCGATGATAAAATCATCAAATTTAATAGTTTAATTTCCGCGTTGTACGACAAGCATGCTCCATTAAAACTAATTCGAGCCAAACACCCACCTAACCCGTGGATAACGTCTACAATTAAGAAATTAATCACTGCGCGGGACAAGGCAAGAAGAAAGCACATCAAAACCAGGAAACCTGAAGACTTTGAAACCTTTCGCATCTTGCGTAATAAAACCAAACTCGCGATCCGTGATGCTAAAGTCAAACACATGCATTCTTTGTTAAGTAAGAGATCAACTACGTCTGCTCTCTGGGGAACTATAAAATCACTAGGTATTGCTAAGAAAAATTCGCAACATACTTCCTCATTCATATCTGCAGAATTGCAAAATGATTATTTCTTAAAAATTTCACCAGTGAACAATTCTCACAGAATATCCAAAATTATTCATAGTTACATGAACACAAATGTACCTCAACATGATCTCTTTCACTTTTCGTACATTTACCCAGAGGATGTAGTCAAAGTATTTAAGAGCATGAATACCAAGGCTGTTGGACCAGATGGTATCTCACATCCCCTCCTAATGAACTGTTTGGATATAATCACTCCGGTTATAGCTCACCTGTATAATTTCTGTTTACAATCAGGAGTCTTTCCAGCTGTATGGAAAATGGCCAATATCAGACCTGTTCCTAAAGTTCCTTCTCCTCAAAAAATTGATGATTTCAGGCCAATCAGTATTTTGTCAATATTAGGTAAAGGATTAGAAAGGATTGTTTACCAACAACTCACTTCGTATTTAAATACTAATTCTATTCTTAACACATTTCAGTCTGGTATTCGAACAGGCCATAGTACTACGACGGCACTTATCAAAGTCACAGATGATATCAAGTTTGCAATGGACACAAAGGAACTAACACTTCTGGTTCTATTCGATTTAAGCAAGGCATTTGATAGAGTTCATCATGACCTCCTTCTGACTAAATTAGATACAATGGGCATATCTCTATCAGCTCTCTCTTGGTTTGAATCGTTCTTGAAAGGGAGATCTCAGCGCGCAGTATTTGACAAACAAAATTTTTCTAAGTGGTCTAGTGTACATTTTGGCGTCCCTCAGGGGTCCGTGTTGGGTCCCGTTTTGTTTTCGCTGTATATAAACGATCTGCCTGGAGTTTTACGCCACACGAGACATCATATGTATGCCGATGATTTACAGATCTATTACCATTTTCCTGTAAATCATGTTGTCGAAAGTATTAGTAAAGTAAATCTAAATATAGAAAGGCTACATCAATATACACTAAGACATAATTTACTATTAAATGAAAACAAAACCTTAGCTATTTTTCTAGGATATCGAAGAAACTTATCAAATCTTTTCAACAGGGACATTCCTCCAGTAATTGTTAACGGTTCTGTAGTCAAGTATCAGGAATGTGTTAAGAATTTAGGTATTCTAATGGATAACACTCTGTCCTGGACCTGTCATGCCAAGCACTTGGTCAAGAAAGTGTCTGGCATATTGCATCAGTTTCGACGAAACTTGCCGTATCTTCCTTTCTCGGTGAGAAAGATGTTGATCCAAACTATGGTATTTCCTATTTTAGATTACGGCGCTGTAATTTACAGCGATATCTCAGAGAAATATAATAGCAAACTCAAGCGTATTCAGAATGCCTGTGTTCGATTCGTCTTCAATATTCGTAAAGACTGTCACGTAACATCTTACTACAAAGCCGCAGAGTGGTTGAAACTCAGGGATGGACGATCATACTCAGCTGCTTGTTTAATTCTGAGAATTTTAAAATCTAATACTCCCTCATATTTGACCAAGTCCTTTGTTCAGATGAGTCAAGTGCATGATCGGGACAATAGGTTTACAGCTAACACCCTTCAGGTTCCACAGCATCGTACGGTAAAGTGCAGTAAGTCGTTCATTGTCACTGCCTCTCAATTATACAACGATCTTAAACTATATGAAATTCACCAAAGTAGTGTGGGAACTCAGAAAGAATCTCTTAAATACCGCTACCTTTCCACTTATTATGCCATGTAAATGAATTTTTCACCAAATTAATAAAATAGTACGAAATATTATAACCCCCTAGATACATTTTAGATGCTCAGTTTTACTCTCAGTTCACCCTCGGCTTTAACATTCTTAGGTTTCTCTTTCGTCTTCTCTTCCTTGTTAGTATAGTGTATGTTTATGAAATGTTAAAAGTATTATTGTAATCTCCTAGGTGTTTAGTTTTTAATCTTATTCTTATATCCTCAGTAGGAAAATGTATCTTACGCTTTTTTGTATTATTTTATTAGATTTTGTATGTTGGGTGATACATTTAAGTTAAAGTGGCAGTTAGTTACAGCCAAAGGGACCTCTGGTCCTACTTGTAATTAACTTTAAATTAATATATTTCTATTTCTATTATCCAGGTAATGAGCATGCTATTTTAATGGGCGACTTTAATTCTGACATGATAAAATGTGACTCTGCTGAATCTAGACAACTCAAAAGCATGCTTACCTCACTCAATATGACGATCCTTCCCCTAAATCCTACACACCACACAGCTTCTTCCCATATACTACTGGATTTAATTATTACAAACAATACTGATAGAATGCAGACTTACGGACAACAGCCAGCTCCCGGACTTTCCCAACATGACTTTATTTACTCAACTTACTCACTGAAATGTCCGAAATATGAGCCTAAATTAATTTCCTCTCGAGACTTCAAAAGCCTAAACGAAGAGGCGTTCATTGAGGACGCACTCAAAACACCGTGGCACAACATGCAGCTCGTACGTGACATTAACGACAAAATAACCTTGTTTAACAAACTACTTTTAGGATTGTATGACAAACACGCCCCCATACGGACTGCACGAGTGAAACGAAAACCATCAACTTGGCTGACGCAAGACATACGGTTAAAAATGGAGGAAAGAAATGCAGCTTACAAATATTATAGAAAAAATCCAACCGCAGAAATTTCGAAAAGTACAAAAAATTGCGTAACACAACAACTCAGACCATCAGGAATGCTAAGATACGCCACACACATGAAATCTTAAAAAATAACAGTTCTGGCAATGTTTGGAAAATTCTTCGGAACATTGGTTTGACAAAAAATAAAACCGACGAAAACAACACTGACTTGCCATTAGACAAATTAAATCAAATATTTTGCTCACAACATTCACATACAGACGAACGAACTAAAAGGGAAACAATCGACAGACTACATACGAAAACAAAACACGATGAAGAAGAATTTTATTTTTCACATGTAACTCTTAATGACGCCAGAGACGCAATTCATGAAATAAAGTCAGAGGCTACAGGATGTGACGGAATAAATTTGACATTAATTAAAAGACTCACTGAAATTGTTCTCCCAACAATTACACACATACTAAATACCTCACTCATGACAGGAATCTTTCCCAATATATGGAAAAGTGCCATAATACGACCGATAAGAAAAATCGATAATCCAACAAAACCCGAAGACGTTCGACCAATTTGCATACTTCCTCGTCTTGGTAAAGTATTAGAAAAGGTCATTCACAAGCAGATAACAAATTACCTTAACAAACACAATTTACTCGACAAACACCAGTCAGGATTTAGACCTAACCACAGCACAACAACAGCATTACTAAAAGTTACAAATGACATTCAAGCAGGCATGGACAACGGACAAATGACTATCCTTGTACTTTTAGACCTAAGTAAAGCATTTGACTGTGTGGACAGGGAAATAATATTAGCTAAGCTACAAGCACAAAAATTTTCTTCAAGCGCACTGACGTGGCTGCACTATTATTTAATTGGGCGGCAGCAGTGCGTTTCAGCAGGTACGAAAGTATCACACTGGTAACAAACTGAAGTTGGCGTAGTTCAGGGCAGTGTTCGAGCGCCACTGCTATTTTCACTGTACTTAAATGACCTACCAGAACATATAAAAACGTGTAAATACCATTTCTACGCAGACGATATTCAACTTTATATACAAACAAACCCGAACGAAATCCAACTAGACATTAACAAACTAAACGACGACCTGGAAAATATAAAAGACTGGACTAAAAATGATTCTCTTAAAGTCAATCCATTCAAATCGCAAGCAATCATAATTGGATCCAAAAGTAATCATACCAAACTGAAAAGTGTTAAAATTCCCCCAATCCTATTCCACGCAACACCAATACAAATAAACGAAACCGTAAAAAACCTTGGCCTCATTTTACATAAGTACTTAAACTGGACGGAACACACGACGAAAATATGCCAACGAGTATTCTTTCCTTTGCACTCTCTTCAACGTTTACGGGATCTCCTTCCTCTAAATACGAGAAAGTTACTTGTTCAAAGCTTAATTCTACCCATCTTCGATTATGGTGACGTAATATACAACAACCTAAACACCACACTTAACGCTAAACTTCAGCGGGCTTATAATACATGCATCCGTTTTGTATTAAATATTCCCAAGTATTGTCATATATCACCTTGTCTTGAACAGCTGTCGTGGTTATATTTGGCGGAGAGAAGAAACCTTCACTCTGTTTCGCTTGTTCACAACATTCTCCGTACAGACACACCAAGTTATCTGAGAATGGATCTTAAATACTTGTCATCTCCAAACAGTATACCTACAAGGTCAGAAACCTCTCCCCTGCTGAGCTTCCCAATTTACCGCACGACCGGGTACGGCAACTCATTCATACCTGCAACCAAACGCTCTTGGAATTCCATTACGGCTGTAATTAAAGACATACAAAGTAGAAGTGTATTTTAAAAAACATGTTATAAATGGTACATAGACTTAAGAAATTAGTATTTAATGTTTTTTTAAATAGCGACTCTCAGAAATTTACCTTTTGTTTATAACTATTATTTAAGTTTAATTTTATAATTAATTATATGTAACTAGAAATCCTAATACTCTGTAGTTTGTACAATGTAGTACGTATGAGATGGTTTGGCATAAGAGCAGGCTTCATAGCCTGAGCCACGCCACGAGTCAATAAATAAATAAATAAATAAATAAATAAATAAATAAATAAATAAATAAATAAATAAATAAATAAATAAATAAATAAAACATCTACGTGAGTTTTTACATGTTAAAAGAACTTGTTCTACTCATACTTCGGCAGTCATCTTTCCTCCAGCGTAGGGTATCATTCCCTACTGCTCCTACTCCATCATGATGCCATCGCTGGGTCCCATTGGATCAACGGCTCCTTGGATGCTGGGCTGGATCATGACGTCGCCTGTTCTGGATACGACACTGCTACTGCTGTTGTCCCTCGCTGATATGACTGGACTCGTACTGGTGTCACGAATAGCTGGTAACCTCGTGACAGTCTGTAATGTCACTCGGACCTTATTTATTATTATTATCCTTTGACTAAAGGAGTTATTAATCATTAAGAATGGCTATAGTGATCTACTTTATCTTGGTGGATTGTGTTTCTACCACTACTTCCTACTGTCTTTCTAATGTTTCTTTCTTCACTAGCGAACACCGTTCGTGGATGCCCGTCAGAAACTCCCTAACTTCAGTTTCGTTTCTGTGCAACGGCGGCCTTCGATACTCGGACGCACACGTAATATGCCTCACTCATGTCAATCATACTGATATATCCTGCACACCTTTTTACTGCTTCTAATACCTCGCAATTACACCGTGTCCCTTCTGAATTACCTTTACACGAGCTGCGCGTATACTTCAACATTGTTTTCATATTTGACTGATCTTAAGATGACACTCTCCGTCCAACATAAAATAATTCTACGTTTGCTTCTGAAATTAAGTTCGAGAATAAGTTCAAAACTCGATTAAGCCTGAGTCAGTAACTGTCTTCGGCGGACGCGACGCACGCATGAATTAACATTGCAGCTCTTAAGAAAATGAGATTGACAATCAGAATTTCTCTGTGATTACATTTAGAATGCCTCAGAGTACTAACAGGACGTTTCCACTGATACGAACTGATTCTCTCTGCCAATACGAACTGAAAGTCTCTTCTCACACGAACACAAATGAATGACTGTCCTCCATACTTAGGTTCTGTCCTTTTTAATAACTCTCTCAGCCGTCATACTCATAAATTCCCCTCTAACCGGCTTCTATGCGTACTCCAATCACATCCACACTCGTTGTGTTTATCCCATCTTATTGGTTGATTACTCTGGCGATGGTATCCCCATCCATCTTCGAGTTCAACTCTCCACATTAGTTCCGCTTGTACCATATATTTTCCAAGATTTACCGCCTCCATTCAGTCATGGGTTGTGTGTGTCAAACAGCTTAATTTTCCTCATAGTGCAGTTTTACAATCTTTATCCAGCCCGGCTTAAATCTCTTAAAGAAACCCTTCTTGACACAACACTCTCTTCAAGAACTCCCTCTTTCTTTGAATTTCTAAAACATTGTCTCCTCTGCTCGAGTAAACGTTGCATTTCCATTGTCTTGGCGTTTTCTAAAGAAGTCTTGCACTGACCCTACAGTTTTATAGCTACATTGTCAATGTCCAACAAAGCTTCAACTTTCTACCGTTGACCCTCACTAGCCTGGCCCTTCTAAGTCATTGGGTCTTATAACTATCAATCACAGCACGTATCTTCTACAATTATTCTCCTCACATATCTCAATATCTATAAATCTATCTTTTTATGAGCGCGCCAGCAGGGACTCAATACTAGTGACATTTGTTCGTCATGTGACGTGTCAGGAGTGCTATCAAATATAATACTGAAGTACTTAGCACGCTTGCTTGAAGTAATAGTATTGCTACGAACGTGGTGCGCTAAAGGGTTTATATTTTCAAACTGTATTCTAGGTGAAATATATGATAAATATTGAGGTTATTGGTCACTGATTGAAAATGGGCCCTCATAACAGGATCAAATTAGGCCAAATATTGCAATAGAGCAAGAAAATTCCTCGAACTATATGTAGTTTCTTCTAAAACTGATTCTCTGTGGCCTCTTAGGGCTATGTGCTGTTGAGCCAATGTCTGTATCGTATCAAATATGCGTTCCAGAACGTCTCTCCAAATTCTGCTTCGTTCTTATATTTGTTGCTAAAGAGTGTTGTCAATTACTGAGCCTTGTTTCTATCTTCGTTCTAAGCAATTTAACTCCATAAAGGCAATCCTATTGGCAGAGCTGTTTTCATGATCTTGAATGAGCGGATTTAATTTTCTCCACACTGCATATCCTGTCTCATTGTTAAAGCTAGATTTCATGTTTCTTTGACGGAAAGAAACACAGCTTTTTTGAGCGTAGAAAAGCACATCCGTGATCTGTTAACATTTCCACCGTTTTTTCAAAATTTTCAAATCAGTTTTTATGTAGAGAACGACCTGATTCATCCGAAGGAAAACTAGAATATTTATCTTGTAACAAATAAGAGCCTTGCATTACAACTTTATCACGAAAGTTTTGTGAAATCTCCAGAGGCTACGATCCAATATCACTTAACCACATTTTATTAAAATTGTCATCGTCATGTTGAATCAAAGTTTCCTTTGGCTCATTTTCGTTATTTGAACTCGATGAAGGTCCAGTGCCAATTACACTTGATCCCAAGAGTTGGATTGAGAGATTTGAATCGTCTGCTTTAAGACAGTTACCATCAAGATCATCGTGTTTAGCCAATTTATTAACTACTGCAATATTTGATTCATTAATCTCAAGGCTTAAGTTGCTGTTGATACTGTCAAATTCACATTCCTTCTGAGTATCGTTGTTTTCAGAGTTCAGTGATCCCTTTACAAAAGCCGTCATAAACGATTTCGAACTCTCAAATGCTTTGGTACGTTGCTGTTTCAGTTGTCTATTTTGAGCCCCACTTGTCCTCTGTAGTTTCATGATGGAAACTGAAATACAATGAGACAAATTACCTGTTACTATCACGTTACTTTTACTATTATCAATTATGATTCTTGGTGTTGATCAATAATGATTCTAGGTTAAAATTTCTTCATCCAGTAGCAAACGAAATACAGCGGAAACACTGTAATTTTTTCAGTTTTAAATTGTTTTAGAGAATTTCACCTGATATTTTTTGCTAGTGCTAATTGCACATATTTGTTTTATAGTTGTGAATGAACTAGAATTACTCGTACCTTTCAGCTAAACGTGTAAACAAATTGTATATTCACAATTCATTGATACACAACGACTTCGGAATGAACGCAACTCAAGTCCACAAATGAGTAAAGTAAACCAAGGATTAAGGTTAAGGAATACACTTCAAGACTAGCAAACTAGCAATCGCTAATTCTGTTGTGACTTGATGTCCCCAACCCGCGCCGGCCGGCACAGTCATCAACCACGCATCCCCTCTCCATCAATGCTCTGATTCCGGCTCAGGCGCTCTGTTCGCCCGTACACCAAACCTTTCCTGTGTGCTCGGCGCCCACGAACTATCTCGTATCGTCTATAAATAGTTTAAAACGAAACGTTCATTTCATTTCTAAATAATATTACTGCAGTATTTAACGAAGTAATGAAGAAAATTTGACCCAAAAAACGTATATACTAGCCTCCCCCCCACTTTGGTACGCTACTGTAACCACATGACTATGAACATGCGTCCATCATCCATTTCACTTCACGAATTAATCTCAGAAATATATCACTTTTTACAAGCCTGATTTGTTGTCCTCATAGACACCCTAATATTGGCCGAGTAACAACATTCTTGATCTTCCAAAACGTTCTCTAGTAAAATAATTATGTTTCCTCCTTTGTTTTCGTCTAAAAAGTAATCTGTCCGCGACATGCCCTCATTTACGTCCCACCAAATTATTATAATTGGGATGCTTGATTCTTGATTCGCAGAAACGTTCAGTGCAGTGTAGATTCCATCATAATTTATAAATAGTCCAAAACGATTTTATTTAACATCAAAAATGAATTCTAAAACTCTTAATTGGGCATCAAATACTGGTTTACCACTAATACGTCACGAATTTTCTTCAAGATTCTTCTAATATTCTTGGTTTTGTCTCCTTATTTACAATTTGTCTCCGAAATTATGCGACGTTAGACCTGCTTTTGTTCTTAATAATATGCCGTTTATGAATTTTGAGGATCATCTTATAAATAAAGTTGCAGGGGGTCCGCTGTCTGTAATTCCTTTTGTTCTGCCAAATTTTCAAATATTTATCTGTTTTATGTCAACTCAAGACCGAATCGGTGGTTTTTACTTTTAGTGTCTGTTTGTCTGTTTGTCTGCCTGTTTCTTTGTCTGTTTGTCTGTTCCACCATCACGTCGAAACTTCATATTTAGAGTATACTTATCCCGGGGAAGGTTTCGATATGCATATCATTTTAAAATCTTTGAAAAGACGGGCGTTTTATAGGGAAACCACAACGGTTTTCCTCCATTTTCTCTTATACTATTGATTTTCTGTAAACTCTGTGGACCGTATGTGAAAGGTCACTTCATTATAAACAACTTTTGTTATGTTCATAATTTACCTTACTCTTCAAATGACGGAGAAATTTACTATTTTCTGTCGATACCATGCTCTGCATTGAGTGACCGACAGACCGACAACGAATATATGGGTTACCATGGCAACGTCTGTGACTGCTTGCCAGCAGGGAAGTAACGTATTGCCATTTTCCTCATCATTCCTTTAAATTCGTGGTTGTTCCTTGGGTAGAAAGCAAGAGAGTCGTCAATCGGCCATTCTGCGGGATATTGGCGGAATATCATTGGAGGTTATAACTGTCCTCGAATAGCTTAAGTAATAACATATATATTCATCTTCTTATTTGATTACCTAAGAATCCCTACGCCAAAATTTCTCTCCTATTACCGCTTTCTTATATCCATAACTCACACCGGCATAATTTATTGAGGAGCATTTTATTTTCCAATACATTCACTTGGTATTTACATATTTGTCGTCATTCGGATGTCCTCAGTTATAATCCATTTTCTATTAATTTCAACTTACTAAACTGTATTATTTTCTTCCTTAATTACCACGTATGTATGCGGGTGCTAATCCCGAATGCTGGACACTCTTTACTTTGAGAAAATATTCTAAGCTATGCAAATGTATATATCATAAACGTCCGTTTTTCAGGTTAAGTCCAGCGGAAATAGCCCAAAAGGTGTTGTACATGGAGCAGGTTCCTTATCTATCTATGTAAATAAAGTCGTAACGACTGTGTGCCTGTAAATTGACTATTTTGGCGAAATTTTGGTACAGCTATACGTCGAACGGGTAATAATGACCATCTGCATATTTTTTGGTTTATTTTCTTAAAAGTCCTAATTTTTACACTCCTCACCGAAACCCAGATTGCAGCATAATCTGCCAGTCGAAGAAGGATATTGAAATTTGGCAAAATTATACGTTTTATCCTGTAACGGACGGAAAACTTCCAAGATCTTTAAATTTTTCCCTTTTTATCCCAAAGAATATCGAAATATGGAGGCAATTTTAATGATGGTGCAGACCTTCGGGAAGTATTATCACATAACGGATGGCATAATCCCCGTTCAATTTGGAGTGATCTACAACTTTGGTCTTACGACTTTTTGTCGTATTTCTATCCCTTTTACGTTTGATTTTTCTCTATTTCTCGATGTTAAGTAAATTTGGACTTTTCACATACATAATTCATACCTTTCATCACTTATAGGAAAGATAGAATCATCAAACTCTACACGAAACTTGGTCCACTCAGTAGCCATATGTGAGCAGAATGCTATGTATGTAGCTGTCACTTAATTATCCGAAAAGCAATGCAATGTGAGATAATATTACACAAATTTTACCCTATTCCATGTTTCTAACTCAATCTGAGCCATGAATAGATGACATATCATAAGACCAGCAATTTAGGCCGCTAAATCCGGCGTCTTATGGTACAATCCTTTCTCGATATGATGTACCGTTTAGCAGCAGTTAATCTGTAAATGAAGGTCTGCAATTTGTAAAGAAGCACATACTTTCGTATGTTGAACTATATATTTTCACTGATGATCGATTGTGACCGCGCAGTAGGCAATGGGACCTGCAATTAAAATGTAAACTTCCCAACTCGATTGTGAATGGCAGTAGGCAAGTGAGCCTGTCGTTATCATCACAAATCCGTAACAAGCACTTTACATTGGAAACCACGTATGGGGACCTCTCCATGCTGTTTCTCGGATAACGCTAAGAGACATGCTATTTTAAAACAATCTTATTTACTGCAAGTACAGTATTTACTTCAATATTCGTATACAATGCAGAATACCGTAGCGAAGCATGGGTACATTTGCTAGTTTACATCTTAATTTTTAAACACACACATGCCAAAATTTACTGAGCTTCCCATTAAACAGGCGTATACTTGTTCACTTTAACTCCAATGAACTTCATCTGCTTCGTCTCCGATGTCCGACCCTTTTACTCAATTATCATTTACTTTGGATGATTGTCGTAACCATTCCTCACATACGAAAAGCCAAAATGTGTTGGCAACTACTTGACAAAAGTAACATTAAAATGAAGCGCCTAGAAGAAGTGATCGGGCGTCAATGTAACTTTGTACACGTACTGTACACACCATCGGCATATACGTAAACGTTTAGAGTTGCAATTCTTTGTGACAGGTAGAACGCAGAGTGCATTAGTGTTGTTCGTGTTTAGTGTTGTTACTAGGGCCGGTAGGCTGTACAAAGGGCATGAACAGCATCAGATGTTGAGTGATCACTGCGGAGGACATTGAAATACCGCGTACACGTGTGAGACAGCGTTATCAACACCTGACGAAGTTTTAAAGGGGCCTCACTGTGGGACTCCAATAGGGAACTAGGTCCCACGAGTGTGCTGCCGTTAGCACCACAACACAGATGTCTGCGTTTGGAGTGGTGCCATGACCGCGAATCTTGGTATTGCAAGGTGTTCTGCGGTGGATCGCGGTTCTGCACACCCCGGATGACCATCGTCTGCGAGTATGCCGGCGACCTCGGGAGACATCCCATTCTACGAATGCGTTGGAGAGGCACAGCGGTGTTACTTCTGGCGTCATGGTGTGGTGAGCCATTGGGTATGCTTTCAGGTTACGGCTGGCAGTGATTGAGGGAATTCCGACGACACAACGTTACGTCACGAACATCTTTGCGTTCTCGCGTGTTACCTCTTATGCAACTGTGTCGTGATACCATTTTTTAAACAGAATAATGCTCGTCCATGCAAGGCACGTGTTTCTATGAACTGTCCACATCATGTTGAAGTACTCCCGTTTTCAAGCAATTTCCCATATGTGGGACCAGCTCGGATGTCAACTCCGTCCCAGTGAATATATCCGGGATATCAAGGACCATTTACACCAGCGAGTCTCAGCAGAGGTTTTATGACACCCTCCCCATCCGAATCACTGCATGCGTCCAGTCCAGAGGAGGTGCAACGTTATACTGATAAGTGCGCTCGTGCTGCCAAGTTCTTTGTAAATTTTGCTCGATTTTGTAATCAATGAAATAACATCACACGCTCTCAACGCGTTAATTTTCATAACGTTTCCTCTTCCCCTTATTTGTGCTTCAAGTTTTTTTGTCAGGCAGTGTATATCGCTTATGTATTTTCCTCGTAAATTCTTTTCTGTTTTCCTCTTCTTTTAATTAAATTTTCAGACAGTTGCAAGGACTCTTTGAAGGGAAAGTAGGGCGTTACACTGAGTTGTTGCAGCTCATAAGGCAAATGTAGTAAGTAGTATTCTAGTTCCCGGTTGGTCGGTTCTCGCGGTGTGTGTGCGTCCTCTTTATCTCACGTGGGCCGAGTCCAGTTCTCATCCCGAGATGGTGCAGCTGTTTCCAGACACACCCTCAGTGGTGACGAGCTTCACTTGCCAATTTAATAACATACCAACACTCCTGACATTCTTAATTTCGGGCAGTACTGGAAATCGAACCCCGACATCGGAGAACGTCAGATAATACTGCTTGTAGTTACGCAACGGAGGTGGACACAACATTTGGATTCGATAGTGGCGATTTTCCCGGATCCAAGTGCCATTCGCATACATCTCCATGAAATTTCATGTGGAACTCAGCGACGGACAAGTCCGTTATAGTTTATTTTCCATAGAAACAAATAATCATTAGATAAGTGGTTTTGTTGATAATGATTTGCCTCGTCATTACCTACGTATATAAAACATCCCTTAATTGTATTTGTCCTCTGGAAATAATTTCTAATGTAGCTCTGTTTGTTGTTTTGTTTATTCCGAAACGAGCAGGTCAAAGAACCTTTCCCGTTGAACGATGTCACTGTTAAGGCAGCTACACTGGCATCTCAAGATGAAACCATTCCTTCAGGAATCCCTGTGACCGCTGCTGGATGGGGAATACTCGGGGTGAGTTTCGCTTTTTTTTTTCACTAGGTAGAACGCTGTACTCTTGAGCTATTTAATGGTGTTCGTAAATCACTTGCTATTCCTTTTTGCTAGTTGCTTTACGTCGCACCAACACAGATAGGTCTTACGGCGACGATGGGCCAGGGAAGGGTTAGGAGTGGGAAGGAAGCGGCACAGCGGTACAGCCCCAGCATTTGCCTGGTGTGGAAATGGGAAACCACGGAAAACAATCTTCAGGGCTGCCGACAGTGGGGTTCGAACCTACTCTCTCCCGAATACTGGATACTGGCCGCACTTAAGCGACTGTAGCTATAGAGCTCGGTGTAAATCATTTGATGGAGTACATCAATAAAATGGGAGATTTTATATTTTAGGCCAAAGTAATGTGATCCTTATAATGACGCATTTATTTTTTTTGAAACATTTTTTTAATAATTTCGTACGAATTCCACCCAGCGAGTTGGCTGTTAGGATCGGTACGTGTAGCTGCTAGCTCTCATTCGAATGTTGGAGGGTTCTGTCACCATTTTTGGCAGCCTTGAAAATTGTTTCCCATTGTTTCACCTTTTTCAAACTAAGAAAATGATAGGACTGGTCTTCGGTCGTTTTCTTTCCCGTTCGAGTCTTTTCCTTACACATGGTGTCCAAGAATCCTGTCTGAATTGGTGTGACTTTAAAGTGATACCAAGGAATATTTAGTTTCCTGCGTTAATATTTACTTATCTTGTTTCTAGCACCGTCATGACCTGATATTATATGTAATAACAAAATTATTATTATTATTATTGCTACTTGTTTAACGGCGCGCTAATACATCGAAACTCTTCAGCGATGGAAGGATGGGTAAGGTAAGGTATCACTTGTGGCCTTAATTAAGAAACAGCCCCAACATCTTCCTAGTATGAAAATGAGAAACCATCTTCAGGGCTGTCAACGGTAAGATTCGAACCCACTATTTCCCGAATGCATGCTCACAGCTGTGCAAACCTCACTGCACGAGTATCTCAATTGGTAAGATTATTGTAGCCATGGTAGAAATTCTCTGTTCCAGGAGTATACCACTACGGACTATCTAAAGAAGGCTAACATGGTCATCATGAACACAAAGCAATGTAAGAAGAGTTACGACCCAAGAAAGTCCATTGACAGAAGAAACGTGTGCGCCGTAGATCCACAACAAGGAAGGCACACCTGTAGAGTAAGTATTCAAATATCACTTTATAACCATTTCTAGTGTATGCCTAGCTAAACTTCGAAGATATCACAAGACTCCATACAATGGAAGTAGTAGTTTCGTACGGGTTTCCGGTATCTGATCGATCGGCTGGAAAAATCTCCGTGTATGTTGTCCATGCCATTATCATTGTAATTTCGAATGATATTACGTCCATCACAGGCAAATGTCCGACTCGTTAGCTGAATGGTCATCGTACTGGCTTTCCGTTCAGAAGGACCCGGGTTCGATTCACGGCCGGGTCGGGGATTTTAACCTTCACTGGTTAATTCCATTGACCCAGGGGCTGGCTGTTTGTGCTGTCGCCAACATCCCTGCAAATCACACACCACACATAGCACTATCCTCCACATCTTAGGCAGATGCGGCCCACCCTCATTGGAGGGTCTGCCTTACAAAGGCTGCATTCGGCTATAAAGAGCCACACGAAATAGTACATTATATATGACAGGTAAATGTATCAGACGAACATGATGGTGATGCACCTACTGTAGCTCTCAAAGAGTCTTTCTGGAAAGGCTTCCGCAATTGTTTATTAAACAAAACTTAAGAGAATGAATAAAATGCAGGAATAACAATGAGTCCCGTAACAATCTACATATTAAAAGAGCAGTTTTGTCCAGCCCGACCGTCCGTTCTACTGGAATTATTTGCTCAATTTTATTTTATTCCCTCCAGAATTATCTGCCAATGAATCGTCAGGCATTGATAGGACTCTAAATTCAGTCCACTTTGAGTAATCCTAAAATCAAATCATAAAATGATCACTCCAATAATTGCAGGCGGAGGCATAGCCTAACCCGCGATACATTCTGTACCTAACGAGTTGCATACAGTTAAGGAGCAATATCTTTACGTAAATGTCTCGGCGAAGCTAAACGAGTACAAATGACGGCGACTAAAGGAAAACCTGCAGTTTCAATTCGACTTGGTACACACATGACTTATACTATCTGGAGAGGAATGCCGTGAAAGTAAGTCACACCTAGCACTCCTAGGAGAGGAGTGGGGACATGTAAAAATAATCGAAAACGACCTATATATTAGTGCTGAATCAATAGTTTTCTGGGTCATTGAGATGAATAGTGACACTCTGGATGATATTTAAGACCAAGTTCAGCAACCATCGGCATGGAGATGAGGAAAAAATGAGTGAAAAGGGAAATGTCCATAACCAGGACTCTTACTGGTTGCGTTGGGAGGGAATGACATGTAAAAATAATCGGAAACGACCAATATTAATTTCTAATCCATACCCTTCGAGGTCACTGAGATAAACTGTGACACTATGGAGGCATTTTATATCCAATTTCAGCCTCTACAGGCATGAGGATCATAAGCGGTGTGAAAGAAAACATAAAAAATGACCGAGGTCAGTACTGAATACATAGTTTTGGGGTTCTATAGGCTGATTGGTGACAGTTCCAATAACAATTGGAATGGTGTATATATCATATCTATAGCACGATGTGTAAATACATAAAGTTATCATGCATTATTTTTACTACTTCAAAGTATCAGTTACATCACCGATAGCCCTAATCTGGGCAGCCACAAGAACAAAGTTCCACGTGAATAAAAGCAGCCTAAAATAAAATATTTAAATTAAACACACAACAAAATCTTTAAAACCAAAAAATAGCTCATTACGCAGCGAGTGGCTGCGTGGTTTGACTCGTACAGCTGGCAGCTTGCATTCGGGAGATAGTGGGGTCGAACCAAACTGTAGGCACCTCTGAAGGAGGTTTTCAGCGGTTTCCCATTTCCGCACCAGGCAAATGCTGCAGCTCTACCGTAATTTAGGCCACTATCGCTTTGTCGCCCCACCTACTGCATTCCGATCACTTCATCGCCATAACACATAGCTGTATCGGCGCGACGAAGAACAAACTGTAAGAAAAGTACGTAAATTATCAATGAACGTCACAATAAAAGGAAAAGTAAACGTTGAAGAGTTTATCCAAGGCATAATTAGGTTTAGAAGTTCCACTTATTTAAAGTTTTATATCTTAGGGAGAGCTTATCCAGTGCATCATTAGGACCAGATCTTACATTTTGTAAAAGCTGTTAGTCCTACAGAGAGCTTATGCAGTGTATCATTAGGTCTACAACTTCCATTTCATTAAAGCTGCATGACTTGGGGAAAGCTTATCCAGTGTATAATTAAATCATATATTACATTTTTTAAAAGCTGTTAGTCCTACAGAGAGCTTATGCAGTGTATCATTAGGTCTACAACTTCCTTTTAATTAAAGCTGCATGTCTTAGGGAGAGCTTAACCAGTGTATCATTAGGACCAGACCTTACATTTTGTAAAAGCTATTATTCCTACTAACAGAGAGATTATCCAGTGCATAATTAGGTCTAGAATTTAATTTCATTAAGCTGCAGGTCTTAGGTAGAGTTTATTCAGTGTATAATTAAGACCAGATATCATATTTTGTAAAAGCTGTTAGTCCTACAGAGAGCTTATCCAGTGCAAAATTAGGTCTAGAATTCCATTTAATTAAAGCTGCATGTCTTAAGGAGAGCGCATCCAGTGTATCATTAGGACCAGATGTTACATTTTGTAAAAGCGGTTAGTCCTACAGAGAGCTTATCCAGTGCATAATTAGGTCTAGAACTTTTATTTCATTAAAGCTGCATGTCTTAGGGAGAGCTCATCCAGTGAATCATTAGGACCAGATGTGACATTTTGTAAAAGTGGTCAGTCCTACACAGAGCTTATCCAGCGCATAATTAGGTCTAGAACTTCCATTTCATTACAGCTGCATGTCTGAGGGAGGGCTTATCTAGTGTATCAATAGGACCAGATGTTACATTTTGTAAAAGTGGTCAGTAATACAGAGAGCTTATCCATTGCATAAATAGGTCTAGAATTACCAATTCATTAAAACTGCATGTTTTAGGGAGATCACATCCAGTGTATCATTAGGACCAGATGTTACATATTGTAAAATGGGTCAGTCCTACAGAGAGCTTATCCAGTGCATAATTAGGCCTAGAACATAAATTTAATTAAAGCTACATGTCTTACGGAGAGCTTGTCCAGTGTATCATTAGGACCAGATCATACATTTTGTAAAAGCTGTTAGACCTACAGAGAGATTATCCAGTGCATAATTAGGTCTAGAACCTCCATTTCATTAAAGCTGCATGTTTTAGGAAGAGCTTATCCAGTGTATCATTAGAGCCAGATCTTATATTTTGTAAAAGCTGTTAGTCCTACTAAGAGAGAGCTTATGGAATGTATCCTTAGGTCTAGAACTTTCATTTCATTAAAGCTGCATGTCTTAGGCAGAGTTTCTCCAGTGCATAATTGGGTCTAGAACTTCCATTTAATTAAAGCTGATGTCTTAGGGAGAGCTTATCCATTGTATCATTAGGACCAGTTCTTACATTTTGTAAAAGCTATTAGTCCTACAGAGAGCTTATCCATTGCATAATTAGGTCTAGAATTTCCATTTCATTAAAGCTGCTAGTCTCAGGGAGAGCTTATCCAGTGTATCATTAAGACCAGATATTACATTTTTTTAAAGCTGTTAGTCCTACAGAGAGCTCATGCAGTGTATCATTAGGTCTACGACTTCCTTTTCATTAAAGCTGCAAGTCTTAGGGAGAGATTATCCAGTGTGTCATTAAGACCATATATACATTTTGTAAAAGCTGTTAGTCCTAGGAGACCTTAGGTCTAGAACTTCCATTTAATTAAAGATGCATGCCTTAGGGAGAGATTATCCAGTGCATCATTAGGACCAGGTCTTAAATAATGTAAAACCTTTTAGTCCTACAGAGAGCTTATCCAGTGCATAATTAGGTCTAGAACTTCCATTTCATTAAAGCTGCATTTCTTAGGGAGAGCTTATCCAGTGTGTCTTTAGGACCAGATGTTACATTTTGTAAAAGCTGTAAGTCCTACTAAGAGAGAGCTTATAAAATGTATCCTTAGGTCAGAACTTCCATTTGATTAAAGCTGCATGTCTTAGGCAGAGCTTATCCAGTGCATCATTAAGACCAGAGCTTTCATTTTGTAAAAGCAGTTAGTCCTACGCAGAGGTAAGGAGTGTATCATTAGGTCTACAATTTCCATTTCTTTAAATCTGCATGTCTTAGAAATACCTTATCCAGTGTATTGTTAGGACCAGATCTTACATTTTGTAAAAGCTGTAAGTCCTACTAACATAGAGCTTATGGAATGTATTCTTAATTCTAGAATTTCCATTTAATTAAAGCTGATGTCTTAGGCAGAGGTTATCCTGTTTATCATTTGAACCAGACCTTTCATTTTGTAAAATCTGCTAGTCCTACAGGGAGCTTTTCCATTGCATATGTAGGTCTAGAACTTCCATTTCATGAAATCTGCATGTCTTAGGGAGAGGTTAACCAGTGTATCATTAGGTCTAGAACTTCCATTTAACTAAATGTGCATGTCTTAGGGATAGCTTATCCAGTGTACCATTAGGAACAGATCTTACATTTTTGTAAAAGCTGTTATTCAAACAGAGAGATTACCGAGTGCATATTTAGGTCTAGAATTTCCATTTCATTAAAGCTGCATGTCTTAGGGAGAGCTTATCCAGTGTATAATTAAGACCAGATATTACAATTTAAATGCTCTTAGACCTAAGAGAGCTTTTCCAGTGCAAAATTAGTTCTAGGACTTCCATTTCATTAAAGCTGCATGTCTTCGGGAGAACTTATCCAGAGTATCATTAGGACCAGACCTTTCATTTTGTAAAATCTGTTAGTCCTACAAAGAGCTTATCCATTGCATAAGTAGGTCTAGAAATTCCATTTCATTAAAGCTGCATTTCTTAGGGAGATCTTATCCAGTGTATCATTAGGACCAGATCTTACATTTTTAGAAGCTGTTAGTCCTACAGAGAGCTTATCCCGTGCATAATTAAGTCTACAACTTCCATTTAATTAAAGCTGCATGTCATAGGGAGAGCTTATCCAGTGTTTCATTAGGACCAGATCTTACATTTTGTAAAAGCTGTTAGTCCTACAGGGAGCTTATCCAGTGCATAATTAAGTCTACAACTTTCATTTCATTAAATCTGCTTATTTTAGGCGGAGATTATCCACTGTATCATTAGGACCACGCCTTTCGTTTTGTAAAATCTCTTAGTCCTACAGAGAGCTTGTCCATTGTATAAGTAGGTCTAGAACTTCCATTACATTTAAACTGCATGTCTTTGGGGGATCTTATGCAGTGCATCATTAAGACCAGATGCTACATTTTGTAAAAGCGGTCATTCCTACCTAGGGCTTATACAGAGCAATTAGGTCTAGAACTTCTATTGCAATAAAGCTGCATGTCTTAGTGAGAGTTTATCCCGTGTGTCATTAAGTCTAGAACTTCCACTTCATTAAAGCTGCATGTCTTCTGGAGAGCTTATCCAGTGTATCATTAGGACCAGATTTTCGAATTTGTAAAAGTTGTTAGTCCTACAGAGAGCTTATCCAGTGCATATAAGGTACAGAACTTCCATTTCATTAAAGCTGCATGTCTTAGGGAGAGATTATCCAGTGTGTCATCAGGACCGGGTCTTACATTTTGTTGAACCTGTTAGTCCTAAGAGACTTTAGTTCTAGAACTTCCATTTAATTTAAGGTGCATGTCTTAGGGAGACATTAACCAGTGTATCATTAGAACCAGACCTTACATTATGAAAAGGATGTTAGTCCTACAGAGAGCCTATCCATTGCATAAGTAGGTCTAGAATTTCCATTTCATTAAAGCTGCATGTCTTAGGGAGAGCTTATCCAGTCTTTCATTAGGACCAAATCTTACATTTTGTAAAAGCTGTTAGTCCTACAGAGAGCTTATCCAGTGCATAATTAAGTCTACAACTTTCATTTCATTAAATCTGCTTATTTTAGGCGGAGATTATCCACTGTATCATTAGGACCACGCCTTTCATTTTGTAAAATCTCTTAGTCCTACAGAGAGCTTGTCCATTGCATAAGTAGGTCTAGAACTTCCATTACATTTAAACTGCATGTCTTTGGGGGATCTTATGCAGTGCATCATTAAGACCAGATGCTACATTTTGTAAAAGCGGTCAGTCCTACCTAGGGCTTATACAGAGCAATTAGGTCTAGAACTTCTATTGCAATAAAGCTGCATGTCTTAGTGAGAGTTTATCCCGTGTGTCATTAAGTCTAGAACTTCCACTTCATTAAAGCTGCATGTCTTCTGGAGAGCTTATCCAGTGTATCATTAGGACCAGATTTTCGAATTTGTAAAAGTTGTTAGTCCTACAGAGAGCTTATCCAGTGCATATAAGGTATAGAACTTCCATTTCATTAAAGCTGCATGTCTTAGGGAGAGATTATCCAGTGTGTCATCAGGACCGGGTCTTACATTTTGTTGAACCTGTTAGTCCTAAGAGACTTTAGTTCTAGAACTTCCATTTAATTTAAGATGCATGTCTTAGGGAGACATTAACCAGTGTATCATTAGAACCAGATCTTACATTATGAAAAGGATGTTAGTCCTACAGAGAGCCTATCCATTGCATAAGTAGGTCTAGAACTTCCATTTCATTAAAGCTGCATGTCTTAGGGAGAGCTTATCCAGTGCATCTTTAGGACCAGGTCTTACATTTTTAAAAGCTGTAAGTCCTACTAAGAGAGAGCTTATAGAATGTATCCTAGGTCAGAACTTCCATTACATTAAAGATGCATGTCCTAGGCAGAACGTATCCAGTGTATCATTAAGATCAGAGCTTTCAGTTTGTAAAAGCTGTTAGTCCTGCACAGACGTTATGCAGTGTACCATTAGGTCTACAATTTCCATTTAATTAAAGCTGCATGTCTTAGAGAGACCTTATCCAGTGTATCGTTAGGACCAGATCTTACATTTTGTAAAAGCTCTAAGTAATAATAACAAAGAGCTTATGGAATGTATTTTTAGTTCTAGAATTTCCATTTCAGTAAAGCTGATGTCTTAGGCAGAGATTATCCAGTGTATCATTAGAACCAGACCTTTCAATTTTTATAATATGTTAGTCCTACAGAGAGCTTATCCATTGCATATGTAGGTCTACAACTACCATTTCATGAAATCTGCATGTCTTAGGGAGAGGTTATCCAGTGTATCATTACGCCTAGAACTTCCATTTAATTAAAAGTGCATGACTTAGCGATAGCTTATCCAGTGTACCATTAGGAACAGATTTTACATTTTTTCATACAGAGAGCTTATTGAGTGCATAATTAGGTCTAGAACTTCCATTTCATTAAAGCTGCATATCTTAGGGAGAGCTTATCCAGTGTATAATTAAGACCAGTTATTACATTTTGTTAAAGCTCTTAGTCCTAAGAGAGCTTATCCAGTGCAAAATTAGTTCTAGAACTTCCATTTCATTAAAGCTGCATGCCTTAGTGAGAGCTTATCCAGTGTATCATTAGGACCAGACCTTTAATTTTGTAAAATCTGTTAGTCCTACACAGAGCTTATCCATTGCATAAGTAGGTCTAGAACTTCCACTTCATTAAAGCTGCATTTCTTACTGAGATCTCATCCAGTGTATCATTAGGACCAGATATTACATTTTGTAAAAGATGTTAGTCCTACTCGGAGAGAGCTTATGCAGTGTCTACAACTTCCATTTCATTAAAGCTGCATGTCTTAGGGAGAGATTATCCAGTGTATCATTAGGACCAGATTTTACATTGTGTAAAAGCTGTTAGTCCTACTCGGAGAGAGTTTATGCAGTGTATCCTTAGGTCTAGAACTTCCATTTGATTAAAGCTGCATGTCCTCGGCCGAGCTTATCCGTTGTATCATTAGGACCGGAGATTTCATTTTGAGGAAGCTGTCAGTCCTACATGGAGCTTATCCATTGCATGCGTAGTTCCATAACTTCCATTTTATTAAAGCTGCAGGTCTTGGGGGAACTCATCCAGTGCGTAACTTGGTCTAGAACTTCCATTTAATTAAAATTTAATGTCTTAGGGAGAGCTTATCCAATGCACCACTGGGACCAGATCTTACATGTTGTAAAAGCTGTTAGTCCTACAGAGAGCTTATCCTGTGCATACTTACGTCTAGAACTACCGTTTCTTTAAAGCTGCATGCCTTAGGGAGAGCTTAACCCTTGTATCATTAGGACCGGTTCTAACATTTTGTGAAAGGTGTTACTCATACAGAGAGCTTTTCCAGTGCATAATTAGGTCTAGAACTTCCATTTAATTAAAGCTGTTGTCTTATGGCGAGCTTATCCAATGTATCATTGGGCCAGATCTTACGTCTTGTAAAAGCTGTCAGTCCTAATAACAGAGAGCTTTTGCTATGTATCCTTAGGTCTAGAACTTCCATTTCATTAAGGCTGCAGGTCTTATGGAGAGCTAATCCAGTGCATAATTAGGTCTAGAACTTCCATTTCATTAAAGCTGAATGTCTTAGGGTGAGCTTGTCCTGCGTATCATTAGGACCAGACCTTACAATTTGTAAAAGCTGTTAGTCCTTCAGAGAGCTCATCGAGTGGATAATTAGGTCTATAAATTCCATTTCTCTAAAGTTGCATGTCTTGGGCAGAGATTATCCACTGTATCATTAGGACCAGACCTTTTTTTGTAAAATCTCTTAGTCCTACAGAGAGCTTATCCATTGCATAAGTAGGTCTAGAACGTCCATTTCATTAAATTTGCATGACATAGGGGGAGCTTATCCAGTGCATAATTAGGACTAGATCTTACATTTTTAAAAGCTGTAAGTCCTACTAAGAGAGAGCTTATACAATGTATCCTTAGGTCAGAACTTCCATTTCATTAAAGCTGCATGCATTAGGCAGAGCTTATCCAGTCCATCATTAAGACCAGAGCTTTCATTTTGTAAAAGCTATTAGTCCTACACAGAGCTTATGCAGTGTATCATTAAGTCTACAATTTCCATTTAATTAAAGTTGCATGTCTTAGAGAGACCTTATCCAGTGTATCGTTAGGACCAGATCTTACATTTTGTATATGCTGTAAGTGCTACTAACATAGAGCTTATGGAATGTATTCTTAGTTCTAGAATTTCCATTTCATTAAAGCTGATGTCTTGGGCAGAGATTATCCTGTGTATCATTAGAACCAGACCTTTCATTTTGTAAAATCTGTTAGTCCTAGATAGAGCTTATCCATTGCATATGTAGGTCCAGAACTTCCATTTCATGAAATCTGCATGTCTTAGAGAGAGGTTATCCAGTGTACCATTAGGTCTAGAACATCCATTTAATTAAAAGTGCATGTCTTAGGGAGGGCTTATCCAGTGTACCATTAGGAACAGATCTTACATTTTTTGTAAAACCTGTTATTCCAACAGAGAGTTTATCGAGTGCATAATTAGGTCTAGAACTACCATTTCATTAAAGTTGCATGTCTTAGGGAGAGCTTATTCATTGTATAATTATGACCATATATTACATTTTGTTAAAGCTCTTTGTCCTAAGAGAGGTTATCCAGTGCAAAATTAGTTCTAGAACTTCCATTTCATTAAAGCTGCATGTCTCAGGGAGAACTTATCCGGTGTATCATTCGGACCAGATCTTACATTTTGTAAAATCTGCTAGTCCTACAGAAAGCTTATGCAGTGCATAATTAAGTCTACAACTGCCATTTAATTAAAGCTGCATTTCTTAGGGAGATATTATCCAGTGTATCATTAGGACCAGATGTTACATTTTGTAAAAGCTGTTAGTCCTACTAGGAGAGAGCTTATGCAATGTATCCTTAGGTCTAGAACTTCCATTTTATTAAAGCTGCATGTCTTCGGCAGAGCTTATCCATTGTATCATTAGGGCCAGAGGTTTCATTTTGTGGAAGCTGTCAGTCCTACAGAGAGCTTATCCATTGCATGCGCGATCCAGAACTTCCATTTCATTAAAGCTGCAGTTCTTAGGGGGAGCTTATCCAGTGCATAACTTGGTCTAGAACTTCCATTTAATTAAAACTGCATGTCTTAGGGAGAGCTAATCCAGTGAATCATTAGGGGCAGATCTTACATTTTGTAAAAGCTGTTAATCCTACAGAGAGCTTATCCAGTGCAACATTATTTCTAGACTTTCCATATCATTAAAGCTGCATGTCTTAGTGAGAGCTTATCCAATGTACCATTAGGACCAGTTCTTACATGTTGTAAAAGCTGTTAATCCTACAGAGAGCTTATCCATTGCATACTTAGTTCTTGAACTACCACTTCTTTAAAGTTGCATGCCTTAGGGAGAGCTTAACCCTTGTGTCATTAGGACCAGATCTAACATTTTGTGAAAGCTGATGTAGTTTCTAGTATGAAAATTTAATATCCAATACTAGTTCATTCTAATTGTAGACATAGACCAATTGAAATTAGTGTTTACAAACAAATAAATAACGAGAAGTTAATATTGTTACGAGATTAAGAAAACCAATCATTGTAGGACTTTCATGACCATGAAGTGCTCGTTGAGCAGTGAGAGTCGTAGTAGGCCTACAGGAGACTGAGTTCTGCTGTCCAAATACACAGTGGAGAATCAGGGCCATGTAATGTTTGTTTCTTGGCTGTGATTATAGTGGTGATCTTAAATGTTTTTTGTGGTATAAAGAACAGAGTGGTATCCAATTCCTTGAACCACCAACAACAGTACGGTCTTATTTGAGGATGGTAATAAATATTTTAAGGGAAAGTACAACCAGACACTAATCACCACATACCCTAATCAAATACAAATAATAGGAAGACCGGTCACTTAAAGTGTGAAGGCAGCGGAAAATGAAATGTGAAAACCACGGTTTGAAAGAGAAAAACTTCCTTGGCGTCGTAAACTCAACGCCATTTGGGTCCTAGGAGGCTGAGGCTTGATAAATAAAGTGAGAGGGTAAAGGTAAAATTGAGGAATGAACGTGAAGCAATATCAGTCTGAACTAGAACCTCCCTTTTCCCAATTCACACTCTAACGCTCAGAGTAAGTAGCCAGTCACCCCTTTTAGTTGCTACTTACAACAAGCATGGGGTACGTTCGATGTATGCTTCCCTATCATCCACTGAGAAAAGAGATTCGCAAAGGACTGGAAGAACAACTGCTTTGTCACAAGCAAAGTTCTTCTACACTTAAGACATCCGTAGCGTGACCCACACGAACATTTTACAGGAAACAAGAACAAATTACGAATGTAATACAGGCTCTTAAAGAATATGCACTTCAAACTACAAGAGAATAAAAAAGATTCCGACAGCGCGTTACAGAAACGTCTGTAGTAGTTTCTACCTATTACGATCAGAGTTCACGATGAACTATAAGGGCTTCCATGTGTATAGGCGCATCAGTTTTGGATGCCTATTTTCTATCCTGTTGTCTCTGCAACTCTTCAAAATTTATGCACAGTGTATAAAGAGAAGTAAGGTGGGTAGATGACAAAATGGAATCCTCATTTCTTAGGCTTCTTGATAGCCGGCTCTATGGCTAAATGATTAGCGTGGCTGGCGTTCGGTCCAGAAGGTCCCAGGTTCGATTCCTTGCCGGGTCGGGGATTTTAACCTTAATTGGCTAATTCCAATGGCTCAGGGCTGAGGATGTGTGTGCCGTCTTCAACATTAGAATTCATCATAGGTAGGGCCCCATCCTCACAGACGTGCTGATCGCCTATACGGCGTCAAATTGAAAGACCTGCACCCCGCCCCCCCCCCCCCTCCCAAGGCCATACCCCATTATTTTCAGGCTTCTTGATCATCTATATTTCAGTTTGTTGTTGTCCTTCATGAACTTGCTAATGTAGAGTAGACTCATTGGGCTCTGAGAAATATAGCACTTGGATAGCACTTGGATGCAGTGCCAAGGGATAATTCAAATGTGTTCCGCAAGACAGAGGAATATCTGGGAGGATGTGGCGTAGAGAATCAACATCTTCTGCATAATGCTGAGTTCGTTAGTATACCTCAGTTGTAGAGACTAAGAAACTACTACGACCCATTGTGTAACAGAGAGTGTGCGTATAGTGACAGGTGAGTACCTGCAAGAAGCATACAACAACAACAATACTCTCAACAAACCACAGTTTATAAACATGCTGGTGTTGAGTTTTAATTAAATTCGCTTGGCATTTCGAGCAGTTGTCCATCCTATGCCGCATTTTTTTCTTGTTGGCATTATCACGATTCTCAAATCAATCCAAACAACACCACGCACTAGAATGAGAATAAGGGTAGAGTATGTGATTTAGACTCCGTGCAATGAAGATATTGGAGTAGTATACTGTACTGTTAATATTTTCCTTTCAGGGAGATTCCGGTGGTCCTTTGTTCCTTGATGATGTGGTGGTTGGCGTTACCTCGTTTGGTGGATCTTGCAAAAGGACCCTTAGACCGACTGTGTTCACAAACGTGGCTTACTTCAGAGATTGGATAACGCAGAGAACTGGTATCTGAAAACAATGTAACGTGAAAGGTATATTGAGGTTGCAAATATAATTGTGGTTATGGGAATTAAACTTGTCTGGATTTTTTACCACCTTCCTAATTCCTAAAATAATACAGCTGTCAGAATTTCACATTCAATTTAAGTGAACTGAACAACTCTGGCTAGCTCTGCTATAACGTTTGTCAGTGCAGAGACCAAGTTCTTCTGTTAGTGTAACTATAATTTAAAGTACCGTATAGCAAGGTGTGGATTTCCTTTTTCTAACAAAAGTACCTAAGAACGAAAGCCGATCGCGAAGAATTGATTCCATAATATTCCTTTCGTCAAGGAAACTGGCATTCGCCAAGTTGCAGTTGATAGCTTTGCACAGTCAGGCTGAGACGCAATAGGCTGATAAATCCCCGGAATGGGTTCAAGACTCCAGGCTGGCTTAAATAACGTTAGGTGGTGAAATTATGAGACTGATCTATACTTTAAAAATGCGTTTGAAGGTGATCACAGAACAATATATGATGTACACTTACCTATTCTTTTCCTACATGGCACCCAATATTGTACCGTACCACATCTGCGTGGTATCGTCAGCGTAATTTATTGAATATCTCATGCACGTATTAAAACAAGGGCGAGTATGCGAACAAATGAAAGCGCGCCAGACCTATACCACCGACAACGGAGAAAAGCAGATCAACGAAGGAGAGAACCACGAGCGGGATTCACAGATTAGTCTCCAACTCTGCCAACCGAGTCACCTAAAAGCCAACTGCAAGTATAAAAAGCTAGAAGAAACAATGGTTGAATGCTTGTAAAATTATAGGATAATTACGGCTAGGAGCTACATAACACCTCCACCTCTACCACAACATGGCGCCTAGAACCAGCAGTGCGTAGTGAGTGCTCTCGGTTTGTCCTGCAGAAATCCCAGAGTTCATTCCATACTTAGCCCGCGAGTGCGACCAGGACATTGTCTAAGTAACTTATAATAGTGTCGTAATTCATATCTGCAAAACGCCGCCCAAAAAAAAAAAAAAAAAAAAAAAAGAACTCTATTGCACACCGAATGGCTGCTTTCAAATTTACTTTCAAAGATTTCGAAGTGCGGCTACAGCAGGCTACCCCTACCAGGGTAACCAGTGCAGCCAACCTACCACCGGAGTTCGTTGTCTCGTTCACCTATGACTTCATGGAATTAAAGAGTGCAATCACATATGAACTGGAAGAACTGAATCGAACGGCAGTATGATCTGCTGGATGTAGCCAAGCAATACAGCCGGAGAAACTGTCTTCATATTCACGGGGTGAGTGAGGATCACAAAGAAGATGTGTACTCCGAAGTGACTGACATATTGAAACCTAACTTAAATATTGATGTTAAATTGGACAATATCGATCGCTGCTACATAATTGGAAGACCTCATCGGTCAGCGGCTGATGTGGTTGCAAGTCGAAAACTACCAATAACTGTGAAGTTTACTCGCTAAGTTGAACGTGAGCGTGCGGGGCGAGCGAAGAGATTTCTTAACGGTACCAAACTGTTGATAAGAGAATCACTCACAGAAAAACGTAAGGAAGTAACTAAACGTAGCTAGGAACGCTATTGGCACTACCAAAGTCTGTTCACAGGATGGTCGTATTGCCCCCATTACTGCCTAGCTAAGCCCAGCCAGTGAGCGAGAGATCCCAGGGGGGACCGTTCGTTCATTGGCTATTGTTTTCTAGAGGCATTTAAGGGAAAGAAGGGTTTCTGACCAAGCCAGAAAAATAAATTTTAAAAACATCACTCTGACATTTATTAACACAAGCAGATCACAAATAAAAATATTCTTGCTGATATTACTTTCTTTTACATTGATCTTTCATAACATCCATTTCTTCCTCAGTCTTTGAGAAGCACGTATTTCTTAATGGACAACCTTACTGGTCTGTAACGAAAATCAAAGAAAAATTAGGCCTACCGCCTTTTAAAATCAAAATATTCGGCTGAAACGAATTAAAAAAACTTAACGAGGTTCACAAAATAACTCGATAACTGTCTTGCTGATATTTTATAATAAAGCAGTTAAAGGCTTCATGACTTTAAAGTAGCCTCAACATGTGGTTTAAGTTGAATTCTACTAAGTTTTATCCTTTAATTATTATTCTTATTAAAATTATCAATCTCTCTAATTATTTAATTAACACGTCCTTCACCATCACACGATCGTGTTTCTAATTAATTCTTACTGCATCATTCACTTAGCAATTGTCATTAACACTCCAAATAATTATTTTTCAATTAATTATTGTGAATAATTATCACCAAAATTCAAAGTAATTATGCAGCTAATGAACGTCTACTTCTGATCTTTGCATGGCATTTATGTTTCAAATTAATTTTAAAATATTTCAAAATTCAAATATAAATGTTTTAGAAAACTTTGTTGTCCACGTGTGGGCTAGTTAATTAATAGTTTATTTTACAAATCGATTACCTTCGTGAAAATAACGAGATGATCTTTCCTTTTAAATCTCGTTCATCAACAAAACTAAATCCTTTCCTAGTCCTCGACTTAAACTTATCAAATTTTCCCTTAAGGGCACGAAAATTACTTCTTAAGGTAACACACAACGATGAATGTAATCTGTGCCTTCACAAGCGCACGAGCAGATCAAGTTCAATAGAATAAACATGAAACAAGAAAAATACACATATTTACACACACACACACACACACACTCATTCATACTGGGAAACACGATTTTTATATACAATATTTACATCGAATCCTGTTCCTGCAAGTTTACTTTTGATTTTTAAGAATGGTCGGGTCACGTCATATCCAGTAGGAGATAATTTGTGTACAGAAATTATTGTTATCATTAATATTGACTAGTGATCGAAGTTAGGGATATCCCTTGGGTAAGAATATGCTTCTCATACAGATGGAAATAATCTAACTTTGAAATTATAATCGAAGATTTCAATAAAATCCGTAATCACTACCAGCGAATGGGTGATAAGTTGAAACTATCGCATCCGTGAGCCTCAATCGCATTATTATTATTCCCTGTCCGTGAAATACACAGGCAACACGTGCTCCAATAATTATAATAACACAAGAATAAGTCAATCATCATAAATAACTCATCCAATAACTCAATTACATAACTAATATCCCGCAGGTTGGTCATATTCCAGACACTTCATAAACAGAGCACATTCAATCTCACATATAAGGAATCTACTGTAAAGTTATGGCTCACGAGCGTTTAATTCTCTTTTACCCGATCTTTAGTCATTTTTATTATTAGTCAAGTGATTATTACATCTACTGATCCTCGTGAAATATCACAAAATCAGATGACTCGATCCTAAGGAATGCAAGTGATCTTGAAAAGACTCTAGGTTCGACCCTATCTCACAAAATGTACACGTAAATTCAAGTCCGATAAACTTCAACATTACACAAAAGTAGATTTATCGCGTGGTCAATGATTTTTAAATATTTAGCTCATAAGCACGGGAAATCATCCAAAGACAAACTACATATCTATTCTAACAGGTTCAAAATTTCATTCACACATGTGACTCGTCTACCACGACACCTTAAGAATTGGAAAAATGAAATGCTTCTAACTACAACAAAACTAATAGCTCTACGATTTAGAAAAGAAAGACCTCTAGTTTTACAAAAGATGAGACAGCAATTAAATTAAGTGGTACTCAAGTTTAGACGAGGTTCGATCCCAGGCAGCAGTCAATCATTCCAGCATTTCCCCGGTCAGTTTCCTTCCCATGACCAGAGACGCCTCACATTTTAGAGATCCATGGAGACTTGGTCGTCGGTATCCCTCGATGAAGTTGAGTTGCAGATAATTGTAGAATTATCCATGTTGGTGTACTGCAGCTTGCAAGACGACTTCTATTAAGTTCCGGACGTAATCTGTAACTGAACAAATTAATGAAACTAAAGACGTGCCTTCCATATCCTTAGACACAATAAGCTCCACGCCTGCCCAGGAGTCTTTGAATTACCTGATAGATACTCCAAGGACCCCCTTAATCCTGGATCTTAGCCAGACCCCGAAAAGCGCATCCCTCCCCTCTAGGACGGAAAACAAATTTATGGGAAGTGCAGATACGCCCCATAGGAACTTATTAGACACCGAAATGGCAGAGGAAGGTGTGGAAACCGAAGAGTGTATTGGAATCGAGGAACAGAGTAATACGTCTTCACCTAGAATGCGAAACATAAATAAAACACACAGTACATCATCCACGGCGGCCAACGCTTGAAGGACAGTCAACCATCACACACTTCCTTAAGCCATAGGGACCCTTATACATACAAGAAACAAGAGTACCGGGCGGAAGGAGTCTAATTCTAAATCGTCTGTACGAGTACCTAACTGACTCTGCACAAACCACTACCTGTCGTAGCTATAAATAACCGCCTATGCAAACATGAATATAGTTTCTTGGCATTTTGCTTTCCCTCTCTGTCTTTTTATGGTGAGTCTTCTTACAACTTACGCCACCCTTAGTATTAATGGAGCAAGAAGTGTTACCACTCAAGCGCTGCTTAGTCGGTTCGTGAAGAAATATGATATTGATGTCTTTTTCCTCCAGGGAGTTAATGAGACAAACGTCCACTTCGTATATAATGAGTATATAACAAACGTAGGTGATAAATTCCGTGGAACTGCAATAGTATACAGGAAAGGAATTCAGCACACTGATGTCATCATGGACACTACGGGAAGGTTTCTGTCTGCCACCTATAATAACACGAGGTTGATAAACGTATATATCCCATCCGGGTCACAGTACAAACAGGAACGAAACCTATTATTTACAAATGAAATAGTGCCCCATTTAGTAACACATGGTATAATAATTCTAGTAGGTGATTTCAAATGCACTCTTCACCCACGAAACCAAACAGGTACTTTCAACTTTTTTCCAGGCCTTCAGACTCTCATACAGTCTATGCAGCTCAAGGATGTGTGGCAGCAGCTACACGGCTCACATGTAGAATTTACATATTGCCGTGGGGAGTCAAAATCCAGGATAGAGAGGATGTACGTATCCACGGCACAAGTACAGCACCTCGATAGCTGTAAGGTGATTCCGGTCGCCCTTAGCGAACACCATAGCGTTCTAGTAACGATGAAGACCACAAGGAGTGACAGATGCCTCATGAAGAAAGGAATATAGAAGATGAATCGATCTGTTTTCAATAATACTGAGGATTTCCAACGTTTCAGGAGTGTTATTACCAATGCAAATTAGCACAAAATCGCTACAGTAGCATGATGGACTGGTGGGCATATAAACTTAAACCTGCCATTAGATCTCTCGGACGAACAGTAGCGTATGAGCACAACCAGGATTCAGGTAGGAAAATTGAATTCTATGAAAAAGTTATGTTTGATCTGCATCACAAGGAACAGCAAGGCCGAAATACCTCTTCTGAATTAAATTTTATTAAGAGAATTATTTTACGTGTTAAGGAAAGCAGCCTAGAACAACTACATATCATGTAACATAAAGCGAATAATTACAGGTCAGTCAACTTGACATGTTTGCTTCTAAGCTCTGACAAAGCATTCTTTCTGATTATATTAGACGCGTTTGCGAAATTTCTAACTTGTTTGACAGAAGGCAGTTTGGGTTTCTGAGTAAGGCTCAACTTGTAGGATTCTAGCAATATTTTAGGTTCATGGGGTCAAATGGATCGCCTCCTCCAGCTGGATATTTTTCTTATATCCAACTCTCTTTATATACTGCTAGCAGAATGCATGCCTTCTGTAAGTCATCATTTATACACTCTCCGTGTTCATTAATGATCTCTGGAATATCTTGCCAGGAACCTCTTTGTGCATTGACGTACCTGTAAATACCCTTCCATTTCGCAATGAAATTCATATGACTGACAATTATGCTTATCCGCATGTTATTATTAGCTGACTTATTGCTAATTTCGATGTTTATCATTACTTCCCTTGTACACTGTGGGGAAATGTTGATATTTACCTATGCTAATAAAGATATTTGCAAGATGATACAAAATATGAAAGGCTGAAAATATACTAATATACTAAAGGGAATGGATCAGGATATAATTCCGTAACTCAAATATTTGATTCGTGTTTGCGTGAATGAGCTATAAACATGATCAGGTATTGAAAAGAACTGGAGATAAAATTATAGCATTAAATAACCTACATGCAAGGGAAAGGAGATGCATTGGGCGCTGGCCGCGAAGAGAAAGTTTGCTGATGGACGCTTTAGAAGGATTAATAACGGAGGGAGTGGAAGAGGACTGTGTAGACAGGTGGACTGTGTCAGGAGAGCAAGAAGCTACCGACGCACTAAGGGGTCAGCAGGAGACAGGAATGCATGGAGAGATTATGATCGAAGACCTGCCTAAGGGAAGAACACTTTCTATATTATGCGTGAAGGCATTCCTTGATAATTTCGAGTTGCGACGTGAAACGCGCTGTTGAAAACCGGGTCAAATGGTAAGATATTTTTCTTGCTGTGGGTTTTACGTCGCACTGACACAGACAAGCTTTTGGCGACGATGGGATATGGCATGGTTAGGACACGGTAGAACACAGCTGAGGCCTTAATTAACTCATTCGGTTGGAAAAGACTTATCACAGCAGTGAACCAGCCTGAAGACTGAATACTGTTGTAAAGATGTAAAGGAGAGGGCGTAAAAGTTACTGATAAGAGCACAAATAGACTATGATTCCAGTGTATGGGACTATCACCACGAATATTTGATACGAGAACTCGTGAAGATCCAAAGGAATGTAGCACGATTTGTTATGCGTGATTTCCGACAGACGAGTAGTGTTACGAAAATGTTTGCGCTGCAAAGATTAGGGAGTAAGGAGACAAGATACTAGACTAAGCGGTATATTTCGAGCTGTTAGTGGAGAGCTGGCGTGGAATGACGTTAGTGAAGGAATACACGTCAGTGGAGTTTTCCAAAATAGGAAAGATCACAATATGAAGATAAAACTGAAATTCAGGGAAAAAAATTAGGGGAAACTTTCTTTCGTAGCAAGACGAAATAGGTATAGAAATAATTTATCAATAGACATAACAATAATAATAATAATAATAATAATAATAATAATAATAATAATAATAATAATAATAATAATAATAATAATAATAATAATAATAATAATGATAATAATAATATAATGATAATAATAATAATAATAATAATAATAATAATAATAATAATAATAATAATAATAATAATAATAATAATAATGGCGTGTGGCCCCCGAAGAGGCCTGGTGCAGGTCTTTCGATTTTTCACCGTTCAGGCGACCTGCGCGTCTACGAAGATGGGGCCCTACCTAGGATGAATTACAATGCGGAAGACGACAGATACTCATCCAGCCCCCGAGCCATTGGAATTAACCAATGAAGGTTAAAATCTCCGAGCCAACCGAAAATCGAACCCGGGACTCCCTGGGCCAAAAGCCAGCACGCTGTAATCACTTAACAAACGACTAAGTACACAGTGAATAAGGGAATATGCCACCTGGGTGAGAGCCCTAATACAGACCAATGATAAATGATATTATTACTGTACATAATGCCAGTCATGTGATGGAGGGTTAGAGTGCGAGGTTTGATTCCCAGCCGGTCAAAGGATTTTAATTCTGGATAGAGGGCTGGGACGATGTTCCCTCAGCATTCTTGTCGACGTGAACACATTTCTGATAAGCGAGGCTGATGACCCGTCAGAAATTCAAAGCAATGTCGTTGCGCTGTCCACGTGTACTCCAATATATGTAGACCATTTAGCTGCGCAGTAGTCACCTTGGGAGTCTATGTCCCTTGGCTTTTACAACACGAGTTTGTCTTATTCTTTTAGGGCCATTAGAGACCACGTCAAGTAATTGTAAGGCACTTCTGGAAGCATTTCTTGCAGCCCAACAGCGTTGTATTCTATCTCTGGCCGCTTGTCTTCTCTCTACTGTCCAGCTGCTGTTCTGCTTTCGCTCATCGTGGAGCCTGGAGCAGGCGCGTGACGGACACGTGTCACCCATTTGATTTTTCTTTATTTTGTTGCTAGTTCACTCACTCGAGAATAGTGTGATTTTCAAAACTTTTTAGGACGTGCTTGGCAATACTACCTGATTATTATACTGTAGTGTTCATTGTTGCATTCATACCAGGACCAGAAGACGTTGACCTTGTTGGGTGACGGCTGTCCCCCACGCGCCTATTTGTGTTGCAAATTATTCTTTTAATTACAGCAAGTTTTATTCTTATTTCACTGGATGTCTATACATAATTATCCACTGGAATTTCAGCAATATAAATACTCTGGGTGTTCTTTGTAACCAAAAGCTCACATGTTGTTGAGACGGCATAATCAATATCAGCAATATATTTCACCCTATCATGTCAACACAAATGAAAACAAGAACTCTGAGTAGTGTGAATTCCTCGACCTTATGACTATGGTTAGATGATTCATTTAGTGGTGAGGAGGAAATTCCTTTCGACGATGCAGAAAGCAGAAGTGGAGAGGTGTATACAGTTATTGTTCGTGACCATGAAACGGAACGTAAGCAGGAAGAGGAGGAGGGGAATGAAGAAGACGCACCTGATGAAAAGGGGGTAGGGCGAATTGCCGAAATTGTATATTGGGAAGAATGGTGAGTAGCAGAGAAGGGAATCGCCTAACCTCATCATTAGAATTGGTAGATACAGTACAACATTTACCAGGCCGTGAGGGCGCTAAGTTAAGGTTATGGGATGTTCGTTAAGAATGTTAGGGCTTGATTTTAAAAGGGCCGTAATCATTTTTTATCGAAACTGACATATTAACTTATACAAACAAGTGTTATCCTGCCTTGCAATATGTTAGAATGGCCAATGTATCTGATAAGTACTAAACGAACAGTTAACGTTTAATTAAATAAGCCCTTGCCAATAATTTTAGATTACCAATAAAGATTATAGACCTGGCAATTATTAAAGAATACGATAGAAAAAATTATTGTTTAATCAGGTAACTTCCACAAAGAAAGTATAAAGTTATTTAAGGTTAGTTATTGAAAAGAATAGTTGGATAACTATAAGAAAAACTTCAAATGCTCATAGCTCAAAAACATGTTTTTTTGACATTGGCCCTTTTAGAACCAAGCCACTGACATATATGACGCTGTAAGTATATCTTTGTCTTAAGGTTGACATTAATATCTACTCAATCAGGTTATTCAAGAAGGAATGTACTCATTCAACTATTTCGCTACGAAATACCATCAACATTTTGGGTGACACCTGTTCCCCACGCGACCATTCGTGTTCTCAAAATGCACGTGTCTGCTGTAAGGTTAAATTTATCGATTACTGACCTGTAATTTGATCAGTTAGAGATATCAGTCCAATGATCTTGAGGCCCTTCTTTACTTACTTGTACCATTTATCCGAGACGTTAGGTCTATTGTCCAATACATAAAAAATAGCTTCGTCATTCGGTTTGCATCCAACGTGAACAGATGTCCGTAGAAGTTCAATCGCCGTTTCCTTATTGACTCCATCATCCGTTCATTATTCCTGTATAGCTCCTCCTATTATTTGCGGAGGATTGAACTCATACTTCTCTGCTTCTCTCATTCCAGCCTTTCCTGTTACTCTGAGATATTCGCTTGCATACAGACACTGTGTTATGGTGCCTGAGTTTAGAATGCTTTCATGAAGTGTCATACCGAGGCCTAAAATGCCAAATTGATAAAACTCTTTCTGTTAAAGAATTATCATTATATATGGTTTAAAATCTCGTATTGCAGATGAAAACATCGGATAAACATGCTGCATTAGATCATATCTTACTTCAACTCTTGTGACATGGAGCACACTGCGCAATACACCAAAAAACATGCATTGCCCATAGCTTGATATTTACAAGTATCTTTTCAAGCTGACCATTTTATATATCAAAGTTTGATCTTTCCTGTATATGCATTGTCATAAAGTACAATTTTCCTAATTCCCTTAATAGATTGAAAGAGCACTTTATTTGTTTAGGTACCGAGCTCGATAGCTGCAGTGGATTAAGTGCGGCCAGTATCCAATATTCGGGAGATAGTAGGTTCGAACCCCACTGTCGGCAGCCCTGAAAATGTTTTTCCGTGTTTTCCCATTGTCACAGCAGGAAAATGCTGGGGCTGTACTTTAATTAAGGCCACGGCCGCTTCCTTCCAACTCCTAGCCCTTCCTTGTCCCATCCTCACCATAAGACCTATCTGTGTCGGTGCGACGTAAAGCAACTAGCCAAAAATAAAATAAAAAATGTGCAGAGTGTCTACCTCTCATTCGGAAGACTCGGGTTCGATTCCCTGCTAGGTCAAGGATTTTTAGCTACACCTAAAGTTCGTTCGCGGCCCACTCAGCCTACGTGATTACAATGAGCAGCTATATGACTGTCAGATGCGACGCCGGTCTAGAAAACAAAGAGTAATGTTCGAGAGAATTCGCCGTACTGACCATGTGTTACCTCGAAAACTGCAGGCGTTCGAGCCAGTATTTGCTTAGAAGAGAGGGTAACAACGAAGTTCAGAATAAGTCATTTGCTCTCGTGTCAGATCTTACGGCACATGACAAATATGCAGTCGATGTTTTCTTAAGAACATTCTTTTCGTAAGTGTTGGAGATTGTCCCTAGCCTTGGAATTCTAAAATTGTTTTCTGACGGAGCACCGAGCCATTTTAAGTAAAATATACCCTGAGCAATCTGACATTACTTTCAGCCATATTTGGATGCAAAATTCAATATAAATTTTTCGTATCATACCACGGAAAGGGGCTTAAGATGCAATTGGAGGCCAAGGAAAACGAATGGCGTGGGTGGCTGTGAAATCTCAAAACGTATGGAGTGCTGAAAATTTTGTTAACGTTTTGAACAATAAGACCAAGCAAATTACTGTTCAGGACATACCACAGTTTTAAATTAAAAATGAAATGTCCTATGGCTTTTAGTCCGGGATATCCCAGGACGGGTTCGGCTCGCCAGGTGCAGGTCTTTATATTTGACTCCCATAGGCGACCTGCGCGTCGTGATGAGGATGAAATGATGATGAAGACAACACATACACCCATCCCCCGCGCCGTTGGAATTAACCAATTAAGGTTAAAATCCCCGACCCGGCCAGGAATCGAACCCGGGACCCTCTGAACCGAAGGCCAGTACGCTGACCGTTCAGCCAACGAGTCGGGTTTTGAAATAGAGGAGGTAAAGAGATATCTCGAAAAACGATTCCATCATATTTCAGCTATTCCGGCCACACAGATAGTTCATTATGTAGGAATATTGGGCGAATGTGTTACAGGATATGCACTTCTTTCGTATGAAGCATCAGTGGGAAGGATTCACAATTATCGCAGTTAAAACAAAAACTGTTGGACAGTAAAGTAGTACGTTGCAAGTTTGCAGCAGGCAGCATTCCTCGCACCAGTGTGAGTGATATGTGCCCAGATGTTGCGATACATGTTCCATCAACATGCACAGACAGTGAAGAAGGTTATGGCGTAAATTACACACTACAAATAAAGCACAGCATTACGCTCGTCTGACGGTCAATGCCAGCTTACCACCAGTCAGATGTATCATTTGTTAATATTAAAAATATATTTTATGTTATTCATTCACGATATTTTCGTTTTTTTTACTTAAAGTGAGAAAACTGCACTTATATTATTGACTGTGTTTTGATGGCGGTAGCTTGCAAAAAAGACAAAAGTATAAATTGAGTCTCAGATATGTTCTTTTTATGAAAAAGCACTTTAAACTTTCCTCTCCAAACATTGCTTTGGAAAACAGTATTCGAATAAATTCTCAGAGAAATATGCAAATAAACATGCTGACGCAAATAGAGAGTTGACATTTATGTCAGTCAGTCACGGAAATTTGGAACCAAGTAGTAAGTATGAGTTTTATTTTTAAGCAATGTTTTATATTCAAAGTAGAATAATAAAACTTTGTTTTTCACCTATTCAGTACTTAACCAGCACACAAAATTAGTATTTCATCCTTATTTTATTGCCAAATTATTAAAAACGTGCTACACGTAATATATAAGGTAATTATATTTAATCAGGTTTCATAAAATTATATTATGCTAATGACAAATCATGTATACAAATTCAAGGTCAATATTCCTAATTAATCTTGTGATGTTAATATGGCTGGAGATGCTCAGAAAATGAGCGAAATATGCACCACGTTTTTAATAATTTGTGAATAAAATAAGGATGAAATCCTAATTTTGTATGCTAGTTAAGTAATGAATAGGCGAAAATAAATGTTTTATTATTCTCCTTTCAATTGATTATCAATACGGGATCTGAATTAAGAATAGTCTCTTGCAATGTTTTATATATCATTGTAATTGCCCAGTGTTCCTTTATACTACCGTGTTATTAGAATTTTCAATTTACACCCACTAGACTATTTATTGCTGAAAAGCATCGTAAATGTCAGTCAGTTACGTATGGAATTGCTCTTCAGCTTTTCTTGAGATTGCGTTTTTTTGTATAGGACATGCGTCCTACGAAAAGCTGCGTCCATATTCTCTCGCCTGCTATTGTTAGATTCTTTCTCACTAGTTTTCATATGCCATATTTCAACAAGATATCTGAAATTGCCCACTTCTTCCATTTCACTATTATGTTGTTAGGTGTTGAGATGCTATTCGGATATTGGTTATATAGGTTTACTTTGATTTCTCGAAAGGAATTTGGAGGCCAGCTTTCTCTGCCTGTTCTTTCAGCATATTTATTATGCTCCAGTAGCTGTCTCTATGTTTCTTGACCCGTGAGTGGAAACGTGGATTTTTGTAACGTTAATGGTAACGTGGGGTGTCCTCGGACCCCCAGCAGTTTCCAGTCGTCTGTGTTACTGGAAATACCGCAAATTTATATTTTCATAAATAAACAGTAAGATAGGCTTTAACAGAGAATAAGACTACACTATAGTGTAAGGTATGTTATTGGCAAATCAACAAACAGATACAAATCTCTGATGCAACGTTAATTCAGTTTGCAATCGTATTAATTTCTTTTGGAATTCCTTTCATTTAAGTCTCATTCAGATTTAAAAGTTCTGTGTTCACCAACATCAATGCAAGTTTCACAAACATTTTTCATATCGTAAACACGTACTGCAGAATGACCTAGTCTTTATGTCCTTACTCCCGGGACAAATAGTGCATCCTGACTTGCCACTGGGACCTGGCTCTGCTTATGAACCATCATTTAGTTCAGTCTTCACTCGCTTGGCTACTTTCTGGTGGATATGCGTAGGTATTTCAGGTTTCAGTGCCCTTTTTCTGAGTTGATCTTCAACAATTTTGATACCAATTTCTACCAGAAATTTACTGCGCTTCATCTTCTTATCTGGCATGTTACAGTTGTAAATTACAGTACATTGCTATTTATTCCCGCAGTATCCAGAACTCTGAAGAAGATCACCAATGGCCAGCGTGTACATTTTCTAGACGTGGTGTAGGAGGTGTTTAACTCATCAACGACATCCTCACTACTCTTGGTGAGGTTGCAAACAGGTAGTTATATTCGATTTGTTGTGGCCACCTGTAGACAAATCTATGCTATCATCTTCCAAGTGCATGGTTGACAAAATTAGCACAACCTTATTTTTTGGGGGGCATAAGACACAAGTGCCCTATTTTGCCGCAACCCAAATAGTGAGGAATTAGGTGTTCTTTTCTGCGCAACAAATTCCTTCCGCACTTCTCTTCTAAGGAATGACATAGCTACACATAGTAAGAATACAATAGGTATAATATCAACAGTGACACATAACAATGCGCATACAACCTCATTATTTAGTAGTGGGAGTATTACTTACTCACAAACAAATGCACAACAACGCACAGCAATGCAAAATTATGTACACAAAAATGTTCCACAAACGGTAACGTGGGGGTCCACGAGCACCCCAGTCACTTTAACTAGCTGTTTACTTCTTCCAAGACGGAGAACACTCGAGACACATGCAGTAACGTGTAAAGCGAACATGTGAATGAAGGTAGACAAAGCATTAGCAGTTCAGCCAACTAAACATAAACGCAGTAGTTCAAGACCGTGGGGGTCTAGCAGCAACCCGCGTTGCCATTTCAGGGTTGACAGAATTGCCAGGTCATCGGCGAAGGTAAGACTGTTGACTCGCGCCAGTTTTTGGCCCTCCAATGTAATCCTTTCCCGGCTAATTCCTTTTCCCGTTCTCTGATGACCTTTTCTAACAATGAGTCCACGAAAACCGGGGACAGTCCATAACCTTGTCTGACGCCGGTTTTAAATTAACACTCTTTGGACAGTTCTCCCATGAATTTCACTTTGTAATGTGTCTGCGAGAGTTTGCTTGATAATATACATCGTTTTACCATCCACTCCAAATTCTATCAAGGCGTCAACCAGTACTTCCCGGTCAACCGAGTCATAAACTTGCTTAAAGTCAACGAAGACCACCACTAGGTCCTCAGGGACGTAATTATCCAATACCCTTCTCAAGCACCAAGACCTACCTTTCTTGAACGCATCTTAATATTCGCCAAGCTGATGATTACTTGCTCTGAACTAGCCTGCAATGCTTTGGAGAGTACCTTGTAACTATGAGGCAACTTTGAAATGTCACGATGATGGTGATTATTATTATTATTATTATTATTATTATTATTATTATTATTATTATTATTATTATTATTATTATTATTATTATTATTATTATTATTATTATTATTATTATTATGATTATCGTCATTATAAGCTTTTAATAAAACGCAGATGAGGCCTGTTTTTCTACCACAATTAATAATAATAATAATAATAATAATAATAATAATAATAATAATAATAATAATAATAATGTTAGTTGCTTTACGTCCCACTAACTACTCTTTTACGGTTTTCGGAGACGCCGAGGTGCCGGAATTTTGTCCCACAGGAGTTCCTTTACGTGCCAGTAAATCTACCGACACAAGGTTGGCGTATTTGAGCACCTTCAAATACCACCGGACAGAGCCAGGATCAAACTTGCCAAGTTGGAGTCAGAAGGCCAGCGCCTCAACCGTCTGAACCACTCAGCCCGGCTTTCTACCACAAGTCAGGGTAAAGTTTGAGTAATAGAGGTGGAACTGGCTCGTCTGTAGTATCTCGTAAGGCCCAATATCTGACGTAATAAGTATAATGGTAATCCGTCAGATTGGAATGAAGTGAAGATAAAATAAGATTTACTGAAGGAAAGGCATTTCTCATACAAGATTTATGCGCTATCTCCAAGTGTATCTACCTCTGAAGCTCTACAAAGTAGCAATAAAAGTTACAGTCATGTCTCACGAATGGTATAAAATAAACACATAAAAATCTCAATTTCGTGGGTCGCATAAGTAAATTATTACCTCATTGTACACGTGGATGGGGATATTCATGATCTGAAATTTATTACTTCCGCTTACAAAATGTATCAGCTAGAAACGTGTGTGAGTTTTATGTTCCTTGGCTTGCCTCTCAGTCGTTCGTATTATTGGTAGCCAGCGACGACCACTTGACAAATGCAAGTACCGAAACATACACGTAACTAATCTAGTGGAAAAGGAATAACGTATCACCAACGCCGCAATCACCACCACCACCACCACCACCACCACCATCATCACCATCGTCAATTATTCTTATTCAGACATCGGCGAATTTATTGGCCTTTCTCATTCTCTGCTTTTGATCACTTATGTCTTGATCATTTTCTTCGTGGTTTTCATTCGTCATCTTTCAGTCTTCTCACTTACAGCATCGGACTGTTCTTGTACTCTTTTCTCAACCTTTATCATAATAACAGTACATCAACAATCATTATTTTATTATTATTATTATTATTATTGTTATTATTATTATTTAATAATACTGCTAGTTCAACGGACATACCTTCCGTATGAATAACGAGAGCCTCGCGAAGAAAATCTGGAATTTTCTGAATTGGAAGGCATCCAATTTAAGATGGTTTGAGAAAGATCTGCCAGAGATAGAAACTGATGAGGATAAAATCAATGAGCGGGATAGTTGTAGGAGGATTGTGAAAAGTCAGCATGTCCTCATGGTGCCTGGTTGTCTGTTTTCATCCACTCTTTATTCACCAGCAACACATGATGTTATGAATTAGGATGGAAATATTCAATAGGAGACTAGCTGATGTACAAGTGCTTCGCTACGGGATTCTCAGAAAGACTGTCTTTTTTGGTTTTCCTACTTGAAGTCGCCAGTAAAATGTAGCGATTAAAGGCTATGTTATCATATAAAACACTCGATCAAATGAAAAACCGCACATTTTCTCACTTTTAACCAACAGTACTACGATATCGATCTAACAGTCCAAAGTTCCAGGGCTGGAATTAGCAGACCGGAGACAGCCGTGAACACTCCTCTGCCATTATTCCGTTGAATATGCACACTACTCATTCCAATCAATGCCTCAGAGTAGGGACTGAATAGCTCGAATGCTATGATGAACCAGAGGAACGGCATGCTAAAGAAGAAAGTTATCTAACTCCTCAGCTACTTCTCGCCAATATTCAGGCAGGCTGTTATTTTCAGTACGACCGGGCGAGTTGGCCGTCCGGTTAGGGGCGCGCAGCTGTGAGCTTGCATCCGGGAGGTAGTGGGTTCGAACTGCACTGTTGACGGCCCTGGAGATGGTATTCCGTGGTCTCCCAATTTCACACAAGGCGTAGGCTGGGGCTGTAACGTAATTATGGCCAGGGCTGCTTCTTTCCCACTCCTAGCCCTTTCCTATCCCATCGTCGTCATTAGTCCTATCTGTGTGGGTGCGACGGAAAGTAAATTAAAAAAAAAAAGAGACAACCTCGGTATACAGCAGTAATCCCAACTATCGGAGATGAGCGGCAACAGAGACACAAAGCACATCACAAAAAATCAATGGTCAATGTAATTTTATAGTTGATCAATGTTATGAGCTTTCTGTATTGTAGGAATTCACATTCAGTTTTCTTTCGACCGAGCTCGATAGCTGCAGTCGCTTAAGTGCGGCCAGTATCCAGTATTCGGGAGATAGTAGGTTCGAATCCCACTGTCGGCAGCCCTGAAAATGGTTTTACGTGGTTTCCCATTTTCACACCAGGCAATGCTGGGGCTGTACCTTAATTAAGGCCACGGACGCTTCCTTCCCACTCCTAGCCCTTCCCTGTCCCATCGTCGCCATAAGACCTATCTGTGTCGATGCGACGTAAAGCAACTAGCAAAAAAAAAGTTTTCTTTCGACTTTGTGATATTAGGGCGTCTTATAAAATTAATTATAGCATTAGTTCTTTATTCCCCGACTTTACATACCGATTGTCATTAAATTCTGTTTACCCATTTTCTCCTGGCGGCACTGAAATGGACTTCGCAACACAAATCCATATTCATGAATATCTCAGTAAAAACTTATAAGACTTAAATAATCAGAAATTTAATAATATATAATTTAGTTGTATACTATTTGCCAATAGGACCACTAATAACACAAATATTTGAATATTCAATTTTAGGCCTTTCCCTAAACTGCCATTTCACTCAGCGTGAATAAAATTATTTATGGCCCAGATTGTAGCGACTTTGCATACCGATTTTCATTAATATAGGACCACTAATAACATAAATATTAGTGAATTAAGTTTTGGGCCTTCCCCTAAACTAACATTCCTTTCAGCGTGAAAAATATTATTTATGGCCTAGATTGTATTGACTTATTCCTGGACTTTACATACGAATTTTCATTAAATTCTCTTCATCCGTTTTCTCGTGATGCGTGTACAGACAGACAGACAGACAGACAGACAGACAGACAGACAGACAGACAGACAGACAGACAGACAGACAGACAGACAGACAGACAGACAGACAGACAGACAGACAGAAATTACGGAAAATTAAAAAGTGCGTTTCCTTGTTACTATAGATACAGCCGATACAGAAATACCATCCTTTTTAAATTTTGAGCAAAGTACAGAAAAAACTCTTATTTTATATATATAGATTACATCTGATGGTGTTATGAAGGGCATCTGCCTGTATAACTGGGCCAAGTTCAAATGTGTGACGCAATGGTGCTCACGACTTCACCAGCATATGGAAAAACTGCGGATGAAGCTGAAGGAATTATTATTATTATTATTATTATTATTATTATTATTATTATTATTATTTTTATTATTATTATTATTATTATTATTATTATTATTATTATTATTATTATTATTATTATTATTATTCCGAAGAAATGCGTGGTCAGCAGAGGTAAGCAACCGTGTGAGGTGAATGGCTGGACAGTGCGCAAATTGGAGCACAAGTAACCCTATTAAAATTAGACAAATGGTTTACTTCTTTCCTTTCTGATTGAATTTTATTATTTAAAACGAATGATAAGAAAGAATAAAGAACATAGGTGGTCAACAAAATGATAGCATTAATACAACCGGAGCTCGTCAGCCCTTAATGAATGACAAGGAAGCACGTACAGTAATCAGGGAAGGTACTCTCATTTTTCTCGAACATACTAGGTGAGCATATTAGCTCTTCACCGGTACAACAAATGGAGTACAAATTCGTATTGCAATTAAGTTAAACACAATTCAAAGGCAATGGTACACTTTTAATTGAAATGCCACCTCCCGGTTACACATACCACCAATTGTGCCCACGTTGAGCAATATGAGTTTACCTGGGAAAATGTCATAGTGACACAGCTTATTTAATGTCAAGGTTACCTGCAACAGACAAGTGTGTGCAGAGGCACGAAAAATGAAAAGAGAGGAAACGTGTACTAAAGGCCGGAATCCAAAAGTTGAATGGAGGCGGAAAACAAGCACTCCGATAAATTCAAGGAAAAACCTAAGCGGGCGTAAGGCACAAATAAATATGGGCTAATCTAACGCTACCGGTTGCTAGAAAGAAAAATATTTAAGGCCGAGAACGAATTTAAATGTAGAAGGTAAGACATTTTAGTCGCCCAATTCGAATAGAAGGGGGAGGATTCCGAGTGTAACAACTCGTGCACCGGTACATTTGATTAACTTCCCAGTAGGGAATACAATTTAAGTCCGAAGGATGTGTAGACAGTACTACATTACTAGAAAAAGAAAGGCCTAACTATTACATGCTGAATGAAACAAACCCGCTTAAGACTTCCCGCACTTCACGCGCCGGAACAGTAACTTATTTAAATTTATTCTTCCTTATTAATCTGAACCTCTTTCACGCCGTAACCTGCCACCTCCTTAGCTCTCGAGGGAGCCTTCCTCAAGTCTCCTTCACGATGTACACACTACCGCACGAGAAAGATAGACTCGGCGCCCAAGAATCGCTCCTCTTATAAAGGGAGAACGGGAGAAACATCTACAGACCTGTACAATTCTAGGATAGTTTGGGTGGCCACAAGTTACAAAACAGGTCCATGGTAGGTGAATAATTTAACTTTATAGCTTGTAATAGGCTGCTAGAATTAGAGGAGGCGTCGGAGATATATTGACAACTTAGGAAACACATAATATAATCATTACGATAGGTTTACCATCTTCAACATTCAAACATTCACACAAATTAGTTTTGGGTTTTGCCCTCCAGAGTTTATTCCAAAATATACGTTAGAGCTGTCCAACGATTTGAGTAAAACTTTTACAACATTTCAAAAGGCCTTAGCCTTATTATTATTATTATTATTATTATTATTATTATTATTATTATTATTATTATTATTATACCATAATTTTTAAATCCGGCTACATGGGGTCAAGGTGTATAGTGTCTACCTCTCACTCGGAGGACTCGGGTTCGATTCTCTGCTAGGTCAAGGATTTTTAGCTGCACCTGAAGTTCGTTCGGGCCCCACTTAGCCTACGTGATTACAATGAGCAGCTATATGACTGTCAGATGCGACGTCAGTCTAGAAAACAAAGAGTAATGATCGACAGAATTCGTCGTACAGACCATGTGTTACCTCGTAAGTTGCAGGCCTTCGGGCTGAGCAGCGGGTGCAAGGTAGGCCAAGGACCATCAGGGTTGTAGAGCTATCGAGTTTGTTTTATACTATCAAAAGAAAATATTGAAGACTTCTTGAATAGGGAGGGACAATTCATTGTAGTCTCATGCTCACAAATATTCACTCTGATGCACATAATTCAGTCATTAAGTCTGTTAAATTCAGGTATGATCTGACAGATTTTTCTAAAAAAGAAATAGAAACCAATTTTACAGTTACGAAAATCAAATGACCATAAATTTGTGTCTCGGCAATGGCCATCCATCAGCGGCTGCTAATTTTAAATGACCATCAGCCATGAGACACAACCTGCATGTTTGCTAGCTAACATTGTCGGACACCCATCCCGTCACACTAACTTCCGTAACGCAAATTTTCAGATGCCCCTAGCCATAGGACATATTTATGCCAATAATTCTCACTCCATTTCTTGTGCCTCTATCAGCACATCGAGGTTAGTAACCACCTATCCGCCACCTGGGACGCACCATGTGGGAGTACCACCTATGTTAAATTCAGGTATCATCTGACAGATTAGAATAATATTGTTGAAATGGCATGATTTGATTACATAGAATACGTTAATTTCGGAAAATATATACATTTCTCTATTAATTTAGAACACTTTATTAAACATAATCTTGCGATAAAAAACTAGATACAGCACGGATCTTCTGCTATGCTCAGACAAATTAAATATTGGCCGAAGTCGCCCACTGCATCGCAGGAATGAATCACTGGTATCGATATTTCCAAAATGTCATAGCTAACGATCAAGACAAATTTAGACTCGTAATTCACCATGTTTCTGCACCAATTTATGACCACCGTATCAACGAATGTGGAGCAATCAATGATGTCATTACCATTATAAAGGACTTCTTTGTGAGGCCGAGGAATGAAGTGTTTGCTCGCCTTCAACTTGCAACATGCGAAAAGCGACTGGATGAGTCAATTAAGAAATATATACCGAAGTACTTAAGCAACTAAGCAAAGAATGTAACTTTAAAGCAACAACTGCTGAGGAAAGCAGAAACGAATCCATCCCAGACGCTTTTATCTGTGGTTTCAACGAGTCCTTTATACGCTAAAGACTCCTCGAACGTCTAAACCTCTCGCTAAATGATACTTTCGGTCGAGCACGGGCTATAGAACTAGCTCGGCGACAATCGTCTTTTTACCAGACCCGTACAATAGCAGCAGATGAGGAATCTGAGGACGTAGCGGCTGCTATTACAGTACGTTGCTAACGTTGTGGTCTTGAAAAATACCCTAGAAGTGTCCGTCCTGCTCGGGGTCGTATGCAGAGTATGCGGCGGAAAAGGTCACTACCTGAATGTATGCCGGCAGCGTTATGCAAAGAAATGAACAGGAATTACTCCATCTATTAGACCTGTTCTCGCATATATAGCAATCGTATCCACTGGCTTGCCTAAAACAATTGTATCTGTTTCTATGAATGGAAAGATTATTTCGGAATTAATTAAAAAATGGAACACATCAAGTTTTATCTGTGAAAATCTTGTACGTAAAAGAACTCCATGCTAAATGGAGCACAAGTAGGCTATGTGAGTTTTTATGGCATCTTGCAGCCTAATTTTCTGCAGTGGAATATGCCGTGTAAATCTTACACTACAAGAACACACATATGAAAATGCCATTCTAAATATCCTCCCTCACCTCTGTTCAGATGATATTACCGATCATGAATTCCTAAAACAACATTTCAGGTTTGGCATTCAATTTGGAGGTAACCATAACGCACTTGTTATTTTCATTTTAACTCGAGCGCTTACGGAGTCCGTTTCTCTATTTCAGAATATAACTCCAAACTTGAAACCATATGCCAAGTTCATTAAAATCGAGAAAGATAAATTATTGTTAACCCGCGAGTAGTCGCTATATGAGATTTCCTCTCACATTATTTTTTATTGTGAGTTTACTTCTCAGCGATGCAAGGGAGGTGACTGTTCACTCTTCTGCCCGAGATTATAACTGTCGTTAGTAAGGTGATTCACATTTGAAGGGTAAGCATTCCCTCCTCAATTCGGAACAAAGATTCGTACGAGTTGGTGCGCCCTTAATGAGAGGTTCCCTCATCGCGCGACCAGTGGCGTTGGAGTCGAGAGGGTACCTTTCTCCTGTTGTAGGCGTTAGTATTTGACTTAAGTCATGCGCGTAACGTTCTCCATTTGCAATTACTGATAAACGAGTCTTCAAAAACTGAGTCGAGGAAGAATGCTGGGAAATAAACGCTGTTACAAACTCCAGCTAACTCAAATGTTAGAGAGAAGACACATTGTACTTTTTTTCTTTTTTTTTCTTTCGTATTGCGACTGTCAGAAAGTTCTATATGAACAACCATGTTATTGGTTTTACACTCAAATAACTACTTTTTATGGTTTTCGCAGATGCCGAATGCTGAAATTTTGTCCCACAAGAGTTCTTTTATATGCCAGTGAAGCTATGGCTGACGTATCTGAGCACCTTCGAATACCACCGGACTGAGCCAGGATCGAACCTGCAACTAGGGCCCAGAGAGCCAGCGCCTTAACTGTCTGAGCCATTCAGCCCGACACTGTTGAGAATATTACGTGCTTACATTAGACTGAACTAATTACTAATTTCTATTAAAGAGTAATTTGCTTCTGTAATATATTTTTTTATCTAAACTGTATAACGCAGTCTTTACGTCTCATTTCCGTAATTCGGTTCACTTTTACGCCCCGCAAAATTATAGATGATATATTTATTTTAAATGAAGTTTCATGTGAGAGAAAGTCCCACGTGCGACCACTCGTGTTACAATTCGGCTAGCGACCGCTCGCGGATTAAGATACGGTGTCATTGAAGTGAAATGTTCACCCTGGCGAGACAAAGTCCTGGCCGTGTCTAACGAAAATCATTTAAAAGAACGGTCGGCCGTGGATTACTCATAAACCATAAATCGTTACACTCATCTTGATGCTTATCCGTTACCAAGAACAGCTAATATAATCAACAAAATTGCTAATTACGTTGTATTTAGTACTATCGATCTCCCCAGTGAATACTACCAAATCCTTATTGTAGGGAAGGAAGCTTACGCTATCGTCAAAAGCCTTCACAAATGGAGGCACTATTTAATGGGCCGTCATTTTCAGTACAGTTACTGAGTAGATATCCGTTTCCGTCATGTTTGACACCTGAATTTCTGGCAAGGTGAAGAATGTGAGCATTTAAAATGGCGGTTGGAATTATCATGCTACAACTACAAAATCGCCTATAGATCTGGTATGAAAAATAATGCGGCGGATACTTTTCCTCGCCGATGTTCTCCCATGAATGATATCTCTATCAACCCTCATGTCATCTTAGAGAAGCTCAATTTTACCAATGTCTGAAAAGAAAAATCTACTGTACTCTCTGGCGGAATTCAGAAGAGTTATTTCATCATGCCATGTTTGCAATGAAGTCAAAGCACGCTTTCTAAACACCAAGGGCAGCTTATAACGGCGAATTAATCATTTGAGCGTCTCAATGTAGACTTCAAAAGACCTCTGTCTTCAAGTTCTACAAACAAATATCTTCTTTTTATTATTGATGAATTTTCCGGTTTTCCATTTGCCTTCCCTTGCTTTGGTCTGTCTTCACCTACGGTCACATCAAAACCAAGAGAACTTCGCGTCATTCGCGTCATGTTTGACTCCCCGGTATATATTGACTGAGACCGTGGAAAATCCTGCATGGCCGAAGAATTAAAATAATTTTTGAAGTAGTCTTGTATTGCTTGAAGTCGAACAACTCCACATAACCCCCAAGAGAACGGCCAAGCAGAAAGGTATGTTGGTACCGTATGGAAGACAGTTCAGTTAGCAATGGAATGTCACGAGATTAATCCTAATTAATGGCAAATGGTGTTACCTGATGCTCCCAATGCAATACGATCCTTTTATGTACTTCAACAAAAGCAGCCCGCATGCACGAATTTTCAAGCATGTGCGAAGATCAAGTAATGGTTCTTCTACAGCAGCTTGGCTGAAGAAACCCGGACCAGTTCTATTAAGGAGAAACACCCACCAATCTAAATATGGACCTCTCGTAGATGAAGTAACAGTACTGGTGGGAAATTCTGAGTATGCTCACGTCAAATCGCTGGATGGAAGAAAAACGACCGTTTCCACTAGACCCCTTTCTCCAACCGATCAGCTGCTTGAAGACCCGGTCGATACAGAGATGGGAATTCATCACCTAGTTCTGATGAAACTCCTGCCTTGCCACAACTCATCAAAAGTCCCCATCCTCTACACTATCTGCCTATTGCCCTGGTGAATGGTCTCGCCGTAGACCTGCTTACCTTGAGGACTATATAACTACAACTGATTCTAAATTATCTTAACCGTAAGGAGGAAAGAATGATGTCATTTATGCTAAGTTGCTGTATAAATATCTAACCTCTTTGCCTATTGTATCTCTATAGAAATTATACTCTTAGCAATTATACATTGTCTTGGATATACTTAGAATATTATCGTTGAAATGCCATGCTACGATTACGGTGAGTAAGACATTAACTCAGGTAAGTATATACATTTATGTATTAATTTACAACAGTGTCATAATGGCCTACGTGCAGAAATCAATTCTGAAGAACAAGTCATCGAATTTTACAAAGATGTTGTCGGCTAGCTATAGGCATAGTCGTGTACATGAATGGTTAATCTTGATGTAAGAAGGTTCAGTAAGGTTAAGAACAGGATAAAAACTCTTCTTTGCTGGACATTAATTTTTATAATAATTTTATCCATCAAATGCTTTAATTTCATTCTTGATTTTGACTTCCACTGAGAGTAATTTCCTTAACCACGTCGAGTTACCATAAAATTCATTGGGATACAAGGCAAAGAAGTTGGTAATAGTATATGTTGGAACTAAGCATTTGACTACAGTGAGACGGTAGAAATGATCATTTGCTACTGCACGATGGTGTCAGCTAACATTAAGAATTTTGTTGCCTCTTAAGCCTCCGATAGAGGTAAAGTTGCGACAAACTTTGGGCAACATACAGATCAAGTTGAAGTCGAGTGGACGTATATTTGTATAAATCATAAGCTTATTCAAAACGAATCTGTATTTCGAAAATCTGGCTTCAAGATGCAGATGGACAGCAGGGCTGAATGCAAACAATTGAGCTCATGCGTTTAAAATTGCCGTTGAGCACTTTTCAATTGTAACAGTGATGAAGAAATCCTAATTAAAAAGCTCAGTGAAATGAGGTGTACTGAATTGGAATGCGTGGAAAGGTTGCATACAAAAGAGTTTTTCACAAATCCAGATATGGATATTTGATGCCCTGTTGCATCTGTAAATAATCCTTCAGAAATATTATACTTAGACAAGAATTCAACACCATGTTGCAAATAAATATCAGCTATATACGCAGTAAATTTCATCGTTCCATAAAATTTCATGTCAGATCACGAAACAACGAGGGAGAGTCGATTCTCAAAGATATTCTTCTGCCGTTGGGAGTTCTTCCTCTTCCGCCACCGAGGTCGTTGGCCACTTTTCTCGTGACCTCAGTTGATCCGCGGCTGCTTATTTGGCTAGGCAATATATATTGTACCGGGAACGCTGCTACGGAAGCAAAGTTCGAAGTATGTTTATTGAACTTCGTGCGAGGCGGAAGATATGCAGCCCGCCGAACTCAATGACGTACGCAGCGAGTGACGTAGCCGCCTCAGGTGTCCTCAGGTGTTCCAGCCTACCTGCAAAAGTCTAGTTTGCTTTAAAATATTGCTATTTTGACATTGTCATCGTAAAGACCATTATAATGGACGCAACCTGTCATTATTTCAGGGAAATCCACCGTATACTTTAAGAGTTATAAGGGTAGATAATATCCATGTTCTAGATACTTCCACACAATCGGGTATAAAAGGAGAACGACCCGGACTACAAATTCAGTATCTGTCACTCCACCGTCTCTGCAGCACGGGTGACGGGAGGAGCGCTGTGAGTGCAGATCGAACCTATAGTTGGAAAAATCTTTGAAATGCGAGTGTTGGAACTTTGTTAATTTCTTAAAGTGCCGCGTTGGGACTTTGTTATTTTCTTAAAGTATCGTGTTGGAACTTCGTTATTTTCTTCAAGTGCCACATTGGAACAATGTCATTTTCTTCGAGTGTCGCGTTAGGACTTTGTTATTTTCTTCAAGTGTCGCGTTGGGACTTTGTTATCCGGTGACTACTGAAGAACTTAGAATTCTCGCGAGTGTCGTGACTTCTGCAAGTACCTCGTTTGAACTTATATTTCGAACTTGTGCTTTCGTGAATCAATTTCAGGAACATATAAATTCTCCGAGTGTGTAAGTTGGACTTGTGTTCTATGACAAGCTGTGTCAACGTAAATTTTCGTGTGAATGATATGATTTTTCTTCCAAGTACCACATTGAACTTATGTATTATGACAAACTGTGGAACTTAAGGTATATTTAACATTGCGTTCGATTGTGAAAATATGAAATACTTTCCGAGTACTGCATCAGAACTTGTGCTCAGGCTCGTGTCAACATAATAGAATGTGACAACTTAGAATACACATGCCATGTTCCGAGGGAACATAGAACTTTCCAGCGTTATAAGTGAACCCACAATTTATGGAATTAGACTTTTTCCAAGTACCATTTTTAAATGATTATTTACTTTGCTTATCGACGGAATAAGGCATTTTCCGAGTGCTATTTCATTTATTAAGCTTATTGCAAATGTGCCAATGTGTTCCGAACCTTCATAAACTGTGCATTAAGAACTGTGGTTACTATAAACGGCAATTCTATAGAAAATTCTAGTTTACCATTCCTGTGTTAGTAAGCTCACGTCACGAACTTAACATTTTACACATTAATTCCACTAGTACAAGGTCAAATATTTAATGCAATCATCCTGTTTTTCAAGTGACTGTTTAGGGATATTTTCGATTCAATGAAGTATCTGAATCAAGGATTTAGTAACACTTGTCACATTTCATTGTACGAGTAGATGCAATCATTAAAAGGTCATATCTATTTAACAGTGCCACAAATAAATGGAGTGCCGTACAAGGACTTGCACGTGAATCACTTCTTAAAATCGAACCCCGGAACGTGTGCGTCCAGAACTTCGAGAAATTCTAGAACTTCAAGAAATTCCAGAACTTCACATCCAGGCGGGCGTGGTTCCTGCCCAAGCCGTATCCAGCACCATCCCAGGACCCGGAGTTACCAACCAGCCACGACGCTTCAATTCTACTGTATGAATGTGATATTAACTTGTTTTCAATGATCAATAAACTCAGATTATCAAAAAAAATCTCTAAGTTCGATGAACTATAACCCTCTCTGTACCAACTCCAATGTTTTAAGCCACACCCTAAGATATAGTCCATGCTAATCAATTTAGTGTCAAGCGCCTCCAAGATAATCATCTTTTCCTGGTACAATATCTATAGGAACTTCCCATATCAGCCATTGAGACGCGCCGTGTCCGGGTTGAGGTTCCCCACCCTACTGTCTTACGAAGTGTAACGTCCAGTCCTTACAGTTCAGTTCTTTTGAAACAACACGCAGAAAAGCTGGACATAGAATCTCCTTTGAAAAACAAAGTACTTCATTAACATCCCCACAGCTCCCCAACAACTAAAGACTAGGTATGGTAAGGTTGAAAGACTTAACAGCTTAAATGCGGAATATCTCGGTTTTGACCGAGATATTCCGATGTGTAGATGGGATCTGATAAAAAAGAAGCTAACAACAACAGGCGAGATGGAATGGCCGCAGCGTTTCGCAGAACACACGACCTCTACAAGGAAAAAAGGTAATTTCAGTGCAAGATAAACTCTTTACAACATGGTGATTAAAGCCGAATTTCCTTCTGGAAGAGAATGCCTCCGAGTTACTGGAAAGGCCGGCCTGAGAGAAGCAGAGAAGTCTGAGAGGAAGATCCTTCGGAAGATAGTGGGCCCAAAGATCGTGGCTGGAGAATAAACCTTGCCAAGGCGAGAGGACCTTTTTTTTTTCAAAAAAATTGCTTTGTCTGTTGTATTTCTGAGGGTGGATTGCGACAAAGGAACAAAAATATTGGTTTTATGTTACGTGGTACCGGTATATGTACGTTCTGAGATGGCCTTGCTAACGTTTCCACGCACACGCACTAGGTGGAAGGGCTGTGCTTAGCAACACACTGTTTGGTTTAGTGACAGTGACACAATGGACACTAATTGTGAGCAAATCGCAAACATTAAGTATACCGTTAAAATCGGGACAATGATTATAGAAGAATATGGAGGCGATGCCCTGTCATATAGTCGTGTGTTCGAGTGTCATAATAGGTTTCGGGAAGGCAGAGATTCAGTGCAAGGTGATCCCAGAAGAGGCCGCCCGTCTACAGCACATCCGATGCAAATGTGTCGTGTAACTGTGCGTGCAATATCAGAAGAGCTTAATTTGAAACGTGATGTGTTTCATAAGATTTTACGCGACGATTTAGGGAAACGGAAACTGAATGTAAAACTCGTCCCGCACTCCGTAACAAACGACCAGAAAGAGGAAAGGCGAAGAATTTCTGCTGATCTGCTGGATAGGGCCAGACGTGATCCCGATTTCCAACAAAGATTATTGCTGAGCATGAAAGTTGGTGTTACCAGTCTGACCTATCATACGAAGTGTCAAAGTGCAGAATGGAGGAGTCCTGGATCACCAGTCTCGAAAAGAGCCAAAGGTCAACCTTCGAGAACAAATACAATGTTGATCGCATTCTTCAACAGTAAAGGGCTAGTTCACCACGAATACGTTCGAACAGGAGAAAAAGTGAACCAAACTCTTTATATCTAAGTCTTGAAACGTTTACGAAAAGCAATTGGACGTCGCCGCCCTAATTTATGGCAATCACACTACTGGTCCTTTCTGCACGAAAATGCAGGACATCACACTGCTTTATCTGTTACCGAGTATCTGGTCAGACATTCCGTCACTGTCATCCCACATTCACTATATTCGTCCGATCTCTTGGCTTGTAAGTTTTTCTTGTTTCCGCGAGTGAAATTGCGACTGAAAGGAAAGCTTCATCAAGATATCACAGACATCCAATGAGTTGTGACACAAGAGCATACCAGCATCGCAGTTGAAAACCTCCCTGATTGCTTCCAAGACCTCCAGAAACGCAGGCAATTGTGTGTAGATAGCCAAGGAGACTACTTCGACAGGAGCTAAGATCATTACCTCGTAAGTGCATCTTTTCTATTTTTTACGACCTCAGCCCTCGAATTTTTCTGACACACAGTAGGTTGTATATCATAACACCTAGGTTGTATATCATAAAACTGATCGACTGATGGAATACACCAAGTAGTGACGACTCAAGTTCTATGGACACTTATTTAGAATGGATGGTAACTTGTTGACTAAGAAAAATTTTACTTTACTCGAGAGTAGAGCTAACACATGCGATGAGTTGTTTAGGGACGTCAGGATGCACCCAAAAGGAAACTGGACCAAATCGTGAATACATTGCTCACAGAACGAAGAATCGACAGCAGATCAATAACGTCAAGGACTTTCGTGAAGAAGACAGAGAACAGCTGAACAGAGAGTGAACAGTAGAAGGGAGACAGGCTGCCAGAGAGATAATGCAACGATACTGGGCTGCAAAGAAGGCTACCGAAAACTTCTGACAGTTGCTTACAGTGGTCTCTAATGGCCTTAATTAAAAGTCTAAAAACATACATACTGTTACTTCACATACATACACTTCAGAAAATGGAAATTCCAACACCATGAAGGCATTGGTTGTTTATGTTGATTTTCAAGATACGGAACGATGCCATGTAGGTATGTAAATGATCAAAGTTCCAGACCCATTGGATTGTGGCTACAGGTCTCACCACGTGATTGGTCGCGGAGGAATCAACTACAGTATACGGACTCTGGTGCAGCGTAGTTGACTTGCAGTCTGTGCAGTGAAGTGTTCCCCGTTAGACATGCCTCGACGACAGAGAAGAGCACGCTATCAACAACTGTCGCCGTTTGAGAGGGCTCGGATAATTGGGCTGTGTGAGGCTGGATTATCGCTAAGGACTGTCGCTGCACGTGTTGGCCGACAGGCATCTACAATACAACGTGTATGGCAGCAGTGGTCAAATGACGGTACCCACACTCGTAGACCTGGCACAGGCCAAGCGCGACAGACAACTGTGAGAGAGGATCGCCGCATCATTCGGATGGCCCGGACGGAACCCCATGCAACAGCAGCGCAAATTCGAGCAGCTGGGGCACCCCACGTTACACAACAAATAGTTGGTAATCGCCAGCGTGCAGCTGGCTTACGTGCCCGTGTTCCTGCAGAAGGTGTTCCATTGACCCCACAACAGCGACGTGTAAGGCTGGCCTGGTGTCGAGAAAGATCTATGTGGGTCGGCGAATGGCATAGGGTCGTCTCTAGTGATGAATCGCGCTTCTGTCTTGCCCGCAGTGGTCACCGGAATCGTGTGCGCCGACGTACCGGGGAGAGGGGCCGCCCAGATCTTATTGTTGAGAGGCACACAGGGCCAGCACCAAGCATTATGGTCTGGGGAGCTATTGGCTTTAATGTAAAATCACAATTAGTGCTTGTTGAGGCACGACTGCTCGACAGTACGTTGATAGGGTACTCAATCCTGTGGTTGTCCCTGTGATGGCGAACATTGCTAATGGGCTGTTTCAGAAGGACAACTCCCGGGTTCACATTGCACGCATCACCAGAGAAGCTCTCCACGACATCACAACCTTAGAATGGCCCGCCAGGTCCACGGACCTCAGTCCTATTGAGCATGTGTGGGATATGATTGGTCGACAACTGGCCAACCGTCCTCAACCGCCCACAACTCTGGAACAACTGACCTGTGAAGTACCGAGAGCATGGGCCACAATTACTAAGGAAGTGCTCCAGGGCCTTATTGACTCCATGCCTCGACGAATTCATCAGTGTATTGCAGCTCGTGGGGGACACATCCTGTACTGATTGTTGTCCGAACTTGCGGTCAGAGGGACCTGAAAGTGTAATCATCGAATCACAACCGAACACTCCTCCTTCATGTTCATTTGCAGCAATGTAGCACCACTCCTTCTGGGTGTTGTAATTTCCATTTTCTTCAGTGCAAAAGAAGCGACTACCGGACGAGTTCGCCGTGCGGTTAGGGGCGTGCAGCTGTGAGCTTGCATCCAGGAGATAGTGGGTTCAAATACTACTGTCGGTAGCCCTGAAGAAGGTTTTCCGTGGTCTCCCATTCTCACACGAGGCAAATGCTTGCTGTACCGTAATTAAGGCCACGGCCACTTCATTCCAGCTCCTAGCCCTTTCCTATCCCACCGTCGTCATAGACCTGTCCGTGTTAGTGCGACGTAAAGCCACTAGCAAAGGAAAGAATGAAGCGACGACTCAAGTTCTATGGTCGACTATTTACTTATGTAATGGATGACAATTGAGTACTGGAGATACACTGTTATAAAGCGCAAAGCTGTTGACTAATAATTTTTTATCATACTCAATAGTAAACCTAACACACATGATAACCGGTTCAGGGAGACCATAAACGATCTGAAGAAAATGGGCTAAATCGTGAAGACATTATTAAGGGTATCTGGAATCGCCCATTTTCACAATGTTAATTTATACAAACATTTTCTAGGGAACCAATTTAGAGATATAACCCAAATTTTTACTCTGTATGGGAACAGCTATTCTATGTATACTGAAACGATAATATGCTTCAAACAGGAATATTGGGAAAATATATTTTTATCTACGAATTTTTATCAACATTTTTCAATATATTATGACCAATAAATTTTTGAAAATCTACAGATCTACATAAAATGTTTCCATGTACGTAAAACATTTGAGTAAACATATCCTGAAAGTTTCTTGGATTTAAGTTCATCAGAAGATGAGAAAATGTTCCCTGAATTCAAGAAATGTAAATTTTCCGGATATTGAATTTTAAGTTAAAACATTCCTGCTCCATAGTTTGCAGCATCTTCACCACATCTGAAGGCATCCAGCTGTCTTCTTTTGGCACTCCTAATGGTCTGCCTTGCGTTTTTAGCTACGTAGTTGTCAACATTATCTGCACTTTTTAGCCTAACATGATCTATACACAACATGACTTGCACTGTCCGGTTAGCAGAACACAGTCCCAACATCTCTAGAACTTGGCATTTGGTTATATTCCCTCGGTTAAAAGAAGCCACCGCACCATAGACACCACAATGAAGGGTGTTAATACACACAAAGACTGTTTTGGGTAGACGGTTCCGTATTAAGCTATTGATACACTCGTTGGGGTTCTGATTTCTTCCGTGAAGGCATTTTTTTCAAGAGAGTCTTCTCAGACAAGTCAGTGAAGATAGGTTTGATTTTATTCATTATTGCTGCTGGTAGACTATGATAATGATTGTAGGTCTTCCCAGTTATTTTTTCATTATTATATTTATACCAGCTGTTTTCACCTTCAGGACATAATCCATGTTGAGGAACATCATTTGTGGAGGCAGCGTGATAATACAGTGCCCATACAGCATTGTACACAGCTTCCAATTTGCCTGCATTTTGTCTGATGGCAAACCATAACAATTCTGAATGTGGTCGATTACTGCATCAGTTAGCCTACCTTTTCCATCTAATGTCCTTCCATCGCCTAGTTTCTCTCCCTCATAAACTGCCTTCATTCGTCTAAGTCTAGTCCCCATTCTGTTTTGAACATCTCCCACACACTCAAGTACCGGGCGAGTTGGTCGTGAGGTCAAAGGGCACGCGGCTGTGAGCTTGCACCTGGGAGATAGTGGGTTCGAATCCCAGCCCTGAAGATGGTTTACCGTGGTTTCCCATTTTCACACCAGGCAAATGCTGGGGCTGTACCTTAATTAAGGCCACGGCCGCTTCATTCCAACTAACTCGTAGGCATTTCCTATCCCATCGTCGCCATAAGATCTATCTGTGCCGGTGCAACGTAAAGCAACTAGCAAAAAACTACACTCAAGTTTGGATATGCCTACGTTTGCATAAGGTTGGCTTTCTGAGAGTTCTTTGAAAGCCTTGAAATCACCGTCGCCTAGATATTGCATGTAACGGACATTGTACCATTGCGCAGAACGATGGAATATTTTCTTGACTCCAGCAACTTCCATGCCTCCAGAATTACCCTGATAATTGGCGATACACTTATCATCATGTTGGTGTTTCAGCCTAACAACACATCGACTAATATTTGGACATCACAACAACGTCATCTACCTTCCTTGTATCTACACTGGTAGCTGTGACAACACCATTCTTAGAGGTGTGACCTCTATTCTCCAGGTTCCATCAAGAGCTACTGTGAGGTCACGGTTACCGTTATTTTCCTGGACTGCTTCTTGTACGGCTTCCTGCATAGTTTTTCTGAACTATAACTTCAGCTGCGGACCCTAAAGCATAATTATATGCTTCAAACTTGGATGGATGTCCGGGAAGGTTTAACACACAACATAACATGTCAGCTGCTGATTTACCGATCGCTCGTAACCCATACACAAGTCTAATATTTACACTATAAAGATCAAAATCATTTACATTCATTGAAATAGAAGTTAAAAACTCTTACTGTATCCACAGTCACTACAGATTATATTAAACTGAGCAGCCAACCTGGTGGAAACCAGAGCATTCTTTACAGCAGATATTGTTATGAAGTACCAATATCAACAATTTCAAATGCTTCCTTTTATCCAATCAATTATACTTCTGTTCAATACCATTCAAATTTCTACGAGAACCACTGCCGGCTGTAGAAAGAGCGAAATTCTCACTGGAAGTAAGTCTGTCATTGAATTTAGGAAATTTTCTTCTCGCAACTACTGAAGTAGAAGGTGTAGACACAACCTCACTAATTACTGATACACTTTGTTTCAGCTGTTTTACCAATTCACGCGCTTTCTTAATAATCTTCCATTAGCCCTTGGCATTTTAACTAAAAACTGAAGAGTGATACTTCTCAAAACACAACTTACATGTGATGCATGTACACAAACAGTAAGTTCAAAGAATAATAAGTGGAGACAAGCGAACACCGAATGCATGCTGGCCAACAGGGAAACTTACAAAATCTCTGCCACTGCTACCTGTATCTCACACTGCATACATGTCACATTGGAAAGCGAAATTTTTGAAAGATAGCCATCCATGAGAGATGGCGAACAAAATAATGCCACGCCACTTCTGATAAATATACAAATTTAACATAGTTAGAAATGTGATAGAGCAATGTTCAATATATCGTCTTTAAAGGGGAGTCTTCAGGGAATAATAATATTGTTAATACATTCTTTGACAATTTGAACAAAAATTTGATTCTCTATCCCCTACGGATCCAAGTACCGACAGCAGATCAAAACTCCAAGGGTTTTCGTGAAGCACAGCAGAACACTGGCGTGACAGCAGAAAGGAGACAAGCTACCAGAGAGAGAATGCAACGACACTGGGCTGCAAAGAACGCTTCTAAAACGTGTAACAGTTGCTTATTGTGGTCGTAAACATCTTAATAATAATAATAATAATAATAATAATAATAATAATAATAATAATAATAATGTCAAAGGCACATAGAAGATTTGTATAAGCTGTTCACTTATCCGAAAATTATTGAGGAGCTACGGTAAATATATACCTAAAATGTTATAGTTCTCAGGATATTAGTTCATGCTACTATCTATGAACATCCCAGGTATTCATATAATCAATTGTCCTCTATTCCCCTACGTACTTAATATAATAAAGATTAAGGGTTATTTCCTCATTATATTCACGTGTGTTTGAGTACCGGAGGTACACTCCTGTAAAGCGCAAAGTTTATGGATTTTTGTTGATGTTTTTATGAAGTTGGACTACAGGAAGAAAGAATCCCTCGAAGTAATCTATTACTAATGTTCTTAGAATTAATATATTAAAAAGAAGCTGAGGTAACTGCGAATAACTTTCTGATTAAGAACGAATTAAACTGGTTAAAATCACTCACCAACGGCTGATTAAGACTTCTATTCGAATCCTTTTAAACCAAGAATACAAAAAGCAGTGGTAAATAAAGATGATGTTCTACCCAGCTTACATGGTATTTCATTTATAATTTTAATTTCCATATGATGTTTTCAGCGTTCTATACGGAACTTGGTATTTTCATATCTAAACATTCCTTTGATTAATCTAGTTTTAGTGATTTATTATTCATGGGCTCCTGCATTTCAATACTAATAGCAATAGTCCTCCTTCTATTCCCCACTAGGTAAACTATTTTTCTCCTCGAAAATTTGCGTAGTTTTATCCAAAGTACTACTTATAATACCACTCCGCATAACACAGCGAAATTATTGTGCCATCAAATAATAAAGTGAGTCCTATAGACATGTTGGATGTTTAATAAGTCCCATTATGTACACGAATTCAACGTCGAACATCTGTAATTAATGAATAAAATGCTTATTTAATGCTCCGATTTTGCTATTTGCTCTTCCATTAACGTAAGTCGATAAACTTTTAAACGTCCCCAGCCTGTAAATATAATTTCACTGTGAGTTTACAGCTGGGAGAATTTAGTCAGCAGAAAAGAATGGATGAATTCAGGGTCTTGAAGCCAGTCTACGTTTCGTACAGAATGCTTGGACTGTTCCAGTTCGAACGCATGGTGCAGGATGGAGAAATAATTTGGAGACATTCGAAGATGGGGAAAATAATGACAGTAGTTGAGCTGTTCTCCTTGGGAGTGGGATTCATGCACTCCGTGTCTTGGTACATACAATACATGTATCCGTTCTGTTCCTCCAGTCAAACAATAACATACTTCTTGAACATGACTTCTTCTATTATTCCTTGTTCGTTATCACTAGTACTGCTCACAATCTCACACGTACAGAATAAGTGGTTAAGATTATTATCCAGTCTTGCAGAATTAGATAAGGGATATTTCCTGAGAGGAGGCAAGAGGAAAATATTCGTGATACTTGGCATCCTGCTGTCTTTCGCCTTGCTGTTTCATCTGTATGACATAGCCTATAGACAGTTCAGTAATAATGAAGAAAATCGAGACATTATGACCAATGTGATCGATATTCTGAACTACATGTTGATGCTGGAATACATAAAAATGATTCTGTTCATAAGACAATATGTCAAAATTTGTAATAAGTTATTGTTGCGCCTGACAAGAAATAGTGATCAAGATCAAGAAGTTTCCTCTTCGTATTTTGATAATTTTCCAGCTCAGAATGCATCCATTCATCACAAGATCAGGGAGGATAAATTTAGAAGGGGTCGAAATCATGACTGTACAAGGAGGTACATCTCTACGCCGCACGTTTAAATCTTGCGCCAATAAAACCTCGTCTACAGGAGAAACTCTGAACTTAAAACTGGACTAACTTATAACTTTTCTCTGAAGATGGCGCCACTAAAAAGTTTTGTTCTGGTGAAGTTTTCTGAACTGTGTACATTTCTACTTGTTTTGTTTCCCGTTTAGCAAGAAGTGTGAACATTCTCTCATAGATGTCTCGGCTAAAAAACCATGATCATGCACCCAGGTGCGAAGTGAAGGAAGAAATGTTGTACTCATAAGTTTTTTTTACTAAATTTCGTTCATTCGTTTGTGGGTTGGCAATATTTATATTTCTTTCCGCCAGTTTTGAATTTAGCCAATCCCGAATTTCTGTAATTCATTTCCCACCAATCATGTATTTCTTCTTCGACTTTGAGTGTACCTTCAAGATTGACCAATAAAGTAAGAGGGTGTGGCTTGATTATTCATGAAAGGTCTCGAACAATCCCCGAGGGTTTATAAAGTGCTGATTTTCACGTCTCGTGGCCACTTGATTAATATCTAACCTAGTGTATGGACGTGTAGCAGGAGGAGGGGGCGTGCTTCTTTCTTCAGGCAACAGTTCTTCGGTAAGGTAATGGCCATGTAACACCTTATTTCTCGCTAGCTCAGCAGTTTAAACTGCGGGGAAGGTCCGAAACTTTTATATGTAACCTACCTTTCTGTAATGTAAATTTCTGCCGGCTTAAGTAAATATCTTTAATTGTAAATCGGGGATAGTGAGTGCTTTACCCTCTAGAGCTCCAGTTCATTTGGGTTTGAGGTGACTACGTTTTGGTAACTGATTTTATTCTCTTCCTACAAGTCACCTCCATAGGTCGGGATTAGCCCCTGTTTCTTTGAAGTAAGTGATCCTTCTCCAAATCAACTTAAAAGAGTACAGGCTAGATTGTACCATTTTTATATTAGGGTGAGTGATCTATTGTCCCTTGAATTAAATGTCGTTCAGGGGAAGGAGGCAAGTGCTCTTGTTGAACACCTTTCTAAAATGTCCAGTAATGTTAGTCAATTGCTAACTGGGCAAGCGACTCCAAAAACCGACCAGCCCACTGTGGTAAACATAGCTAATGAGGAGGATTCTTCCAAGGGTGTGGAAGATAGAATATCGGTAGCTACCCAACAAACATCTGCCCCGTCTGGGAATGAGTCTGATTGTCGTACCTCCATTCCATCTTTCTTTTTAAATAACGCTGTCTCTGAAGCCTCTTCACCCCCTAGGCCGTTACCTGTTATGTCACCTGGCTTTAGTAGTTTGTCTCCTCCTTTGGCTAAGTTGCTTAGGGGAATTTCTAAATTTTCGGTCAATTCTACTAGAGATGTCATTTCATTTTTACGATTTTTATTTGTGTTTCACGATCACGCTCTTGTGTTTTCGCTTTCCCCGTGTCAAATTCTTCAGATTATTTACCCTTATTTCATTGGTGTCCTCTCAGACAAAATAGTAAGTGCAATTGCTGAACAGTCATGTATAGAAGATTTCCACGCCCATTTGCTAGCAAATTTCATCCGGCTAGGGCAAGGTCTTCTCTAATACAAAAGTACTATTAGCGAGTACAGCGTCTGGATGAAAATCTCGCCGATTTCATCCAAGACATTAAGTTCTACACTAGGGTGTTTGCTCTTCATTTCCCAGAAGATCAAATTGTGCAGGCGATTGTGGAAGAGATTTTACCACCCTACAGGTCATACTTGTGTTTTGCGTCGCGTCCGCAAGCCTTTGCAGAGTTAGAAGCTATGGCGGTCTCAGCCGAAGGAGTTAGGTATGCCGACAAATTACGTGTCGCTAAGGAGCCCCCTCTGTCCTCGGGTAATTTTCGGCCTCCACCTCGCCGAACGTTCACAATCCGCAAATGCTATGCTTGTGGGACGGCAAATCATCTCCGGAACAAATGTCCTTTGATTAAATCCAGTGGGACAAAGAACGGAGCAGGGTGATCCCAAGGTTGTTTCAAGTGTGGCTCATTTAATCACGTTGCCAAGAATTGCCCTGGTGCAACGGCCACCAACGTAAATAACCAAAAGTGACTAGTGGCTTCGGCTGAGTCGGCAAATTCATCTTTTCAAGGCTCAGCCCCAATTAAACCACCAGTAATCTCAGGCTCGGAACACGGTAGAAATTCTTCCAACACCACATTCGAATGCCCTAAGAATGTGTGTTAAGATTGCGGCGCCGGCCCCCGCACCGGTACCTTTCCTGAAAATTGAGGTGAATAATGAACCGGCTACGGCTCTATTAGATTCTGGGAGTGTGTGTTCCATTATTTCGGCTGAATGGTATTCCAAATTAAAGTCTGTCTGTAAATATTCTGACTATTGTTCGTCTTCGGTTCAATGCATTTCGGCCAACCTTTCTCCATTAGAAATTTTAGGTTTCCTCTGTGCCAAAATTCGCATTTCGAAATTCACTTGGAAAGTAAAACTGTTTGTGGCTAAGCACTTGTCTTGCCCCATTATATTAGGAGTGGATTTCATGTCTCACACCGGTCTAGTGCTCGACATTCAGAGCAAGTCGTGCACTTTCAGATTTGCTTGTAATAGTAAAATACCTTTGCCTAAATGTAGTTCTGTGTAATGTTCATCTGTTTCACCTACCCAGGATGAGGATGTTGTTAGACCTTAGACATCTATCTGAGGAGCAGGCTGAGAGTATTGGTAAGTTGTGTCAGTCGTTTCCAGATGTTTTCTCCGAAACTCTTGGTGTTACTGACCTTATCGAATACAAGATTGAGGTTACGGATTCGATCCCCGTTAGGTTTCCACCCTATAGGTTATCTCCACCTAAAATGAAGGCTCTCAAGGTGATCATAGATCAGATGCTGAAAGATATTATAATTCGTCCCTCTAAGTCGGCGTATTCATCGCCTATTTTCCTAGTTCCGAAACCTCAAGGTGGCTTCAGGCCTGTGATTGATTTTAGGGCTTTAAATCGGAAGGTGGTGTTACAATCTGTGCCCCTTCCCGACCTTCACTCTTGTTTTTCATGGTTTCAAAAAGCTAAGTTCTTTACCATCTTAGACCTTAATCAGGCGTATAACCAGATCCCTCTAGCTGAAGAATCCAAACATCTGACTGCTTTTTCCACGGATTGTAACTTGTATGAGTACTACCGCGTGCCTTTTGTGCTCCCCACGGGAGCACCTGTGCTTACCAGACTTCTAGACAGGATCTTCTCTGACATCAAGTTTGAATACTTATACAATTATCTTGATGATGTCGTCGTATTTTCTAAGCCCTTTGAAGAACATCTAGATCATGTGAAAGAGGTCCTTAATCGCCTTCGTAAGGCAGGGTTAACTGTGAAGTTGTCTAAGGTGCTTCTGCTAACACCTCCATGTCATTCCTAGGGCATATTGTGTTGCCCGATGGTGTTGCTATTGACCATTCTAGAACACAGGCCATCCGTGATTTAAAAACCCCTAAGGACATGAAAGGTATTGCCAGATTCATAGGCATGGTGAATTTCTTCAGGAAATTAATGCCTAACTTTGCTAGCAGAGCGGCGCACTTAAACTTACTTCGTAGGAAAGGCGTCAAGTTCGAGTGGGGGCCTTCTCAACAAGCCGCTTTCGAAGACCTGAAACTAGCTCTTTGTAATGCACCTGTCCTCGCTATGCCTGATTTCTCGTAGAAATTCATCGTCCAAACCGACGCGTCGTCGTCGGTGGTGGCTGCAGTGCTTCTTCAAGACACTGAACTTGGAAGGCGACCCATCGCCTATGCATCTAGGACACTCTAGGCTCAAGAAGCCAAGTATTCATCTATGAACTTGAGGGTTTGGCAGTTTTATTCGCACTAGAGAAGTTCCGCCTCTATCTGAAACATGTCAAGTTCGACTTGGAAACGGATAACCAAGCCTTAAGCTTTGTCTTAGCTAGGCCGCGTCGTTGGTCGCATAGCCCGATGAGCCATCAGGATTTCTGCCTTCCAGTTTGATGTTAGGCATATAAGAGGATTTGAAAATGTTGTGGCGGACGGACTAATCCGTATGTTTTTTAATGATGTGGAGACCTCTGAACAGGAAGACAGTTCTTCTCTTCCCGAGTCCACACCTCTTGGTGTAAATGCCATCCTAAGTGTTGCCCCCGTGTTGTTTAGGGACATTGAAAAATATCAACGTGAAGATCCTGTGCTGGCTCCTATTATGGAAACCCTTTCTTTTGGGGAACACATCGTCCCTTATGTATTGATGAATGGGGTTTTATGCTGCCTGTCGAGGCATGATAAAAATGAAAATTGTGGTTCCAGCTGTTCTCGTACCCATGATCTTCAAGTACTACCATGAGACGCCTTTAGGGGGACATTTAGGCATCTTCAAAACCCGGGAAATGATCCGAGAGATGTTCATTTGTAAAGGAATGGACGGCGAAATTCGTGAAATGTGTGACGTATTGTGCAATATAAGATATCTTGAGAGCTTTCTCCAAAACTAATCTTTCCATCCCGGTTGTAAGAACAACTACCAAAAGATGTCTGTGCATAGGCAACACTGCACCGAGGATTCGATCACATCTAACAAGAAAAGAGCCGAGTGAGCGGAAGCAGTACTGGGGGGGGGGGATAGTAGGAGAGGTTTACTGTGGTAGGTACCAAACATCAAAAAAGAACACCACCTTTCAAAAAAGTTTTAGATGACCAAATGTATTTGAAACACCAGCTTTAACGAGAATACAGTACACACTAACATTTTTGGAGAAAATAGTACCTCAAATACACCATGGACATTTTAGGAATAGTGGCAAAGGGATAATTAGACTAAACCCTACAAAATTAAATTGACCAATATATATATATATATATATAAGAGATTAAAAAGGAACTGCCATGCAAGGTCCGTGCTTTAACAGTTTTTTCAGAGTTATACAGATAATCATCTCAGATGATATATTTCTTAAGTAGAGTTTCTAACCTTTGAAAGAACAACTCTTTTTCTTGTCAATAAAATTGGTGAAAAAAAATTATCACAATATACACCTTGTTAACGAAGAAGATATAGTCCAAGCAAAAATCCCAGACATTGATTACAAAGGCAAAATAGCCGAGTTTAAAGTTTCCAAAACAAGTTTAGTAAATGATATGTTTAGCTCACCTAAGTCCTTTCAGAATAACTCCATCGGCTGGTAGGGAAGAAAATGGAGCAGCACACGGCAAGCCGTGCGAGGTCCGTAGCCCCTCCACACACACAGACACACACACACACACACACACACACACTATTTACAGAAGATGATGCCAGTCTGCCCAAGATGGGCCAAGCAGTCCAATATATACACGCCCGGAGGCGAAGACCAGTTCATCGAGAAAGATCATGTGACGTGGCAGATGACATGGTAGGTGCGAGGCAGACAGAAAGACAGCAGTCAGTGTGTCAAGAAAATGTCGGAGGGTAATGACAGGTGAGCAAAAAGTAAGGTAATTCCGATGATAGGAAGAAGTACTGATAATCAGAGCAGATAATAATAATAGCATATAGTCCTGTAGAAACATAAAATTGTAGAGTATGTGGAGATGTACATGCGACGAAGTTTGCAGAAACTCGTAGAACGTCGATGGAGAGGTTATGGCAGTAGCACGTTGCAAATGGTAAAAGCCTGTAAATCTTGTTGGCTTAGTAAACCCACCATGTCCCCTAAGCAAGGGCTATTGTCTTCTCATCAAGCTTCGCGCCCCATGGAACGCTTCTATATCGACTGCGTAGGACCCTTCCCCCAATCGAAGGGGAATGCCAACATATTCATCCTTGTGTGTGTAGATGGTTTCACAAGATTCTCCAGGTTATTTCCGACTAAGCTGGCTACCGCTCAGTCGATCATCTTTGCTTCTTTTGGTCCGTGTCAATATATAGTTTCGGATAATGCTAAAGCCTTTACCTCCAATCTCTTCCGTAAATTCTGTCTTGATCTATCCATCTCACAAGGGTTATTTCCTCATTATATTCACGTGTGTTTGAGTACCGGAGGTACACTCCTGTAAAGCGCAAAGTTTATGGATTTTTGTTGATGTTTTTATGAAGTTGGACTACACGAAGAAAGAATCCCTCGAAGTAATCTAATACTAATGTTCTTAGAATTAATATATTAAAAAGAAGCTGAGGTAACTGCGAATAACTTTCTAATTAAGAACGAATTAAACTTTTGAAAAACCCACACCAAATCTAGATTCAGAACCACGTACATTAGAAGAAATCAAACAAATTATCAGTGAACTGAAAAAGAAGGCTCCAGCTTAGGAAAATATAATGCCGAAATGTGGAAAATTGGTGGTGAAAGCCTTGCCTCGAAACGTGGATCATAGGAAAGGTCGCTGAGGACTGGAAATGTGTACTAAATCACCCACTGCACAAAAAGGGCGATAAATCGACATCAACAACTATAGAGGTATTTCCTTGGTATCAGTTACCTACAAAATGTTCTCCAAAGTTCTACTGAGAAGACTTGAAAGACAAACAGATCACCTCATTGGAAAATACCAGTCAGGTTTCAGAAAAGGCAGATCATGCAGAGAACAAATACTCAGTCTCAAAACTATATTACATATGGACAAAACTAGACAAACAGTGATCACCTTGGTAGACTTTAGAAAAGTATATGACTCCATAGACCGACAGACACTTTTCAAAGTACTCGAAGAATATGAAGTAGACAGAAGAACAAGAGAAGTGATCGAACAAACATTAACTGACACTACTTCCAAAGTTAAATTCTTAGGAGAAATATCTGAGCCTTTTGATGTCAACACAGAGATTTGGCAGGGAGGTGGACTGTCACCTGTCTTGTTCAATAATGTTCTAGAAAAATTAATCATACCCTGGAAAAAAGAAGTTAAAGGAATAACTCTTGGTAGACAACTGAGTAACAATTCACGTGCTGTGTCTAGCGTTTGCAGATGATTTGGCAATTTTTTTCCAATAATAGGCAAGAAGGAATACACTCCCTTCCAAACCAACATGAAATTGCAGCCAAAACAGGACTTCAGTTATCATATGACAAAACCAGTACATGGAAGGAGTCTCTCGGGTTTTAGATGGACAAGCTATGGTGACTAAATTTGGACAAATTTTCCAAGTAAATAAATGCAAATACCTTGGAGAAATAATTCAACTTTCTGAATTAAATCGAGAAGCAAATGTGGAGAGAATTACTAAATTACAGAAAACATATAGAATCGCCTGTAACACATATAACAACAATCATTATCCCGGAAAACAAAACTAGGACATAATAATACCGCATCGGAAACCTTAATCATTGGCGGTAGATCACTCATAAAAGATATAGAAAAACAGTAATTTTCATGTATCTCCAAGAACTAAGAACTTAAATTGGGCAACATCATGGAACATATTCATTATAAAACATTCATTTATTATTGTGAATTTGCCCTCACACTTAAAGTCAAGAACAACTGGATAAATGAAGTAGAATCAGATCTTCGGAAAATCAACATCAACCAGGAAACTGTGAAGATTTGATCTGCTTTCAGAACACTGATTAATAATCATTGTTTCGCGGAGCCAAAAGCTAGAACTAATTAAACCTGGACAGAAGAACGTAAGAAGAATTTCAGTGAGAGGATGAAGAGATTGTGGGAAGAGAAGAAAGCAAAGTCATCAGCTACATAAGTTCAAGCGTGCTTCTCAGTTGGACATAACGATGTGAAAATAATAATAATAATAATAATAATAATAATAATAATAATAATAATAATAATAATAATAATAATAATAATAATAGAACTAAATGAGGCCACAACACTAGTTGCAAATCGAGGATTGTGGCGACGTTTAGTAAATTCTCAGAGGCTTGCAGACTGAACGCTGAAAGGCATAACAGTCTATAATGATAATGTATGTATGTATGTATCATAATAATAATAATAATAATAATAATAATAATAATAATAATATGAGAATCTTAAAGTAAGTCACACCACGGTAGACCAATGATGTGCCACCTCAATACCGTTTGATGTCACAGGGGGAAGATCTTCTACTTTACAAGATACAGGGCACAGCAGGCCATCCTCTAGTTGCTCCATAGTCTGCGGTTATCTGCACTCGCAGTTAATGACATCGACAGAAGAAAATAAATGAGAAATATTTGACAAATGCAAAATAAGCTCTCTATGTCATGATGGGAGCGCGCAGCTGTGAGATCGCATCCGGGAGATGGTGGGTTCGAACTCCACTCTCGCCAGCCCTGAAGATGGTTTTCCGTGGTTTCCCATTTCCACACCAGGCAAATGCTGGGGCTGTACCTTAATTGAGTACACGGCTGCTTCCTTCCCATTCCTAGACCTTTCCTCTCCCATCGTCGCCATAAGACCTATTTGTGTCGGTGCGACGTAAAGCAAAAAAAAAAAAAGATCTATGTTATGACGAACACGTCCTAAAACTGTTGGAGGAATTGGTTTCAAAATCCACATTCAGCGATCTCTTAACTTCTTTCCTGTACCATTTTAATAAGTGAAGAAGTACATAATTTTATGAGTAATATTGTTTAACTTAGTGTACAGAAGCCAAAACCTGGAAAGTCATGATTGCAACATGTGAAGCAAGGCCACTGGATAGATAACAATTCACAAATTCATAAAAAGAAGCGTGCAGGAAGTTGTCATAAACATTTGCAAGTTACTTCTGTTATAACTAAATTTTCTTTAATGTGCAATAAAATGTGTGATAACGATTGGAGAGTAATTATTAACTCCACTACAAAACATAGAATGAACAAGTCGTGACCCACGAATTGGAGCAATAACACAGAATGTATGCTTTATAAAGGATAAGAAAATCTGTACTGTGCATCATAAGATCAGAACTGTCAACAGGATGATCCCCATGACTCCATTCTTGTTCGTGGTCCTACTGGCGGTGGTGGAAAACGCAGGTAAGTTGACTTGTCTATTAAACGCGTAACGTTTGTACACCGCTAACAAAAATTACTATCATTCGGAACGAATTTTAGAATTTCTTTCACCTATGTTACTTCAGAGTAGTTTACGGTAAGAATGGTCAGCTGAACCACAAATATGTTTCTTCGCTTTTGGTAGTGGACAATGATATTTCGTCCTCACGAGCTTACTGTTTGTGTGTTGCTACAAGTTTCCATGGTGATGTGACATAATCTACTGTACGTATTTTCAATCCTTTCAATTGGTACCCAGAAAGTGATCTGAATATATTTATTTTTGCCACCTGAAGTTGCTTCTTGTCGCAGTCCGTCCACTAGATAAGAATTTTAAATTAGAATTTCCCTTTATATTATCCCAAAAATTTCTGATTCGATACCTCTCATGTTGGAATGTTATGCTTTATTAGAAGACGCTTCCTCCTCAAGCATACAGCTAGACGACCAGTAACGTGTACGCACATCGCTCGCTTGGTCACAGGATTTATTTCGTTTTTTCATTTTTAAGACTAATTATACGTGACGTTTTACATATTTAACTTCTCCATAAACACATAGAGTGTTCGACGACATGGCAAAGAACTAGGACTAAGAATATCACACCGTGGCCATGAGTAACATAACTTACAGTCCCGACATTTTTCTCGTGTAAATATGAACACAATAATGCAGAAAATCATCTTCAGTGGAGCCGAAAGTAATACTCTGAACCTTTATACCCCGAGTACAAGTATGCAGATCCACGACTGGAACCACGTACACATACAGCTCACTCGCTCAAAGCATTTATTTCCGCTGCTTGTTCCGCTGGTTACCTACTTATAAAAATGTTCACACCATTAATGCCTTTTCAAAAAAACTATGTATTCTATTTGTGATGGTGAAATCCTGTATTAAAACTGTTCAACTTTTAAATTCACAATAAAAAATAAATATGTTTTACAATGAATATGTTACTTGATGTTGCCCAATTGATATTCTTAGTTCTTGGAGAGACATGAAAATTACTGTTTGTGTCGGAATTTGATTTGTATTGTGATTTGATTGTATAATTAATGCACATAAGTTTTAAATTAACTCCACATTGTAATATCACAAAATGATTTCACTCAAGACCTCGAAGAATAATATATCTTCACTAGGAGATGATAAGTGAATATCTACAAAATAATCCGTTATCTTATATCACGGAACTCAGATGAGTCTAAGTAGCTATTCCCTTAAGTTTACAAAAATTCATCCCACGAAGTAAACTGAGTCCAAGTTGCCCCCGTAGTTATTAAATTCTCAACGCACCTCCGAGGAAAGTAGACGCGATGAATAATGACGGGTAAAATGAATCAGTTTCAATTCGCGTCGTAGTCACAAATTCTTCCGAAGAAAACTTGGAACAAGAAAAAACTGTCCAGTAATTTAGAATAGGTCTCGGGAGGTTGGAATCATTTTGACCTCGTTTCATGTTTATTTTCTATACAGAGTGGTTGGAAACTGGCGTGAAGTATTTTGAGGATATAATTTCTAACAACAAATCATTTTAATAATCATATTAACCTAGACCTGAATGTACTCAGTATCACGACAAGGTAGTTCTATACCAACCGTTGCTGTGTGTTGATGGACGTAATAATTTTACATCTGTCTCTCGGCACAGCCCAGAGCAAAGCCTCTCATTATGGTGCTGTCACTTGTTCTTCCTGGAAGCACAGAAAATTTTGATGGAGCTATTTGAAGATCCAGCCAGCATTCGAGCTGAAGAAAAACACAGCTACAGTGTAAAGACCAGATTTAGAATTCTTTTGGTCAGTCTATCATTGTTCATTCTGACAATGTGACCATTAAATTTCAACCTCCTTTTAGTGATAGTATCTGAGATTTTTTCAGTATGGCAATACATTTCATGAGAGAGGGCCAAACATTTTCCGTAAATTTATTATTTCTTGCTTTTCTATATATTTTTAAATTTTATTGATTAAGGTTTCCGATGTGTGTAATGCTTCAGGTTTTATTGCTGTATTATGATGTCTTAGTTTTGTTTTCCGAGATAATGTTTTTTTGTTATATGTGTGATTCGATATGCTTTCTGTAATTTAGTAATTCCTTCCTTATTTGCTTGCTAACAAATAAGGTAATAGTCAAATTTATTTAAAACCTTATTATGAAAGATTGCATGTTTCATGCTGTGGGTTACTGTAGTCACGTCCTAGTTCGTGAACCATGGGCAACGACTGAGTGACCTAGTAAGTGGTCCTGAGAGTCGGGATACCAGTTGCTATGGATTGGGAGTGGGCATCTTGGACATATTCTGAGTCATGGCCCTCCTTGTGCTTAGGCGGCTAGGACTATACAATTCACCGGCGGTCCATAACCCGTTAGATGAGAGATCCTCACTTGGACTATATGCAAGTAGGGCAGCATCCTGCTTCATGAATTTACTGAGCTCAGAACAGTTCAAGCAAGCCTCGGACGTATGGGAGTAACGGAGTCCCTCTCCCATTCGACAAGCAAGGGACTCCTTGGAAACAACTTGGCGAACGAAATGGAATTCGATGGGGAGCTATCAATATTAATGGGGCTTATGGAAGAAAGAAAGTAGAAATGGCTGAGTCAGCAAAGAGGATGCATCTGGATGTGCTAGGAGTAAGTGATATTCGGGTAAGGGGACATAACGAGGAAGAGATGGGAGATTATAAAGTGTACTTGACGGGAGTTAGAAAGGGAAGGGCAGAGTCTGGGGTAGGGCTCTTTATCAGGAATACCATTGCACGCAACACAGTTTCTGTTAGACACGTAAATGAGCGAATGATGTGGGTAGATTTGTCAGTTGGAGGAATTAGGACGAGAATTTTCTCTGTGTATTCACCATGTGAGGGTGCAGATGAGGATGAATTTGACAAGTTTTATGAAGCATTGAGTGACATCGTGTTCAGGGTCAAGAGCAAGGGTAGAATAGTGCTAATGGGCGATTTCAATGCGAGAGTTGGGAATAGAACTGAAGGATACGAAAGGATGATTGGTAAATGTGGGGAAGATATGGAAGCTAATGGGAATGGGAAGCGTTTGCTGGACTTCTGTGCTAGTATGGGTTTAGCAGTTAGGAATGCATTCTTCAAGCATACCGCTACACACGGGAGGCTAGGGGTACCAGATCCCTAATAGACTTCGAATTCAGGAAATATGTTAGCAATGTACGAGTTTTTCGCGGATTTTTCGATGATACAGACCACTATCTGATCTGTAGTGAACTACGTATCTCTAGACCTAGGGTAGAGAAAGTGAAATCTGTCTGCAAACGAATAAGGGTAGAAAATCTCCAGAACGAGGAAATTGGACAGAAGTACATGGATATGATTAGTGAGAAGTTTCGAACAGTGGATAGTAAGCAGGCTCAGGATATAGAAAGAGAATGGGTGGCATACAGGGATGCTGTAGTAGAAACAGCAAGGGAATGCCTAGGAACGACTGTGAGTAAAGATGGGAAGAGGAGAACATTGTTGGTGGAATGATGAAGTGAGAGCAGCTTGTAAACGTAAAAGGAAGGCTTATCAGAAATGGCTCCAAACAAGGGCCTAGGTAGACAAGAATTTGTATGTAGATGAAAGAAACAGAGCGAAACAAATAGTTGTTGAATTCAAAAAGAAGTCGTGGGAAGATTTTGGTAATAACCTGGAAAGGCTAGGTCAAGTAGCAGGGAAACTTTTATGGACAGTAATAAAGAATCTTAGGAAGGGAGGGAAAAAGGAAATGAACAGTGTTTTGAGTAATTCAGGTGAACTCACAATAGATCCCAGGGAATCACTGGGGAGGTGGAGGGAATATTTTGAACATCTTCTCAATGTAAAAGGAAATCATCCCGGTGGTGTTGCGAACAGCCAAGCTCATGGGGAGGAGGAAAATGATGTTGGTGAAATTACGCTTGAGGAAGTGGCATGGATGGTAAATAAACTCCATTGTCTAAAGCAGCAGGAATAGATGAAATTAGATCCGAAATGGTGAAGTATAGTGGGAAGGCAGGGATGAAAAGGCTTCATAGAGTAGTAAGATTAGCATGGAGTGTTGATAAGGTACCTTCAGATTGAACAAAAGCAGTAATTGCAGCTATCTATAAGCAAGGGAATAAGAAGGATTGCAACAACTATCGAGGTATCTCATTGATTAGTATACCAGGCAAAGTATTCAATGGCATCTTGGAAGGGAGGGTGAGACAGGTCGTTGAGAGAAAGTTGGATGAAAACCAGTGTGGTTTCAGACCGCAGAGAGGCTGTCAGGATCAGATTTTCAGTACGCGCCAGATAACTGAAAAATGCTACGAGAGGAATAGGCAGTTGTGTTTATGTTTCGTATATCTAGATAAAGCATATGACAGTGTACCGAGGGAAATGCTGTTCGCCATACTGGTAGACTATTGAATTAAAGGTAGATTATTAAAATGAATCAAAGGTATTTATGTTAAAAATTAGGCTTCAGTGAGAATTGGCGGTGGAATGAGTTCTTGGTTCAGGTACTTACAGGGGTTAGACAAGGCTGTAATCTTTCACCTTTGCTGTTCGTAATTCACATGGATCATCTGCTGAAAGGTATAAAATGGCAGGGAGGGATTCAGTTACGTGGAAATGTGATAAGCAGTCTGGCCTATGCTGACGACTTGGTCTTAATGGCAGATTGTGCCGAAAAACTGCAGTGTAATATCTTGGAACTTGAAAATAGGTGCAATGAGTATGGTATGAAAATTAGCCTCTCGAAGACTAAATTGATGTCAGTAGGTAAGAACTTCAAGAGAATTGAATGTCAGATTGGTGATACAAAGCTAGAACAGGTCGATAATTTCAAGTATTTAGGCTGTGTGTTCTCCCAGGATGGTAATATAGTAAGTGAGATTGAATCAAGGTGACGTAAAGCTAATGCAGTGTGCTCGCAGTTGCGATCAGCAGTATTCTGTAAGAAGGAAGTCCTCCCGGACGAAACTATCTTTACATTGGTCTGTTTCTTAAGACCAACTTTGCTTTACGGGAGCGAAAGCTGAGTGGACTCAGGTTATCTTATTTGTAAGTTAGAAATAACAGACATGAAATTAGCAAGAATGAATGCTGGTAAAAACAGGTGGGAACAATAACAGGAGGGTACTCGGAATGAGGAGATAAAGGCTAATTTAGGAGTGAACTCGATGGATAAAGCTGTACGTATAAGCCGGCTTCGGTGGTGGGGTCATGTGAGGCGAATGGAGGAGGATAGGTTACCTAGGAGAATAATGAGCTCTGTTATGGTGGGTAAAAGAAGTAGAGATAGACCAAGACGACGATGGTTAGACTCAGTTTCTAACGATTTAAAGATAAGAGGTATAGAACTAAGTGAGGCCACAACACTAGTTGCAAATCGAGGATTGTGGCGACGTTTAGTAAATTCACAGAGGCTTGCAGAGTGAACGCTGAAAGGCATAACAGTCTATAATGATAATGTATGTATGTATTGAACCCTTTAGCTCCATATCGAAGGATACCTACCTTTCTTACCTATCAGCAAAGTTCATGAGATCTGTCTCTTGGGTCGTATCGGGTTCTTCGTCCCTTGCTGAGTTAAAGGTAGGGTTCAGTAATTCTAATCTATCTACTCAAATGAAAGTTTTTTTTTAAAAAAAATTCCTATTTATTCATTAATATCAGGTAGCATTTCTGCTATATCCACGGTATCATTTAACTCAATTGGGTCCACTGAACACCACAATTATATAGAGGGTCAGAACACTGGTGTGAGTCTTTGACGTAACTGCCTGATGGGCATTCTTACTAGAAACCATTGTCTCCATTATTAATTAAAGAAAGAAAGTCTGGAAATCCTTAAATTCGGCTTCCATGTGAGACTACATGTACCATCATAGTGATTCTTTATGGCCCAGTCCTCGTAACACGAACTCTGGACTCTGGGTATAATTAAGGCAGTCCAATCGGTGTGTGCCACACGTTGGTTATACGGCATCGACCCTTAATTGAATCGATGTGACCTGCGACTATGTCATGGACCGACATCTAAACTTCTAAATTACTTTAAAGTCATTGTGGATGATGACCGCAAAGAAAATGATGCTACAGTGGCATATGGCCCTAATCTAAGTCACTGAGGTTGATGACCCCCTGACCATCCAAGTTTCTAAGCTGAAGGCTAAACACAATTAAGTTACATCGGTTGATGACCAAAGTTTCCACTTTACTATCCCCAGCACATTCACTGCTCAATCAATCAAAGTTAAATAATACAACAATAGCAATGCTCACAATACTTTGTGGCAGTAAAGTTCATTACCTTCGGATATGTCCCCTTAACCGTTACGTTAACATTTACACATTCCCCAGAAAACAAACTAAGATTTCCAGAATGCATCTTCAAGTTATTCGCTTGGTTTAAAGTTATTTCAAAATGCGGTTTCACTGAATTTAATAATTAAATAACTTTAAATGATTTAATGAAATCTTAAAGAACAACAAATTCTATCTCCGCGGAATAATGGTTTCTTTACAAATTCCTACGCAGTTGTGATGTAGAAATTTTAATCCTGTGTTGTTTATCTGATGATTCCGATAGTTGGAAAAGAACTATTGCATTATTCATGTCCAGTTTATATCTTGTTTCATGACCTCACACTTTAAATCTAATCTAATCCTAGCCATTATTAACACTTGGATAACCCTAATAATTTATGTACAAACCAAAAGCGACTCGCCATATAATTACGATATCATGTCCCGTCATAACATTTTATAAAGTTTGCGCACCCCTCACAGACAAACAATCATCACTACCATCGCTCTATATTTTGGACAACCCTGAATTTGGCTAATCTTGTTCATTATACTCTAAGTCCATGGCATCAAATGCACATTACGTTCCCCATTAAACAAAATTACAGTGTCTAATAACATACACGTTATTACCGAATGAAAATTTTAACTAAATCCAACATTTAACGTTATCCCCTGCCAAGAAATGCAATCTCAATTCCACGCGTAACACACTTCGCATGTTCCGTTATCCCAGCGGTGAACCTCTATCAGCTGACGGCATTTCGCCCCCAAGTCCGCTTGGCATTGATGTGAGACATCTGGTCCGTTCTACCTGACTGGCTCCTCAGAATGCTCCCTTTAAACTCCGCCGACATAATTAAACAAATACGATATTTCTGACCAACAAAATGCACATAGATTAGACTTCCAAAATGCCCACCATAATTATACACGTCGCAAATTAATACCAGCCCGGATCTTTGTATACTGCTTTCCATTCCCAACATTAAAAATCTTCCTCGGGCTTCCACAAGTCCCGGCTTCATTGACAGGTCTCCAACCTCATTCACAAATCTCATCTCGACTCACACGGCAAAACTAACCTCTGTTTCCCAACTCACGACTATCACCGACAAAAGAACTGGAATAAAATCCTTACTAGAATCCACGACGTCTAATAACGCATAATGCTTTAATAATGAATAACTTCGCATAAAATGATATCTTATTTTAATTACTGGATTTTCACGAAATGACTGAAAATTCTACCAAATCCTTTTTATTGTCAGTCAGACACAGTTTAAACGGGCATAGAAAAACGTTTCACTCCGTGACCAAATTCATCACTATATACTCTCACCCGACAACGCGCTTCTACTCGATTGAAAATGGGTAACTATGGATATCTTATATTATTTAATCAAAATTTCAGACAGAAAAATTTTACGTCGGATGAACATCTTAATTTGACATCACCAAATATAGGCACTAAACACACGGAAATGACGATCTACATTGGACGTGATATCACTTCGAAACTCTATTTAACAACTCTTTACAACATCATACGGCACTCGCAAGACTTCAAAATTTTATCCAAGTGGAAAATAAAACAAATGACCCTCTTTTCGTCGTATTCTAACATTTACACAAACCACATAGGGGTGACCAATTGCGTCGTATATACCCCTTTCAATTATATGTATTTTAGACATCATGAAACAAGATATAATAGGTGGTAAGATGGTAAGTCACATACCTTACGTTACGCCATAGGTTATCATTGGGCTCACCAGCGACCCTGGCATTTTTATTTAGCCATCTTTACATTTTTGGCTGTACAGATCATTTTTAATTCTTCCGGTTTCCTGGAAATAAAGCATTAAAAAAAGGAAAATACCCTTCACTTGTTTTTGTTGAGCGCACACGGTAGACTAATTATTTCCGCACACGAATTACTTTCTTCATCCACTCTAAATTTTATTCGGTCCCTTGACCGACCTATTTGGTACAATTATTTCCACTCAAGAAACTATCTCCACATGGAGTCAAGACCCCAGCCACAATGGCTAAAATCTGTGGGTTGGACTTAGTCTACTTTTGTCGTTCGATTTCACAGGGCAGCTCAACAGTCTGTCGTCAGCCTCGTAATACAAAATGCAGGGGCTTCGTCATGGCGTCAATTCTTATTTATACCAGCTACCCCCTCTCTCCGGACATCTCCCCTTGCCGCCAAGAAAATTTCTATAACCTTTCTGACTTAACTATACTGTAATTACAAGAGTTATGAAGGCGACTACATACTCGCTACATTTCCAGCGGTAGTGTTCATGGACATTTAAAATTTATTCATGTTCGATTTGTGGGATAAATGACCTCATTTGATAGGCACTATATTTTTGACTTGGCTTTGGCACGCCATATACACGTGCTCTTCTGAAATAGTTCACAAAAATGACTTAATATTCTTCCGCCGTTGACACGTGCGACTGACGTCACGTATCCCAGAGCGTGGGACCGAAGGTAATCACCCCCTCGCCACGTGTCAATTCCATGATATCAAGAACCGAACTTCTTATCCAATTGACAATTTAATACACAATATTCTTAGGGCACAAAGGTCATGGGTTCAGTATTTAATGAAAGATTGCTCAAAGTGGCCTTCCTCAGGGTCGATTCATCTCCCGAGCCTAAGTTCCATGCTTGGTGTACCCTGCTATGGTGTTACGTATTTGCTCAAATCCATTTAGGATGCGTTTTTCAGAATGTCAATTGGATATGGGAAGTGCTACTTCCCTTAATGCAATTCTTATATTATGTGACGTTCTTTCCCATTCATAACGAAGAATTACTTTCTCAAGCTCACAATTTCATACCTCTCTTGTCTTCTTCCGGCAACTAAAATTTTACTCTGATATGTTCACTTCTCATCGTAACATTGGTATATTCCTAAGAATATTCTTCGACAAGATAACTGCCTGTTAGGCAACTTTTCACAGTTAACATTACATGCTATTGATGCCAGAGACCATAAATTATGTGGATATATACAATTTCACTCTCTAAGTACATCTTTGTTACCTGCGAACTACACGTAAACATCTAGAGAACAAAATACAGTTAAACAGAGGTAAACAAATCTCATGGCGTGCTCTCAGGAGAAGGGTCCTACAACATCAAAGTAATGTGATTTAATTCCTCATCAACGGACAATGCAAAAAGTGATGGTATTAATGATTGTTCTAAGAGTAATCGTCCCCTATTAAAATTAATCATAGAAGAAAAAGGAAGATGTCCAATCCTTCAAAAATGGTGATGTGGACAAAAGAAGGACATTGGGAACGAAAAGGCATGAAAATAGAATACACCCTACACCTCGAAACCTAATACTCTTGCGGTTGGAAAGGAACACGAGTTGAGCAAAGAAAGTCTGATACGATGGCTAGAAATGCGAAGCCTGGCACAAGAAAGTAGATACAATGCCAGGACTCAGTTAAAGGCCCCGTGGTCGCCAAACCACGCTCCCAAGTTAAGAGTGCCTTATGCTCCTTTTATTCGCCTTTTGTTACAGACTGTATACCATGGATGTTATTTACCGTTCCCACCCACAGGGAGAATACAAAGATAACCGTCTTGATGACTCACATATTAAGCATATTCAGGCCATGTTGAAATGATTTCTAAAATATTTGGTAAATAGGAATATTTCCACAGCATATTTTACACCAATTTACATACTCTCTGTGGTGCAAATACTCATTCATTTGTTGTGTAAAAACGGAATTTTATCTCTGTAAGTAGCAGTAAAGCACCCTTTAATTCTGAGCAGCTTACTTACTCACTCCGAAGCACACTTCAATACACACTCGTTTTTCTAATACATGCTATGTGCACTCGTTTAGTATTTATATGAAATACTATTGCGACATTCACATATTTAATTTAGTGAATTTTGTTTGAGGCAACTGTTTTCACAACAAAATGGAATAACACTACACTTATCAACACGTTGTGAATGAGGTATGGCATATTTCGAAATGGAATATCCAAGTGGAAACTTTTCTCCGGGAGATTAAAATCAATCAAATTGTGTTCTTCCATCCTCTTTGCCAGTGGGGAATTAGACAAGCCAGTACCGGAACTAAAAAGGAACAGGAGAAACAAAACATCCTGCTAGTTGCAGAGTGTAAAATTACAATTTATAAAAGCACCCTTTAGTTCTGCATTCCTATTCTTAATTAATACGTCATTTTCTCAACGACTTTGTACAATATACAACTAAACATATAAATAAACTCCAGTATATGCAGTGTTCAGTATAGTTACCTACAGAAATATACACACCTCCATACACACAGCCACCGTTATTGTTCGTTGTGAACATATTTTACATTTCACACGCCGAAACAAGAAACCTGTTCCTAATGCTACCTGTACCGAGTTCGATAGCTGCAGTGCGGCCAGTATCCAGTATTCGGGAGATAGTGGGTTCGACCCCCACTGTCGGCAGCCCTGAAAATGATTTTCCGTGGTTTCCCATTTTCACACCAGGCAAATGCTGGGGCTGTACCTTAATTAAGGACACGGCCGTATTCTTCCCACTCCTAGCCCTTCCCTGTCCCATCGTCGCTATAAGGCCTATCTGTGTCGGTGCGACGTAAAGCAACTAGCAAAAGAAATGCTACCTGTCATTAGTAATCTGCATCATTGCTTGAGGCTTCAAAAAACCCTCGTAGAGGATGGAGTTAAACTACACCAGAGCATGTTAAACGTTCTGCCTGTTTGTCAAATATGCCTCAATTTGACACTCCACTGTTTGATAGTGCAATTGTCGTCATTTTGCGCCGCAATTATTATTAGTGCGTGTCTTCATCCGTACAATTGACACACACTCACGACAGTCGATAGACGGGTCTAACAACGAGACAGTGTATCAGGTTTTGTCCATAGCTTCGTGTGGAACTCGAATTCCGCTTATCAATGTTTAAGTTAATGTAATCTCTTTGTAGTATGTTGCATAGGCAGGAGGCATTGGTTCATAGTGTGATATTTCCTCCCTCACGACTACGTCGCCCGCATGCTGCATGTCGTTCTTGTGGCAAATTAAAATCAAACAAATTGTGTTCTTCCATCCTCTTTGCCAGTAGAAAATTAGTCAACTCAGTAACTTAAAAGCACAGGAGAAACAAAACGTCCTATGCTATGTGTTTTCTTTTTTGTAACCACCAGTGTCACTTCAATATTTTATAGTTAAGTATTTGCTGTATAAATCAAACTCTGTTTTTAAAATTTTATTACTTTAGAATTGTATATTTGAATATTAAAATGAATAACTACATACTTTTAACATCATTTTACAGTTATACCCACTGATGACACGGATAATCGCATTTTGGGAGGAGAGGATGCTTCGATCTTCGAATTCCCATCCATGGTATGACAAAAAACTACTCTTGCTTCTATAATGAACGCGTTCTTGTGCAGATGGAAATTGATTATTTGTGTATTAGCATTACATCATGTGGATATTCTGACTTGAATTCTATTATTTCACATGACAAATTCGTAACAATTAATAGGGTAGTACATGAACATGTATAAATATCAATATTAGGAGTAGAAATATGAGATAGTGAGCCGCTCTGTAGTAACAGAAAAAGAAGAACATATTTCAGTTTTGTTTACTTCGAGGCCTTGGGTGGGGATAACAGTTAAGTGTAAAGATAGATCATACCATTGGATAATAGTTGCAGAGGGTGTCAGTAAGCATGTGTAGTTTAAAACATGGTTTCATACTTGAAGCTTTGATTATCAAATAGACTGTATACAATCGGATAGACAATGTGACAGTTATCCTCTTACAGAACAATGCCAAGATCACTTTCACGTACATACTTCATAAGGAAGGTGGTGGTCATTGTTTTAAGGGGAAGTACAAAACTGCACCATCCTCTCCTAATATTACAACAATAAGGACAGTGCAATAGATGCAACACTTCGAAGAATGGACGCATCGGTCAAAAAAAAAAAAAAGGCGTGAATATGTAAGATTTCGTAAGAGAACAAGATTTGACCAAGAAGTTCGTGTAGCAAAGATGAAATTGAGGAAACTGGCCCAAGTAATTGGAAGCAATGCCAGACTCCACTAGGGAATCCGTGGCCGCCGAATGGCTCAGTTTACGAGTCCTTTAAGTTGCAGTGAATACCGCGAATGCATTCTATCACCTCCACCCATAGCGGGTATCTAAGAGGGAAATATACCCTGTAAGAACAATATTATTGAGGGAGGCTAGATATTAATACAAATTAAGTTAGAAGAGATACAGACTGGAGTAGTGTTATATAATTAGAGTAGAATTTGTTGATTGCCAATACGAATGTCACATGTAATTCTTTGATATGACTCTTTGTCTAAGGTAACAAGACGTCATTGAAGGTTGAACCTTGATTTCGAGCTAAGTACACATCACAAAAACTGGTCATAGCAGAGAAAGTCACGAACACTACAATTGTTCCCAACTCTTTTATTACTGAATCGGAAGAATGAAAATGCTTTAGCAGATTGAAATGAAATTATGAAAGTTCAATTGTTTTGCGCTAACTTACTATTTAAAGCATATACATTAATATAATGCTAGATATTCTGTATGCCAGGGAACTGGGTACAACAATATGTGCAAGGGACACTCTAGAATTCACAACTGCCTGAGTTGGATTCCGGAATACACTGCTTGACAGCTTAGAAATTAAAACAGGAGTCCGACAAGGTGATGGACTTTCACCAATACTGTTCAGCTTGGATCTGGATGAAGTGGTAAAACAATGGAGACAGTTGAACCAAACAATGGGTATCGAAGGCGTACAGATTGGATACAAGATCGAACACAACGCCACAGTGGACTGCTTGTCCTTCGCAGATAATACGGCATTGCCTACCACTCGCTATGACATTGCTATACGAGAAGGAAGATGCGTAGATGGCGCTAGCAAACCTAGCCGAGACTGCGGGAAGGTTGGCCTAACGATACTGTACAAGAAGCAAAGGACAACTGGAAGGTTGGATATCAAGTAGTAGAGAGAGTCGACAGTTTTCGGTACCTAGGTGAGAATATAACAAACAAACTACGGAATAATAGGAGTGCGGGAGATAAAGCACAACTCCTACAGAAACTACGATTCTTACGGGAAGAAGAACCTACCTTGGAACGCCAAACTGCGACACTATACGATGGCCATCCGGAACACTGCATTGTACATCGGGCAAAAGAGCTTGTATTCGATTGGCAAAGGAGGGAAGAAAGATCCTGAGAGATATATATGGAATACCAAAATGGAGAGTGAAATATAGGCGCATATATTACGGCAGGAGATATTTGAGAAAGTAGAACCAATTTCAACTGTATTACGGAAGAAAAGGTTGGGTTTCATGGGACATTAGATGACGATGGATGGTAACAGCCTAACAAAGAAGATATGGAATGCGACATGCAATCAAGTAATCCTGTGAGGGTCCAATACACTGAAGGCTATTGGCATGATAGGTAAATATCTACTAACGACTGTGCAGCATAGATCAGTTTACAAAAGCTCGCTAAGAGTCACAAAATGGACCGATACTAAGATGAAGATCCAAATTAGGAAGCGGAGAGAAATGGGAGAATAGAAAGAATGAAATCACTCGAGATCCTGAGGGTCGAAACGAATTTGTTAAAAGAGCGTAATCATTATTTAGATCCTTGTGTGCTAAAGTAAGATATTCGTTACTTTTAAATATAACGGTAGTTGGGACTTGATTAAAGAAACCGTCGCTATACTAACTTCTTCTTAGAACAATAATTACTACGACCACCATCTCGTTCAAATCAAACAACCTGCCTGTTTCTAGACAGATAATTAATATTTAGTGAAGGTAGGCTGGGATTTGCGAAAAATAAGTAATCATAAAAGTCGAATGGCTGAAGGACCTTACTATTTTGTTTATAGAGATAATTATGATAATTTTGTAATATTATTGAAATAATTATTACGATAATAGTAATCGATTGGACTTAGTTACCGCGGGATGATAATAAAAATGTTTGTTCACACATTATGCCCTATTCAACACGCACTAACCCTAACAAAAAGATCGCTAAACCAGGGGCGTAGCGTGGGAGAATTACTGGGGGCTATATCCACGCCTCCCACCACCCCCCGAATAGAAATTTTACAAAACAGAAACAGAAACTGACAATAAACGACTGAAAGTCGACTAAGTGAGTTGGCTCTTTTGAACATTCACAGAGACATCATTGTAAAACAAACGGATCCCTTGAATCTATTTTACAAGAAGCCACGAAAGTTGGATTTGAGAAATCAATCAATCAATCAATCAATCAATCAATCAATCAATCAATCAATCAATCAATCAATCAATCAATCAATCAATCAATCAATCAATCAATCAATCAATCAATCAATCAATCAATCAATCAATCAATCAATCAATACTGATCTGCATTTAGGGCAGTCGCCCAAGTGGCAGATCCCCTATCAGTTCTATTGATAGCCTTTCCTTAAATCATTTCAAAGAAATTGGAAATTTATTGAACATGTGCTTTGGTAAGTTATTAGAATCCCTAACTCCCCTTCCTATAACGGAATTTTCGCCCTAATTTGTCCTCTTGAATTCCAACTTTATCTTCATATTGTGATCTTTTCTACTTAAAAAACAATCAAACTTATTCGTGTACTAATGTAATTCTGCGCCATCTCTCCACTGACAGCTCAGAGCATACACTTAGCCGAGCAGCTCGTTTCCTTTATCCCAAGTCTTCCCAGCCCAAATTTGACAACATTTTTGTAACGCTACTCTTTTGTCGGAAATCGCACAGAACAAATTGAGCTGTTTTTCTTTGGTTTTTTCCAGTTCTTGAATCAAGTAATCCTGGTGAGGGTACAATACACTGGAGCCATACTCTAGTTGGGGTATTACCAGAGACTTGTATGCCCTCTCCGTTACATCCTTACTACAACCCCTAAACACCCTCATAACCATGCGCAGAGATCTGTATCCTTTATTTACAATCCCATTTATGTGAATACCCCAATGAAGATCTTTCCTGATATTAACACCTGGGTACTTACAATGATCCCGAAAAGGAACGGTCACACCATCAACGCAGTAATTAAAACTGAGGTCATTTTTCCTATTTGTGAAACGCACAACCTAACTTTTAACCACATTTATCAACATACCACTGCCTGCTATCCATATCACAACATTATCGAGGTCATTTTGCAGTTGCTCACAATCCTGTAACTTATTTATTACTCTATACAGAATAGCATCATATGCAAAAGGCCTTATGTCTGATTCCACTCCTTTACTCACATCATTTATATAAATAAAATATACAGGTACATAAATACAGCCTTGAGGAAATCCCAGCTTAATTATTACAGGGTCAGATAAAGATTCGCCTACTCTAATTATCTGAGATCTATTTTCTAGAAATATACCAACCCATTCAGTCACACTTTTGTCTAGTCCAATTGAACCCATTTTTTCCAATAGTCTTTCATGATCCATCTTATCAAATGCTTTAGACAGGTCAATCGCGATATAGTCCATTTGACCTCCTGAATCCATGATATCTGCTATTTCTTATTGGAATCCTGCAAGCTAAGCTTCAGTGGAATAACATTTCCTAAACCCGAACTGCCTTCTATCGAACCAGTTATTAATTTCGCAAACATGCCTAAAATAATAAGAGAGAATGCTTTCCCAAATCTTACATGCAACGCATGTCAAACTTACTGGCCTGTAATTTTCAGCTTTATGTCTATCACTCCTTCCTGTATACACAGGTGCTATTATACCAAGTCTCCATTCATTTGGTATAGCTCCTTTCTGCAAACATTAATTAAATCATTACTTTAGACACGGTACTATATCCCAACCCATTGTCTTTAGTTTATCCCCAGAAATTTTATCAATTCCAGCCGCTTTTCTAATTTTCAACTCTTGTATCTTCTTGTAAATGTCATTGTTATCATATTTGGATTGCAATACTTCTTAAGCATTAGTTACCTCCTTTATCCGGAAACTATTCTTGTAACCAACAATCTTTACATTGCTGACTGTGGACATTCGGCACCTTACTTCGCCTCATAAATTCAAATCTGCCTGCCGAAAGTTTTTCCTGTGAACATAAAACTGAGTTGTGTGAGTCCTTGTGTGTATGTTGTGTGAATGGGTTTTCTACATTTATTATTATTATTATTATTATTATTATTATTATTATTATTATTATTATTATTATTATTATTATTGCCACATTAATTGCTGTACTGATATGAAGGCGTAACTTAGTCTTTGACTTATCTGTCCGCAGTATTATTTCTTTTTAGAATTTCTGTGTCTTACTTTAATGTTTACATTTCAAAATTTTATTATTTATAGTGGTTAATTGTAAGAGAGGGCCGTGAGCCATAAGTTCGCCACAAATGTGTCATAAATAAATAAATAAATAAATAAATAAATAAATAAATAAATAAATAAATAAATAAGATCCTCATATACTCACTCCCCTTGTTCATTAATCATTCCTGGAATGCTTTTCTTGAAACCTGCTTCTGCCTTAAAGTATCTATAATTACCCTTGCATTTATCACTAAAATTTGTATGACCGCCAGTTATGCTTGCCATCATGTTATCTTTAGCTGACTTCTTTTTTTAGGTTCAATTTCCTATTAAGTTCCCTCAATTCCTCGTTACTTCCACAGCCATTTCTAACTCTATTTCTTTCTAATCTGCACCTCCTTGGTTGTCTCTTTATTTCTCTATTATAATAAGGTGGATCTTCACCACTCCTAACAACCTTTAAAGGTACAAACCTGTTCTCATGTTCCTCAACAATTGCTTTAAAACCATCCCAGAATCTGCTTACATTCCTATTTACCGTTTTATGCCGATTATATTTACATTTTAAAAACTCTCTCATGCCTACTATATAAACAATGTGGTAGGCCTACTGCCCAATAGCCCTACACTTATGACCTTCCTTTCTATCACAATTATATTTAACTACGACAAAAAATTATTCATGATCAATAATACCATCTACAACTTCAGTTTCTCTACAGGGCTCGTCTGGTTTTACCTGAACCACGTCCAGGATATTCTTCCCTCTTGTTAGTTCCATCACTTTCTGAATCAGCTGTCCTTCCAATATTATCTTAATTGCCATCTGTTGGTCACCCTTCCTGTTGTTCGCATTACCTCCCCAATTGACATTTGGTAAATTTAGATCTACAATCACATTCGTTTCCATGTCGTTTCCCACATAGCTGATTATCTTATCAATTAATTCTGAATCAGCGTCACCCTTTCCCGATCTGTACACTTCTAGGACGTCAAGTTGCCTATTATGTTTAGAAATGAGCCTTACACCTAGAATTTCGTGTTTGTCATATGTAACGTTTTCGTACCTTACAAATTTTTCTTTCACCAGAATGAATACTCCGCTTCCCACAATTCCCATCCTATCTCTACGATACACACTCCAGTTCCGTGAGAAAATTTCTGCATCCATGATCTCATTTCTCAGCCATGATTCAACTCCTATTGCAATATCTGTTAAGTATATATCTGTTAAATTACTTAATTCTTCTCCTTTATTTACAATACTTCTACAGTTCAACATTAACATTTTCATGTCATCCCTACTTGACTTCCAGATCCCTGTACCCTTATCACCGCTCCCTAGACTAGCCCGTTTCACTGAAGTACCTCCCTATAGCACTTTCTAACAAATTTCAACTCATACGTACCACAGCGGTTTAAGTGAAAGCCATCTGAGCGGAGATGCCTATCTCCTACGCACCCATTAGGACCTAGAAATCTCACTCCCAATTTCCCACATCTCCACTCCATAGACTCATTTAAATCCCCAATCACCCTCCAGTCAGTATCCCTCCTACAGAGTATTCCACTGATAACTATCTCCGCTTCCTTAAACTCCACCCGTGCTGCATTAATCAGACCGCACATATCCCCAACTATGTTGGTACTTATACCTGTTTGTCTTACGTTGTTGGTACCAACGTGAAACACTACCACTTTCTCCTTCCCCTCCTCCTCATCTTCTACTTTCCTTAAAATCTGCCTCAACCTAATTCCTGAATAATACTCTACCCCGGTTCCCGTTCTTCCACACACATTTCCCACATGTCTAACAATGGAATCTACCATGACAAGAGCCTCGACCCTACCCACCTCACTTGAACAACTCCCTTCCTGGTCAGCCCTATCTTTCCTGATAGCTGCAGATTCTACTTCCTCATTAATTTTCTCCCTCCCCCGACCCTGTTCCACCTATCGTTTCCTATCCTACACTCTACATTTCCCTTTCTCCTCCTTCCACGCTTCTCAACAACAGTTCCCTGTTCCTCATTTTCCCCTCTGTTGTTCTACCTGGAGTGACTCGTATCCATTTCTCGCAGACACCTGTCCTGAATTCTGATCCTGAACAGAGCTCTTAGCCTGGAATATACTTCCCTTAGAACATTAGACCACCTGTATTCTGCAATTTCCCCTTTTCCTTCCATCCCTCCTTTGCATCTACTGTATCCTGGACATGGTTTAAATGATTTCTACATTCCTTCCTGTCTTCCGAGAGAATCCTAATTATCCCCTTCGACCTCTCCAACTCCTCCCTCATACTCCTTAAAGCCTGGCCACATCCACAGCTCCTACACTTGCACTCCTTAGCCATTTTTATGGAAAAATAAAATAACGTTATCTGAACGTGCCATTCGCTGCAAAACTATGCATATTGATCATATTGTTCTTATTCTCTACTTTGATGTAAGATTTTGTAGTGTATCGATACTGCAATCCCAATATCAACATAATATTCACTTGTGTCACAGTGTTCTTATAATGACACTCATGCATGCACGCATCACACACAAACACCTTCATTATGCTCTACCATCATTTTGTAACTATAACCACCACCACCACCCCCTTCTGCATCCTGTCGATCCTGGCTACGTTACCGCGCTCCACTCTGCGCTGTAATTCAGATGTACAACATACACCAATAAGTACGTTGAAGAAATTTTTTTTTCAATTGGCATTACGTCGCACCAATGCAGATAGGTGTTATGGCGTCGATGGGACCGGAAACGGCTAAGAGTTGGAAGGAAGCGGTCGTGACTTTAATTAAGGTTCAGTCCAAACATTTGCCTGGTGTGAAAATGAGAAACCACGGAAAACCCTTTTCAGGGCTGCCGACAGTACGGTTTGAACCTACTATTCCCCGAATGTAAGCTCACAGATGCGCGCCCCTAACCGCACGGCCACTCAGATTATTAATAATATTATTTTTATTATTATCATTATTGTCATTATCGTCATTGTCCTTATCATCGTTATCATTATTATTGTTTTTTTTCTAAAAAAGTGGGTGCTCTCGGTTTGTACTCGAGAAAACATCACGACCTTACATTACATTCTGAAGTTCAAAGAACAGATGAATATAAACACGTATGAGCGAAACTGTTTTTGCTGACCTACTTACAATAAATTCCACGCTTGTACAGAATGATCACTACCATCTTTATGCCTTCTCACCTTGCTTTTGGTGTCTGTCGTCTGATTTCGTCCTTGCAGGAACCAAGAATTAACAATTTATACATGTAAACATTCTTAGTAGCGGGCCAACAAACTTGATGGAAATGAACATTTAGAAATATGCTCGGATGCAATGAGCTCTTGCTGAAGACATGTTTAAGTACATTTGTGAGAATCCTCGTTCAAACTAGAAACTGGGATGTTGCAAGGCTAGTAGAGACAACGGGAAATCTTCACCATAAGATATTCTCTGAAATCTCTTAGGGCTTGTCTCTCAAGGAGCTTAAAAAGTTTTCATAAAGATTCTTACTTCGGTTTCCCGTAAGTTAGATCTGGATTATCTAAGTTGTAGTTTCAAAAATGCTAGGCCATTCTAGTATTTCACTGTCTTCTGCAGTTAAAATGAAGTTCTCCACACGCTCATAGAAATTCACAGCATAGTAAGTTTTCCTTTATTCCTTTTCAGAGAGTCACACTTTTAAAAATGAACTGTGTTACTGCACCCAAGGCTTCAGTGTAGTATGGTCCATGTTTTGTCCTTCTTTGAGAGAACACCTTAATTTGCTTGAATATGTTATTAAGGGTAGAATAATTTGTGATGTCAAGTGCTTGCAACTCAACATCAAGTTCTGCTGACTCCTGAAGAGCATCATATATCATTGTAGTGCTTTGTCTCTTCTAGGTTCAACTTTGAAGTGCATCTGTAAAACTTCAATATTTTCCCACACAACTGAGACAACTCTGACGCTGAACAGCTAATTTTACTTACAGTATAAATCTTCGACCAGACTTAAGAATTTGGCAGCGATTGCAGAACCATTCTCATATGACGCATTTATTCGATTCTAAGACGTTATAATCCATCTTATATATAAAATCCTTCCAATTATGAGGACTATGTTCTTAAGCTCTTTTTCATGATCTTTTAATTCCCTGGAAATTTTGTGTGACTGGCGGTAAACTATACAGAGCTTGTAAATTAAAATTTGGTGTGGTTTACATGTGAGGGGAAATCTTTACTCGCATCAGCTATGGAAAGCTCTAGCCTGTAATTGGCATAATGTCAGATTAAAGCAATGAGAAACAGTTGCTCTTTGGGATAATTACACCATTCTTATTTCCTGGTATTGTAGACGAGTGCAATATCAGTAAATGAAATGTCGTATGGCTTTTTTTTTTCCTAGTGCCGGGATATCCCAGGACGGGTTTGGCTCGCCAGATGCAGATCTTTCTATTTGACTCCCGTAGGCGACCTGCGCGTCGTGATGAGGATGAAATGATGATGAAGACAACACATACACCCAGCCCCCGGGCCGTAGAAATTAACCAATTAAGGTTAAAATCCCCGACCCGGCCGGGAATCGAACCCGGGACCCTCTGAACCGAAGGCCAGTACGCTGACCGTTCAGCCAACGAGTCGGACAGCAATATCGGTGATGACAGCTGATTGACTGTGGTACTTTCATCTCGCCTACTATCATATTTACTACCTTGTTTCTTACCTTTGTTGCGATATGAGAAGTAATATTCATACACGCATTACTTGAACGAAAAATGCGACCCATATTAACTCAACACGGTTTTAGCTAATAACTTGCGTATATTGTAACCGTATCGACGACGCTCGCACTTAATTCAGTGGATAGCATGGGTTTGACGCCAGGGCGTGTACGGTCCATCCTTAGGAGAAGTCAGAGAGAGGGTAGCACAATAAGTTTTTATAGTTTTCAACTTATTGCTTACTCAGAAAAAAAAAAAACGAGCAAATCATATCACCTTGTCATAGATGGACAGAATTTACAGAGTCTAGATTCAAAAATGAGGACGCCGTCCCCAGAGCGTTGGCGCCGAGGATGTCTCGTGGTGACAGGCTCCTTCCTCTCACGATTAAACACTTCACTGCAACATGGAACCGGGTAAAGCCTCGGTGGTCGACGGCTCTGGAAGTTCTGGTAGAGAGCCTCGAACCAAGGAATCTGATTACAGGTGAAGTGCAGCTAATCATTGAATTCCATTTAAGTCCCAAGAGGGAGTAAAGAAGCGTGTAACACCGAACAGAGTGTCAATAAAATCTAAACGACACTTCCTTACAACACTGCACTGGAGATAATTGTGTAACACTGTTCATACGAGTTACGAGTTCCACTGTTCGTAAACACATAAATAAGTTTCAAGTGATGCTTTTATCGAAGAGATTAAATCAGTATTACAATATACGACGAAATGTAAATTAACAAACCTCAAAAGTGAAAAAGTAACTGTCTGATTCATTCGTTGGTAAAACAGATATTAATGGAGTAGTGTGAAAAACACTGTTCGTAACCTTCTCCATCACTAAGGTTAATTCAGTGAATTTAACACTGTTTTTTTTCTAAGCACACTCTAATGAAAATCAAATAATGCCATTAAGACATAGTTTTATAGAACACTTGAAAGTATGATAAGCGTTGTAATGAAGTACAGTCCCATTAACATACTAGACCACTGTTCGTAAAATGAGAACGATGGCTAAGACAAGATCGAATGAAAGAAATTAAAGTCTTTCGAAGTTTCCTAAAGCACACAGTCTTTCTAAGCACAATCTCATAAAATTAACGCAGTTCATTCATTGAGAACAGTCATTCGAAATTAACACAGTTCAATCATTGAGAACAGTCATTCGAAATTAGCACAGTTCTTTCATTGAGAATAATCATTCGAAATTAATGCAGTTCTTTCATTTAGCACAATCATTAGAGGTACGTAAAAATTAAGTTCCCGTACGGAAACACAGTCTGAGAGAGCACAGTTCCTACGGAAATAAACGAATGTTTTCACTGAGCACAGTCATGAAGGTAAGTGAAGGCATAATCTAACGCAAGAGGCGAAGTTTCAACACTGAGGCACAATCATTTCACACTGTATATGATGATAACGCACAGTTCTTCAGAAAATAAAGCACAGATTTGTAAATGCCCATTTGGAGTGTTATTCAAACGAAATAATTTAAATGCACGGTCTTTAAGAGAACAACCAAGTTTTCTTACGAAGCACAGTCTTTCAGAAAAAGAATTAAGTTTTCACGAGTCAGTTCGCGAATATTTGTTTGTAGAATGAGTGTTATTTTTACGAGATAAATCCTATCACACTCGTGTCACAGTTAAATGTTATTCAATCACTATAAATGACTTTTAATATTTTAAACACCTCTTTTCGTTTCTGAAATTTAGAATTCGAAATTCACACCTCGGATTTAGAAAATTTACTGAGCATTAGAACTTTATGCGTAGAACATCGGCGTTTCGCCAGGCAGAGTGACGAGAATCGAAGTCCCACAGCTGGTCCGCCCACGAGACGGCTGGGATGACTCGAAGATACTGATTTACTACCGACCTCCTGGCCTCTTTTATACGTGAAGCTCAGACCGCAGACTTCAAAGTTCATACAACTCTAACTTCTAATTACTCGGCTATCTTGCCGCCTATCTTCTTGAAGCTTGGTACATTACCATGTATGGTATTGGGCTACATGATGGTGTAGCCAGAAATTTGATATCATGTTTCATTCAAGAGATAGTGACGTACAACTTATAGAAGGTTCTATTGTGGTGTCATTGTTCCTCGGCAAGCTCAGAGCAGCGAGCAGCCGCGTGACTCGCCGTCATATCCGCTGCCTGTACATTCAGCGGTAGTTTCAAATCACCTAGACAGGTGTTAGCTTGCGTTGTCTCAGAAATACCTTGGGCGGAGAATTTCGGTACGGCATTCCCATTTTAATATATTTAAGAACTGTTCATGAAACCAGATCCGAATCTGCATGATGGCGGAAACTTACTCATGGTGGCTTCTGGAGTTAGTTTCCAGAACATTTTTCTATTTCATCGAAAAAGGGTGTCGCTCACTTTATCGTCCGTGTTAACGATACCAATTCTAAGCCGAGATACATTTCATGAATAAAGAAAATAAATAAACATAGGTCGGCTTGCAATAAGGTAACTACCGTTCAGCCTGCATAAAATGTTGAAATAGCAAGTTAACTCTATGTTTCCCTTAAAGGAATGCCCCGATTACCTTCTTCTTATTATTAGTATTATTATTCTTATTCTTCATCATTGCAACCTTACCCAAAATAACACTAAACATCAAAATGAAAACAGCACAAACAACAAGAAGAAAACAAGCACAATACTTACCGTAAGGGCAGTAGCATGAATGAAAGGGCTGGATCTTATCATTAACGGTTGACAGGTTGCCAGGTCAATATTGCTAACTACCAAATGAGAGACCAGATTAAATTGAAAATGAAGAAATTTTAATAAATAAATAAATACAAATGAAAATTTAAAATAGGTTTTAAACAATTAAATTTACATATATTCTTCTCTTTTCAAAAAATTATAACGCAATTAAAACTCAAAAGTGAAACACCATTTTATAATGAATTTTATATTGAGGTAAAATGAATCTGCTAGCAAGATAGGGTTTCTCAAATAAATACTGACTTACTCAAAACAGACATCACTGAATAAAATTCTCAATAAGATTTACTTAAAATATGAGAAGAAAATATTAAAATAGGTTGCAACCTTTTCAAATAAATTAAAAGATAAACACTAGGAAATGAGTATATAGAAATTCATCGTTATTTTTAGAGTGATGATCATCAGTATACGGGCCCGCAATTACAAATATAGCTTAAAATTGCAATTTGCTACACTACAAAATAGTTAATTACAAGTCACACACAAGAACACACGAAAAGAGAAAAATAGTGGCTCCAACCGCGAATAAAAATTACAAAAAATAACCGAACAAGATGAAAACACAATGAAATTAAAGTCGACAGCAGTCTCAACTAAATGAAGTACAGTATATCAAAGAAAATTACAATGAAGTTCCTCACAAAAAATAATAGAACACGGAAGCACACCCAAGGAGCTACCAGTACCGACGCCAAGCCATAATCCAGTAATAGTCATCAAAGCCACCAAAATTAGTGGTGTCCATCAGATTAGATAAGAAGGGATCATTACGTAATCAAAACAAAGGCAGGGAGCCCAAAAAAATAAACAGAAGATGACAGGAAAACGTTAAGAAATCGGCATATTTTAAGTTAAATGTCAACCAGCAAATTTCAGTTTTAAGATTAGACGCAATTAAAATTTATAATAATAATTTATGCAAGAGGTACCAATTTACATTAGCTTTAGCTAATCAGTTTGCCTACGGCTTACATATACATACTTTACAACTAAGGGGGCCTTGGATTGCGCTACAATGCGTACATGAGGTGTCATTAATTAACGCCCCGAATAATGCAAATCACGGTCACATACAAATAATCAGCCACGAAGGCAATAGGAACACAATCAGACACCAAATGCAAGTAGCGAAGGAAAATAAGGGAGAAAAACACACCTCAACATAAGTATCAAAGTAGTAATAATAATAATAATAATAATAATAATAATAATAATAATAATAATAATAATAATAATAATAATAATCCTCATCATGAAGTGCAGTAGGCAATAATGCACAACGACAAAACAATAAGATAAAACGACCTAGACCGAATACCACCTCATAAACGCATAATTAGCGATCCCAAACTCCCTACATTACATTTGTTTTGTTTTTTCCAACTGATTCAGTCCAAAGATGATACCAGATTTTGTTTACAAAAGTTACGCGATACCGAAAGGGTTCATTTATGATGTTGGTCAAATCCACGATGACATTACTCATTTTTAATGTCTGGTCGTACGAAATCCCTTCAATAAATTATAATTTCCAGTACGTACTTGGAGTTATGGTATCCAACTTACAACACTTTTAAAACTCCATACCGGAAACGGTAAGAAGACACAAGCTTACTTTCACACTAAAGAAAAAAGAAAAAACAGGTTGGAGCACACTAAGAAACTTTTAAAATAGTAAGGGGCATTGCCCCAACATTCACACTCCTATCCTCCGGAGTCAGGCTCCATCCGTAACTGTCTTTCTATGCGCCAAGATGTCCTCTTGGGAGCTTCACACAACACAGCCATCTTGGACTGTAGCGGCGAACGGACTGTTCGAGATCACACTCAGCAAGCAGGAAGAAGCTATTTCCCATGATTCAAAGCGTGCGCGGCGTGATGCGCGCACCACTCAAACGATAATCCCGCGAATCAAGTTGATCCACCAAATACGTAACAATAGGAAAAAGTTATTTGAATAAATTTGCCTGGTAATTTCCACAGTTAGGCAACAGTTCCAACAATGGCCGATAATGTAGATAACGTCCCCACACACAAATATATATGTCCAACGAATGAAGGTATCGTAAATTATTATCTCAATCATCGTCTTACAAAGGACTAAGTTGATTTTTTTTCAGGCTTACCTGTTCAAAGTGGAAAAGACTGGTGGTTTACGTCCGTCAGGTCGTGGATGTGGAGCTACGATTATAAGTGACAGATGGGTTCTCACCGCTGGCCATTGCGTAGAAAGGTAAGTTATTTCATATTTCAACTTAAGATATCAAGGGATAATCTAAAGTTACTTTGATAATATTATTATTATATTTGGCTTTATTTGTAGTGGCGAAGTTAGGACTCATGGTCCTCTCTTACACTTAACCACACTTCATTAACATTGTACATCTGAGAGCAATATTCATAATCTTATCTTAAAACTACCATTACAAACTAGAAACAAAATATGAAACAAAATAACATAAACTCTATAAATATTCTTAGTCATGTCTTAAAACTATCGTTACAAATTAAAAGTTGATTGACACTAAATACCATAAGCACAGTAAACGTACATTCATACACACATTCACTCTACCAGATTCATTCAGCCTGGCGGCACACATCGAGGAGATGCTCACGGCAAGACAACTTGAAGGAATTTAAGGATTTTATGGCTCTAATGTTGTGGGGGAGAGAATTCCATATTCTAGCTCCATTTGCAACAAAGGAACGGCTAAATCCTGCTGACCTGCTGAGAGGGATAGCAAGTGTACTGACAGAGCGTGTGTTATGCTGGTGAAAAGAGGATAGGAAATTGAGTTGTGAAGATAAGTAGTATGGGATGTTCTCTTTTAAACTCGAAAGATTAATACTGCCACGTGAAGGTTTCTATATTGTTCAAATTTTAGAAGGGAAAGTTGTCGATAATAAGGGGTAACATGAACATCATAGCGTAAGGAAAAGATAAATCTAATACACGAGTTCATAGCACGTTGTAATCGGTTTAGTTGTTCTCTCGTGGCATCAATTAGTACTACGTCACAGTAGGAAAATATAGGGAGGATAAGAGTATTTATAAGCCTAATTCTCATGTTTAGAGGCAGCATATTTTGATGATATTTTAGTGGGTGAAGGGACGCGTACACTTTTCTACAGATATTTGTAATGTGCTCTCCCCAGTTAAGATTCTCATGCATAATTACACCAAGATTTCTTACCGAGTTTTCGTACGGAATAATTTTACCAGATAAAGTTAGTGGAGGAATGTTTCTGTTTTTGCCGCACTGATTTGTTTCGTCTGCCCAACAATAATAGCTTTAGATTTTGAAGGATTAATTAAAATACAGTTTTCACGAGCGTATGCACAAATATTATTTAAGTCAGTGTTCATATAACCTATTGCTTAATTGATGTCTGAAATTTTGGAATGATAATAGATCTGTAGATCGTCAGCATACAAGTGGTATTTACAGTGTCTTAGCCGTGTCGATATATCGTTAATATAGATAACAAAGAGAAGTGGTCCAAGTACAGAGCCTTGTGGTACTCCAGAAAATTTCATTACCCATTCGGATGACCTATTCTGAGTAATTACGCGTTGTTTTCGTTCCGTAAGATATGAGAGAAAGAATTCTAGAGCTGTCTGTTCAAGGTGAAGCGATTTCAATTTAGCAACCAGTACGTCAATATTTACTGTGTCAAAAGCACTGCTAAAATCAAGAAGTATAAGTAACGTCACCTGCCTTTCGTCCATAACGCGTCTCATGTCGTCTGTAACTTTCAGCAGGGCAGTGGCCATACTGTGTCCCTTTTTGAAACCCGATTGTAAAGGGTCAAGTAGTTTGTATTTATTTAAATAGTTGGTTAATTGCACGTGTACTATGCGTTCAAGAGGCTTGGTGAGAGATGAAAGTATACAAACAGGTCGATAATCTGTTATAAGTACAGGTGAGGAAGTTTTGGGAGCAGGATTTATAATGGCATTTTTCCACATTTTTGGAAAGAGGCCACTTGTGAGGCACGTGTTGTATATATGAGTAATGGCAGGAAGAATAATGTCAATGATGTGTTGTATTATGAGTATGGGTATTTCATCAGGTCCTACAGCAGATGATGTGATTGATAATACCTCGCGTTTCACATCAATCTCTGTGACTTCGCGAAATTCAAAGAATGGCCTATTTGGTGGTGGCTGGTTCAGAAGAGATTTTATAGTCTATGATATTGTGTGTATTTCCGGTTTAATTTTTACTTCAGAAAAATGAGCATTCAGTCTCTCCAGAGAAATGTCTGGATTACATGGCTGGGGCAAAGCTTTCCCAATTCCAATGGAACGAAGTTGTTACCAAGTGTTTGACACATTTAAATTTCCAGCCAGGTGATTGTAAAAAGAAAATTTCTTATTTCGAATTATTACTTTAATTCTATTCGGAAGTGTCCGATACTGTTCAAGCGCTCTGGAAGAGTGTATGCGTCTGTAGAGGAGGTGTAACGCGTCACGGTGAGACATCATTTGTTTAATGTCATCGGTCAGCCATGGAGAAGGAGGTCGGGAGACTTTGGCCGTACGCTTAGGTGCATGTTTATCAAGGAGACCAAGTATAAGTGAACTTAAAGTTTCAACTTTCTTATCGATACCGTTTATACTTTTTACGTCATCCCAAGGACTGTTCAAGGCGTCAACTCTCAGATGATCTAAGTTTATATGTTTAATGTCCCTGAATGTGATGTATCTGGACTTATACTTCGGTACTTTGAGCGTGTAAGATAAGTATATGTGACGATATGCTAGGGGTAGGAATTTGTCCATGTGATACTATTTTCTGTGGGTTGTTAGTGACCATTAAGTCAATTAGTGTATGTGAAGATGAGGTATGATTTGTCGATTTTAGTGGAAGTATTGTCATGTCACACGTCTGGAAAATACTTAAGAGTTGCTTTGTATCTCCAGCCTGTTCCAGTAAATTAGTATTGAAGTTTCCAAATATTAAAATATGTTCATAAGCGGGTGATAGTCTCTGCAGGATGTCTTCAATGTCTGAGAGTGACCTACCCGTGGTGGCCGATAAAAAAACTCCTATTAGGGCTTTAACTGTTGTCACAGTTATCTCGGCAAAAATTAACTCAGGTCTCGGGTCAGCACAGTGGTCAGATGTGCATACGATTTTACATTTAATATCATCTCTACAGTACAAGGCTACTCCTCCACCTCTTTTATCTATTCGGTCATGCCTGTAAATATTATAGCCCGTTATGTGTACCATACTACTAGGGATAGTTGCGCGTAACCAGCTCTCACTCATACAAGCTACGTGTACATTACTGTTTTCAAGGAGAGCTGTTAGCTCCTCATGGTGAGCAGGTAGGGATTGGGAATTTAAATGAATGCAGTTCAATGAACGTGCGTTGGCCTGAAATACTTTCACTAATGAGCCTTGGCAGCGGGGTGTCTCCGTTCTCGGATAGGAGAGGTTAGGGGTAGCGCGACAGTCAGTTCCACAGCTGGTAGTGGTTATAACAGTACTCATCACACAAAGGAGAATACCAAGAAGAATACATGCTTCTTACCTGCGTATTTCCTCTGATATCGCGCCGGCTTTTCATGCACTCAATTACATTCACACTCAATAATAAAACACTATAATACAAAAATTAATCCATATTGTCGTTACTTCACACTGTTTCACCCCCTAGCTGCTTGAATAACATTGTTAAGGTCAGCTCGTGTGGTCACTTGAATTTTCTTCCCATCAGAGCTTAGAATAATGATACGTCCATCCTTAGTCCATACAGATTTCTGACCGAAGTGGTCACGCGCGGCGTTTAGTATGTCCTTTCTCGTTGCTGTTAGCGATTCTGTTATCAGCATACCCGATTTCTTCAGCGATTTCTTTGCACGCCAGATACGGTCACGTTCGTGATATCGCGTGAACTTAATTATGACGGGCCTCTTCCCTCCCGTCACTACCTCAGCTGTTGTTCTCCTTGGTTTCCCAATCCTGTGACAGCGATCTAAATTGTCCAATGTCAAGTCTATTACTAGGTGGGTTTTCACAACACCGAACACCTTGTCATAGACGTCCTCGTTCGGAGCTTCTGCCACCCCGTGGAGTAATAAGCAGTTTCTCCTGCTGTACTGCTCTGCTTCGTCGATTAGGTCGTCCTGTTTGGAGATCTGGTTGTGCATTTGGGTAAGTTCGGACTTCACCTCCTTGAGATCCTCGGTGACAGCAGCTCTGAAAGACTGGAACTCAAGGGCGAGTGCGTCTAGAGAAACATCGCCGGGGTTGGTAGCACTGCTGTTGGCGGCGCGCGTTCCTTTCTCGAAGCGAGTATGGATGTCGTTTAGCTTTTCTTCGAATAAAGAAATCCGCTTGTTCAATGACTTTAGAGACATTGTGAAAGAACGTATGTAGCCACTGAGTGTTATTTAGTTATGAAACTTGATCTAGTACACACGAATTGCAGTTAAACTTGCTGATTTGCTAGGTGTTTTACGGAGCTCTCTCACATGCACTTCTTCACTGCCGCCATTTATTCACTAGTGCATGAACCTAAAAAATCTCCGGGTTATATATGACTAGCTTACGTACCGTCATTGAGGGGTAGTACTTGTACAATTGCAGCAGTCATGTCATCTAACGGTGGTGGGTGGCAACCGAAGAGACAGTGTACTGTTAGTTCCACGTAGTTTTAGGGACATACTGCGTTGTTCTCTTCCCTTCCCGCTCAGCGACATCAGGGCTGGGATTACAACGCCCTCCTTTATGATTAATTTTTCTTCATTCTTCGAGTGACCCTACCTTCCCGCACTTCCCCGCATTTCGATACCAGTAGTCTTTACATTAGCTTCTGGACCAATAAAGCATAACAGTTTCCAGCTTTCAAAACAACCATCACCAACATCGTCAGTTAGTTCATTATTATCACCACAACAATGAAGTACGTCAAATTACATTTAACAACATTATTTACTAAATACAATGTTAAGCTGAAAATTGCTATAAAATAAACTGTTACTTATCAGTATATTTTTCTCGTTTATGACTGGCGACTCAAACGTTACGCAGTGCCAGTAACCAGATTTATGACTGTCTACAGTCGCCTTTAATTGACCAATAGCATTTTTGATTTGTCAGTGACAGTCCACGTGGTGTACTTAGAAAGCGTGCCGGTCCTGTCGCCGGCTCGCTTGTCAGGTCTCCATTGTTGCACAGCTGCTCACAGTTCTGTCCAATCTCCCTGCTCGTTCTGAGTGGCTAGAGAGTTACCAGGTGTGTGTACAAGTTTTGCCGGGTTTTGCGGAACATTAATTCCGAAGGGAAATTCATTTTTTGTTTAGTCAAAATATTGACCATCTGCTTCTACACACTTCGCACATCTTTCAGGTGATTAATGAATACTTTTCCGGAAAAACTGCTTGTGTTTTGGGACAAACAATTCGTCGAGCCATTTTCCAACTTCCTCGAAATTGCTGAAGTCCTGCTCTGCGAGCGCGTGCCTCATTGAAGCGAAGAGGTGATAGTAAGATGGCGTCAGGTTGGGGCAGTATGGCGGGTGCGGAAGGATGTCCCATGCAAGCGATTTCAGGGTGTCTTTCACTGGTTTTGCTGTTTGAGATGGATATACTGTCGTGTAAAAAATCACTTTGCCATGTTTTCTGGTCACTTCAGTCGCCTTTCGATCAATTCGTGATCTACATTAATCATTTGTTGCCAATAGCGTTGTGCATTAACGGTTTCGCCAGGTTTCAAGAGTCTACGCACTTTTAGTAGTCTACCGGTGCGCGCAATGTCTTTCACATTGCAATCACTACATTTAAATTCTCGAAACAATGTCTCACATGTTCTAATCGATGGAGCGTGTTCACCATAAGTTTCTACCAGGAAACGATGACTTTTCTCGGCATTTTTCTTTTGATTAAATAAGAAAAGCAACGCCTACCACAGATGTTCTTTTTTCAGGCAAAAACGTCGACATGATCACTGAATGATACAACACAGACGCTGTGTTTGGCGGTCCCAACTTGTGTGTGTTGGTAGGTTAACGTCAGACGAACAAACTGACAGATGTGTCAAATTCATACGCTGCGTACTGTTCGCTGGCGTGGCTACCTACCTCAGTTCATTTTATTGTGAGTTGTGTTGATCTGTGCCATTATTAGTGATTTGGAGACCTTGGGAGGGCTATGGGGTCAGTAGAATACCTTCACCTGACCATAACAATGAGGTATGTGCAGTGCTCTCTGGAGAGTTGATATCGCTGTGTCTCTAGTTGGGGAAATTATAATCCGCTGCAGGCAAGGAATGTAAACACAACCGGACAGCTAGGCTTCAAAAACCTGCCCGCCATTAAGGAGGAAATTGCAAGAACTTTGGATGGTGACGTGGCCACGATGAAGTGGAACGTTATGGAACAGTCTCCAGACAACTCCCTGTCAACAGGCGTCAGAGATACCCTAGAAGTGATGGGCTGTTCGCCCCAATGCGCGGACACCGTCACTTTCTTACAATGATGCCAGAACAGCAGTAAGGGGTCATTTTTACACTTCATAAGAAATGCTTGGAAATGTTCAAAATAGAACACAATAAGAAATGTATTTTCTCCTACTGTGTTTCCACAAATATATTTTACACACAGAGACCTGACATTAGTGTATGGATCTTTTATATTACTCATGGATGCATGAATAATCACAACAACTGCACCACGTTTCTGTTTCTCTAAGGAATTTTTCACAAAATTAATCAATTGAACACCTTTCATTAGTCAGTCGTCCACGTTGCAAAAATTATCCATTTTCAGAAATACTACTTTAAGAAAATTACAAACACCCTAAACACATTTTGCTTACACAACTTCAGCTTTTCACGCACATTTTCCGCACACTGCTTGGAAACACTTGCTGCAAACATCGCTAGATTTTTTTGCCTTTACACAGACCAACTCGACACTTCTTCCGCTTTTTAGATGGACACAGTCCTAGTGCCTCCTCTTGTTGTTGTTGTTGTTGCTGTTGTTGCCCTTGCTCGTCCCGCCCTATTATTTTACTTGCCAACTGGAGGATGAACTACTTCCGTTTTATCTTCCTACCCGTTACTTGCTTGTAAATGACCCAATCATTGACAGCTGGTAGGTCTAGGATATTGTAAAAGACATGCATTGGCCACCTCCTGCATGCAGCCTTGGTGGTATAGTGACGAAAAATTTGGTCGACCACATCTCCTCGATCCAGCCTGTGTTCTTGAGTTCTTTTTGAGCGTTTGATCTGTGTATCGTTTCATAGGATGAAGCATCGATACATCAAAGAGGCGACAAACGGCACTAATGACAGAATCGTTAACTCTGTGGTAAGCATATGTGGTAGGATCTCCCCGCTCTTTCAGAACGTTCACTGCAGCCTGCCTTCTAGATGAAGAGCTCAAATCCAAGACCTCCCACTAGGTTCCGTCTCGGGCGACCATTTTTGCTGATGAAACACCTAACCAAGACGGACATTTGAGGTGAATTTGTAGGCAGATTAGCACTTTCTATTTCTCCAGCGGGAAATTCATCCTCTTTATCATTATGATATTCACTTGTCTCAAGCAAGAAATCACCATTTGAAACGGATAGTTCACTTTCAGACTAAACATCTGAATTTTCTAACATACGAGACACCTTGTCAGTAGAAAGAAAATCGTGACATGACGTATCCGTAAGAAGAAGACTTTCTAAATGATGAGATGAATACAATAATCCCGCAAGCTGGAACGCTTCTCTGACAGTAGGAGTTCAACAATACTACGAGTAATAATCGAGGCTGGATACATACTGTTGTCTGACAATGCAAACTGCTGAGTTGTAATGAGGAATTGTACAGGTGTCAAAATGACCCCTACCTTGCTTGTTGTTTTAAGGGGCCTAACATCGAAGGTCATCGGCCCATGACCCCTACCGCTGTCCAGGGCATGTCATATCAAAAATCTATGAAAATGTAAATATTTTGGTGGGTGCGATACATCACCGTATACGGGATGAAAAACGATGAAAAGTAAAGATATTTGACGAGAAATGATGCAAGAAAACGCACATTATTAAGGAAAAAATTGAAGGCGAGTGTCATTTTGACCCCTTCCGCTGTTCTAGTGTTATCATATCCTCATATTTTTCTGTAACCATCTATACGCATTACATTTTGTATATTTAGCAAATATTCAAATTTTCACTTGATCTGGTTACGAAGTTATGGAATTTACGATAACCGGGGGGCAATTATTATTGTAATGGTCATAGCGTTCGCCATGTCAACTGGCAGTGGGCCCAGCTCGGCACCGTAAAGACCCACCCCTTATGCTTCAGCTGCGCCAATCACTAGCACCTAGGCCAGCCCCACTCGCTTCCGCTCGCGGTCCCGTCGCCGAGGTGTATGGAAATGACTCCACGATTAATCTGGAGTGTTCCATCTCGCGATGTTCCTAGATCCATCCAGCATCCGGACGATTCTAGAAGAGCCAGTGCAGGTACACTGACTGACAGAGCAAATGCAACACCAAGAAGGAGTGGTTCGAAAGGGATGAAAGTTGGGGAAAAAACAGAGACGGCACGGACGAATAATTGATGTTTATTTAAAACCGATATGCAGGTTACACAATGCGCACGGTATCGACTCAGTAGGATGTAGGACCACCGCGAGCGGCGATGCACGCAGAAACACGTCGAGGTACAGAGTCAATAAGAGTGCGGATGGTGTCCTGAGGGATGGTTCTCCATTCTCTGTCAACCATTTGCCATAGTTGGTCGTCCGTACGAGGCTGGGGCAGAGTTTACAAACGGCGTCCAATGAGATCCCACACGTGTTCGATTGGTGAGAGATCCGGAGAGTACGCTGGCCACGGAAGCATCTGTACACCTCGTAGAGCCTGTTGGGAGATGCGAGCAGTGTGTGGGCGGGCATTATCCTGCTGAAACAGAGCATTGGGCAGCCCCTGAAGGTACGGGAGTGCCACCGGCCGCAGCACATGCTGCACGTAGCGGTGGGCATTTAACGTGCCTTGAATACGCACTAGAGGTGACGTGGAATCATACGCAATAGCGCCCCAAACCATGATGCCGCGTTGTCTAGCGGTAGGGCGCTCCACAGTTACTGCCGGATTTGACCTTTCTCCACGCCGACGCCACACTCGTCTGCGGTGACTATCACTGACAGAACAGAAGCGTGACTCATCGGAGAACACGACGTTCGGCCATTCCCTCATCCAAGTCGCTCTAGCCCGGCACCATGCCAGGCGTGCACGTCTATGCTGTGGAGTCAATGGTAGTCTTCTGAGCAGACGCCGGGAGTGCAGGCCTCCTTCAACCAATCGACGAGAAATTGTTCTGGTCGATATTGGAACAGCCAGGGTGTCTTGCACATGCTGAAGATTGGCGGTTGACGTGGCGTGCGGGGCTGCCACCGCTTGGCGGCGGATGCGCCGATCCTCGCGTGCTGACGTCACTCGGGCTGCGCCTTGACACCTCGCACGTGCCACATGTCTCTGCGCCAACCATCTTCGCCACAGGCGCTGCACCGTGGACACATCCCTATGGGTATCGCCTTCTCACGGTCAACAAATATCGTAAACGAATCGCTAATATCCTCCATGTATTTTAATGTTAATTGTCTAATTCTTTTCACTAAGTTCCATTCGTTATCTAAATCTCTGTTCAACCACTCGCTCCCGTACCTACATCAGTTTAACTCCTCTATACTTGTCACAACCTCGAATATTTTCCTTTCTTTCAACTTTTCGGTACTGGCGCCGTTGTAAAAAGTACAACAGACGTCGTTTTGTTTTATTTCTAAGTATATCCTTTCGGGTGATGGCTTTCACGAGTGAGTTATTCGTATGTCACCGCCTCTCCTACCCCACCATCATTGGCTACCGACCTGCTCAAGGTCAACCAGTTTCCGGCGAGATTTGAAACTGGACACGTCGCGTCTGTTGTATATTTTACAACGCGCGAGTATTCTCGTAGTGAGTTTTGGTATATATATTTTTCTGCTTACTTCATTAATTGATGATGGTAGTGAAGTGAACATATCAGACTATCTTCGTATCAGTGTTGAAAGTATACTGCAAGAGAGTTCGGATGAAGAAGACGATATAGATGTGTTTGAAGGCAGAAATTCAGATTTTAGTAGTGATGAGGCTATTGAATACAACAGTGCTTTTCAAGACAGTAACATTGAAGGTGAAGAAGAGGATCGTGAAGAGCTGCTGGTTGATCAGGATTTTGTTCATGGTAAGAATGGGGAGACTATTTGGTGTACTACAGCGGTAGCAGACATTGATAAGACCAAAATACGTAACATTGTGAAGAAACTCCCTCGGCCGAAACAGATTGCTAGAAATGTAAGTAATGAGCTAGATGCGGTTTTGAAACTGATATAGATTGAAATGATTGACGCAATTGTGATGTGTACCAATATGTATATAAATTCTGTTGAAAATAATTTTGCAAGAACAAGAGATTGTTTACCGACCAACAGGGCACAAATAATTGATTAGTTTGGAGTGCTATATCTAATTGGGGCCAGAAAATATTCACATGCTAATGTAGGAGAACTTTGGGCTAGGGATGGAAATGGTATTCCAATAATTCGAGCAGCGGTGAGCTATAATCGATTTCTGTTCTTACTGATGTGCATTCGCTTCGATGGTAAGGCCACTCGACATCAGCGCAAGGAATTTGAGAAGCTTGTACCCATTAGGAGTATTTTAGACTCATTTGTCAAAAACTGCACTGACTGTTACAATACAGGGGAGCTTGTTACAATCGATGAGATGTTACATCGTTTTAGAGGTGCTCGTTTGTTCAGAACATGCCAAAGAAGCCGGCTAAGTATGGCCTCAAAATTTTTCCATTACGTGATGCTAGGACATTTTACTGCAATAAATTCGAGGTTTACTGTGGCAAGCAACCGCAGGGGCAATATCAAGCTTCAAACAGCAGTCTTGACATTGTTAAAAGGCTCACAAAACCCACTAAAAATGCCAACAAAAACGTCACTACAGACAATTGGTATACCAGCATTCCTACGGCTGAGTATTTACTTGAAGAAGGACTGGAATTATTTGGAACTCAAACAAACAAACAAACAAACAAAAAAACAAAGCAGCAATAGCTCCCTCGTTTTTACGTAACAAAAGTAAGGAGGTTGGAATTTCTATATACGGCTTTCAGTATGACAAAACTTTAGCTTCTTACGTGACTAAGCGAAACAAAGGTGGTGTACTTCCATCTACAATGCATGAATCCGAAGGTACAGATCTTGACACTGGTAAGCCAGTAATGATTATCGATTACAACAAGACTAAGAGAGGAGTAGACACATTGACAAAACGTGAGCTTCTTACTTTGTGTCAAGAATCACAAGACGCTGGCCCCTGGCTCTTTTTTTGTGTTTATGAATACAGCAGGTATCAGTCCCAGGGTCATTTGGAATTTTAATATCAATGGCCAACTGCCTCCAAGAAGAAAAGTTTTCCATAAAAACCTTACCATGAGTTTGATGAGAAGCCGTTGGGAATCAAGAGCTGGAATAAATCACTTCCTCTTGAGCTTTACTCTTTCTTGGCAAGATGCAGAAGGTCATTAGGAGAAGAAGAGGTAGCTGAACAGCCTGCAAAGAAGAAGAAAGGAACCTGCTGGTTATGTGGAAGAAAGAAAAATTTGTCACCGTCAATGAAGTGCAGTTCGTGTTCACGTTTTGTGTGCAAACAACACACAGAGAAACAGGCTCTTTGCTTACGCTGCAAACAAGGAAACAACGGAGATGAAGAGAGTGAGTGAATGAGATGGAGTGAAGCTCAGTACGCAAAGATGGAGTGAAACTGAGCAGGAAAAGTGCAACATTCCATTGTATTTGTACAAAGTTTTTGATGTTAAATTGCAAATGTTTACAAATTTAATAATTTCTTTTTTGTTACAACAAATAAATATTTTTTGTAATGGAAATAATGTAAGGTTCTTGTAAAGTCATTAAAAGGCATCATTTGAAAGAATAAAACAAATATTAAGACGTTTAAAACGTTACAACGTGGTAAAAACGTATGTTGTGAAAAGTACAACGCGCGAGTATTTGTGTGATTCAAGAGGGCGGGAGCACCGAAAGGTTAAAGAGAGGAATGAGAGCACTTTCTTTCCATTCGTTCAACCTTTCTTCCCCTATAAGAGTGCTGCGAGTAAAGCCATTCTTCCTCCTCCTCCACGGGCATTCGATATTTCCACTGGTTTACCGTATAACATGTTGCAGTTTTAGGAGCTGCCCCTCTGAGGCTGTAAAGCCGTGGTCGGTTCACTCAAATGGACGTGGGTTCAGTACCCCGTAAGGAAGGAAAAGAAACGAGATTTAGACTTTTGGATTTGGCACATGGTGCCGATATTTTCTCACTCTGCAGCATCAGTGAGTACGAAGTTATTCCTGGAGGCAAAGGAGGCCGAATGTAGATCGAACCACTGTATCGCACTTAGTCCCCGGGTTACCTTCCACTCCTCCAAAGGCCTTCATGTTTTGTACAGAGATGGCTTTGCTTTTCTTATATTGACGTTTACGGAATATTTACATTTATACCTTGATGTAATGAACCTTTGTGCGTATATTTATTCTTTGTATTTTCAGAGCCCTTTCATCAAATGTAATGTTGAGTGTCGGCAGTGAATATTTTGATTTAGAATCCATACATCATGCATCACGGATTATAATTCATGAAGAATTCATCCATGAGAAAGAAGGTGACATCTCAATCAATATCGAGAATGATATTGCGTTAGTGAAGGTAAATACAATAATTTATCAAAACCTAGTAATTTTGTATCTTGAATATTTCTACAGTTCAGTGTTATATTATTGCTAGGAGGGCATAGTTACTGTATAAGCGATAGAGTAGAATGTGTAAGATAGCTATTACAATAAACTTTGTTCGTTGTGACTTTTCTCTGTGAGAATAGGATTTTGGGTAAATTGCATCAAGTAGTGTGTACAATAGTACTCAGCGACCATACTTATCTTCTCCAAACTGTTTTTTATTACCATACTTTCCAGTATCTATAATTATTAGGCTCTGAATGAATGCATTCTAATGCTTTAAACATACACCGATTAAATATGCAGCGGTAATTTCTAAAATATATCCTTAATGAGTTATATTATTTCGGCTATACACCAGTTACTGATACTTATGGGAAATGCATTCACCATTTCCATATAACACATTTCACACGGTACACTTACCGATTATTGGCTTTCCAAGAGGATTCTCAAGCTTTTCATGTCAAAGTTGAAAATGTATATTAATTATTGGAGTTCCATCCCCAGAGGCAAAGGTGAAGGGCAGTAATTGAATTCCCATGTAAGTCTTGGAAGGCTCACTTCATCTTCAATTTCGAACAAAATTACCTCTAACCAAAACATATCTTTATTCCAGATTAATTCAACTTCTTGTTCAATGATTCCAGCGAGTCGTTAGAATTCATACTTCAAACGATCTACAATTTATTACGAGCCACTACGGGCCTTTGAGCACATTGCTACATAATGTATATTCAAGTAGGATCATCTTGACTACCAGATCCATTTAGGGTGATTCCTTAGCATTTTGAGTAGTATTAGGTCACTGGGGTCCAGTAGTCTATACACATCTCATTCGACGTCGCCAAGCACATCACTTCTCTTGTAGCCCATGGACGTTATCACGCACCAGCGCACATGGCCGTGTAGACGACAGCACACCCTTTGTTTGTTTTAATCTCCCAGTAGTATTTCTATTCGTGTATACAGGATGTAGCTTTATCATGAATTACTCTAAAGGACTTTACTACTGCCAGTCTGTAAGACCACTTAACAGGTCACTAAAATGGTTAAACAATGTAGAATGCTCAGCTTGTTTATATCGTATTGTACAATAGGTTGCGGCAATCAGAAATTGAACACGGTCATAAACCTAAGTGTAGTCGCCATCTAGTACTGCCACATAAAATAATACAGAGACCCTCTATGGCCCTTATTTGCCCGCACGATTGTCACACATCCACGAGGCGTATTTCCGAACAGTCGATATACCTCCGCCTGAGGCATGTTCTCCCATTCTTCGACCAGAGCATCTGTAAGTTTTTGAAGTATCTGAGGGAATCATGGACGCTGTCGGGCTTGATCTAGCTTGTTCCATAAGTGCTCGGTGGGACTGAAGTCGGCACTCAGAACGGGTTATCTCATGGCTAGAATCTATCTGAAGTTCCTCAAGGGCACCCATTGTAGCGTCTGCTATATGCGCCCTTGCAATGTCTCGTTGCAGCACTAACTGGGGACCCATAACCGCTGAAATGGGTATATCATGATCGGTCGCAATAGCATCTATGCACCTGGAAGCCGTAAGTCTGTGTCTGATCACCGCATGGCCGTCCGGCCGAGGAGAGTGATGCCACCGCAAACAGCACCGAACTCGTCCACTTCCTAGACTGCTGCCTCTGCATACCTTGTATACAGCAGACGTCCATCACACTGCGTTAGGTAGAAGTGCGTTTCATTAATGAATATCACATTGTGCCAGTGTCATAACTGCCTGTTTCCACGTGCATGCGCAAATCTCAGTCGGTCTCTCCTGTGATGAGGTGCTTATCTCAAACGGTTTCCAGGCCTTCGTGAACTTGAGACTGTCTCACTGTCTGTCTGTTGCGAACGGTTTGGTCACTGGCAGTTGCTACCTGCATATTATTTTAGTACTCCCAAGCCGTACCAGTAAGCCGTATAGCACAGTTGACCACATACCGGTGCCTGTTCTCTCTCACCGGAGATTTTCGCTCTCTACACTGCCCTGGTCTCCTAAAGTAGAATCATGTTTCCACGCAATTAGCACAACAGAATGTAAACAACCTGGTACATGACAGCTTGTTACGTGGGGAATACGTTCATCGGGGAGGGTCGGAGATCACTTGGATAAGATATCTCTCCATGCAATGGTCTCCTCGGATACTCGTTGCAGTGTTCCATCGAGGGTATCTGTCCTGTCAATTCATGGCGTGTGGAATTGATGCATTCTGTGATGATAGGAATGACGTCTAAACACTTCCAGTGTTCCCGTGGTATGAATACGCGGCAACACTTCGCTAACTTTCGCCTAATGCGTTCACTAGGTTTCTATTCCGAGTGGCGAACACTACTCAAAGCAGGCTTAATTTCAAGCTTCTCAATCTCGCGCTTGAATATTGCAAGTGTGAATTGTAAACCATGCTCCATATAATTTCAGGCTTTCCCATCCTAGGATTAAATTTATTCTTTGTCTGGTTCACGACGGAACTAGTGTTAGCATTCTGGACTGGACACAATGTTATAAATTTAGAAAATACATTCATGCATACCAGAACAAATTTTAAACCTCGATGGGCGGCAGGTAATTCACCATAGAAGTCTATAGTGAATAGTTCTCTTTGCTTGCTGGGTAGTAGCGATTTACTTGCTGTACCAGTCTTCTTACCATTGGCCATGTACAGGTTTCCTGTAGTACGGCTGTCACCCTATTAATACCAGCATGTCCAATCGTGTGTTGTCCTAGTCAAATTAGATCAATTCGGAAGACAGGTGGGAGGAATCCGGAATCTAGTGTGTTCGTCGTCTACTTTCTTGTGGAGGAGATTGTTAAAAGAATGAAAAAACGAAAAGATGTTGCCTTCTTCTGAGCTTCATTGAAACGTGAAGTATCGGGATCGAGCTCCTTAAAATACTCAGTCTTAAGACGAGTTGGGGATAGTTAGCCTGTTCTTGGCTGACATCTTGTTGTTTCCCTATGATGTTCTGATCTTCATCATCTAACATGGCCAAGTTAATAGTTACTTCCTCCGGATTAGGTTTCCTACTGAGAGTATCATCTACCACGTTCAGTTTTCCTCGGCAATGTTCCATGGTCAAATCTAATTGCTACACGAAAAGTGCTCACCGGCAAACTTGTTCGCTTCCTACATTGTTGAGTATGAATGTCAATGCCTTAGGGTCCGTCTTTGTGGTGGTTGGAAAACCATAAACATACTTTTTCCACTGACTCAGTGCCGCAACAAGAGACAACATCTCTAAATCCGTTGTTGTGTGTTCCATCTCGTGAGGTCGTAATATCTTGCTCATGAAAGCTAGATAAGTGATCTTGTTTTCACATTCAGACCTCTCTTGGTACAGAATCGTACCAATATCTATGTAAGATGCATCCGTCTGGATGATGAGCCTCCTATCGAAGGAAGGATATCCCATCTTGACTGAATTAGTTAAAATCTGTTATGCTTTATGAAGGGCTTCCACGTGGCTAGATGTCCAACGCCACCTGTTGTTCGCCTTTAACAGTTCCTATAGAGGCGCCACTGTATCTGTGTTTGCAGGACAGTGATCGGCAAAAAATTGACATATGTCTAGAAATTGCCTGATGTTCTTGACTGCTAGGCGTAGTAAAATGTTTGATAGCAGCAATTTTGACTGGGTTAGGCCTAATCGCACTTCCACCAATCACGTGACCTAAAAATAACGTACTCCTCTCACAAAAATGTGATTTTTTCAGATTCACCTTAAAATTACATTGGTTTAGGTCTGCCAATAATAGATCAAACATTCTGAGGTGCTCTTCTAAAGTTCTTGAACTAATTCAAATATCGTCTACGTAGCGTATGGTGAAAACCATTACTTCTTGACTGAGGTTGTTTCCAGGGCTCGAATAAGTGCCAAGCTTTAGTTCATAAGATCGAAAGGAAGACTTTGGAAAATATAAGTCTGATTGTCGAACATAAATCCGGTTAGCATACTTGATCCGCTGTGTACAACATTGTGATGAATGGATGAGATTAAATTCAACCTACCGAAAAATTTAATTCCTCCAATTTTTAAATATGTCCTTAATTGCCCTGCTTGATTATATCCGGTAACAAACGTATGTTGATTTCCCACGCATCCAAGCATACTGGAAGAGAGCCATTTGGTTTCGACTCTGCTAATATCGGATTATGAAAGTGTGTTGTGGAATTGGTGATAATATAATTTTCTCAATTTACTCAATTATCTTTTTGCCTTCGTGAATAACTTTTCCGGTATCGGATAAGGCTTTTGCTTAAAGGGTTCCCAGCTGCTTAGTATAATATTGCATTCATAGCTGACGACCTTGCCTGTTTTTGATCCAAAAACTGATTTTTGATATATTCGGTTTTAGATTTATTTTCTCTAGATTTTACAGTTTATCAACCTAATTAATCTTTACGGAGAAAATATAAAATAGATTACAAACAAAAACATATACAATGCAAAAACAAAAACAGTCAACGCAAGACTGAACTGAGAAAAGAAAAGCAGTATGAGATATAACCCCATTGAATAAAATCTTTCGGCAAAAACGGCAAACTAAGCAAAAACAAACAAGACAATGGCTAACTATAATAGCCTACTTACACTGGGAATAAGACAGAGCTGTACACACTGTCAGCTGTCCGACTCATTCAGCAGTCAGGCAGCTGAGCCCTGACTTAGGTCACCGATTGTACACACCCGTAAACTCCCCCACTCTGCTATCCAGCAGTGTGAGGAGATCCTAATTCTCTGTTGCTTATCTACATCACTCCATGATGTCCTATATATGCAGCAACACAATAACGACAGGAGAAACAATATATATATATAACATCTCTAAATCCGTTGTTGTGTGTTTCATCTCGTGAGGTCGTAATGTCTTGCTCATGAAAGCTAGATAAGTGATCTTATTTTCACATTCAGACCTCTCTTGGTACAGAATCGTACCAATATCTATGTAAGATGCATCCGTCTGGATGATGAGCCTCCTACCGAAGGAAGGATATCCCATCTTGACCGAATTAGTTAACATCTGCCCCATTACTACCTTCTAACTTCAGCTTCCTTTAACCTCTTTATGCAGCGTTTCCTGACAATCTCTAAAAGCTTGTTTAATTTCCCAGGTTCTTTCCACTCTCTCGCTATCCAGTTAACAATCTTCTGTTCATTGCCCGACAGTTTCATAGCTTCCAAGTGCCCCTCACTCATGAATTTCTCTCTTTCCGCACGAATTCCCTTACATGCTATTAACAAGTGGAACTCCTCCCTTGTCTCCCCATACAATAAACAAATCGAGTTGTTGTTAATTCTTGTCCAGCTATTATTCCAATAAATACCCAACTTTCACCAAATTATTGCTATTCTCTCTTATTTGTTCACATTATCTATTCTTATACTTGCTACTCGTTTGATTCCAATAAAAATGTTTAGGGACGTCCTTCTCCCCACATTCAGCCTCCAGCTCCTGTAATTGAATATCTTTAATCCTTCTTAACGTATTTTCCAACAAAACTCAATTCCTCCTTTCCCAATCCCTCCCCAATAATTTCCTAAACACTATCTCTCAATGATATTTTGCACCTTGTCAATCCAATAATCTCCAAAAGAACTCTTCACTTGTTGCTGGTAGACCGTTTGTTGGAGCACGCTGCCCCCACAAGTTACCAAATTTCCCCACTGCCCCAACACTCTCTTCATGATATCAATCTCTATACACTTATTACACATTACTCTGACCGCTGCATTAGCCGTACAATTTGGGAGGTCCATTAAAATCTTGCCAAATCTACTAACAATCGGATTTAATATCATACGAACCTTTTCAACCCCCCATATTCGGCTCCATACAACACACTACTCAGAACCACTATTCTAAATACCATTCTCTGTATTTTGTGATCGACCCCTGGGATTTTATTCTCCAGTATTGTTATAACTGAAAGTGCTGCTATACCCTTCCACTTAGCTTGATTAATTTGATCAGACCATTTACCATTCCTACATATACAAACCCCCAAATACTCTAGCTTATCTGTCTCCTCTATTACCTCCCCATTTATCACCCAGTTCTTCTTTGTCCTCCATTTCCTACGTTTCCTACATACCACTACCTTTGTCTTAGTACTATTCACTCTCAACGACCACTTCCTAACGTACTCCGAAACCTCATTTAAAATTCTCTGTAACCCTCCACCCGTCCGCGTCATCAATAATACATCGTCTGCAAATATCAGACCAGATATTTCTTTGTCACCTAATACAGGACTCGCCCACTCCTTCCCATGCCCTTCTAATACGTCATTGATAAAAACCTAAAAACTAATAGGAGATAATTTGCAACCATGTTTTAAACGTATACTTGATTCGATGAGGCCACTTACAACCCCTTCCTCTAACCTTATACTACAGTACACTTCCTCATATACGGTCTCAATAGCACGTCTCATATTTTTGCAAATTCCCACCCTACCGAATCTCTCAAGCAGCGCCTTCCTACTCACTGTGTCGAAGGCCTTTTCAAAATCGACCGCTGCTCTATACACCTTGCTTCCTTTCTTCCTCACATACTTATCAATTATTGTCTTCACTATCATCACATTTTCCATTGTTCTACGTCCCTTCCAGAACCCGCTCTGATAGATCGATAATATAGAAAACTCCTCCGTTCATTTTCTCAACCTATTCGCTAATACACCCGTGTACACCTTATTCAATGCGTCTAAAAGAATTATTCCCCTGTAGTTACTAGGGTTGCTCCTCACTCCTTTATTTTTGTAAATAGTGCATATAATACATTTTTGCCACTCCTTCGGGAAATTGGCACCTTCGAACACCTTAATAAATAACTTCACCATAAACTCCCTCATCCTACTATTCTTTATCGGTTCTTCTAAAATACATTTGTTACTCCGTTCCCACCCAGCTGTCTTATATTTGGCTATGCCTAACACTTCCAATACCTCTTCCCCAGATATTTCTTTATCCAAATAATTCCCTACTGCCAACACCCACTCAACCATCTCCACCTCTCTATCTCCCTTCCACCTATCCTTCCCTCCTAACAGTTTACGGAAATATTGCATCCATGTATCATATTCACTTCTTGGTTTACTATATCTCCTCTCTCCCCTAATAATTTTATTGATTTTCCCCCATACCTTCTCACCTTCCTTGCTTTTACACTCCCTATTAATCGCCTCCACTTGTTCCTTCTTCCATACCTTTTTACTTCCTATTATCTTAGCCTTGTATTCCTTCCTCAGTCCACAAAACCTTTCCCTCTCTTCTCCCCCCTCCGTGCTTCCTAAAGTCTATCAGCGCCCTTAAAACTACTCTCCTCAATCCCTTACACTCACTATTCAACCGCCCTTCTGTCTCTTCCACCATTTTCCCCTATGACGTATCACATCTGCTACCCTCCTTATGGGGTATTCTACTAGCTCTAAGGTCCTATCCACATTATTATATCTCAATGCTACTTCGTACCCTATATTAATAATTTCGAATTAATTTTGTAAATACTCATCAAGTCTTGCTTTAGTCTCCTCTGTCCATTTATATTTAATGAGTCTCATACCCTTTTTCCTATCACTCCATCCTTTTCCTAACCTATCCCCGTGCTCCAATATCCTCAAATTTATAGATATCGGGACGTGATGAGATTCAGCCCAGTTAACAACCTGCAATTTATTTATTCTCGCCAACTCCTCCGAGCTGATTATCAAGTCGATAACACTCCTTCCTTGTTTTGTAATATATATCAACTCTCCCTCATCATCCCCAGTCCACCATCCATTCAGAATGTATAAATTACCTGTCGAACATAATTCAAGCAGTTTCTGCCCATACCCATTTATACCACTACCTTTACTCCTACTTTCGCTCCTCTTAATTCTTTCGCCTCTTTATTGTATTTTATGACTTAAGTTCGCTGTTCTCGCATTCCAGTCGCCCATCAATACCATCCCCGCTTCTTCATGCTTCTCCTTGATCCCAATAACTTCCACTATCAGCTCCTCAAAGAAACTATCATTTGCATATACTGAGCCACTAGGGTGGTTGTATAAAAAGGCCAGGCATACCCCTTTACGTTTGCCCCCTCCAAGCTTAACCCTCATCCAAATCACCACTTCCATCTGATTTTCCAAAACTTCAATCATATCGCATATTTCTTCCTTTATTAGCAATGCTATTCCGCTTGGGTTTCTTCCCCTCCTCCCTCTTTTTTCTTCGTTATGTTCCTTACCACAAGCCCTTTCCACGTCAGACTCATTTCTTCTCCTTACATGTCTCCAAAACATCTGCAATGTCAAAAATCTCCACTACTTTTATCACCCCCGTTACCCAATTTAGTACCCCTTCAATAATTGCAAATCCTATTTTCCAATATAGGGAATTATTCCCCTTTCCATCCTCCACCCTTCCTCTCTTAAATTTATTTCCTTCTGTTGTGTTGATCATTCTACTTCTTGTTACCCTCGCTCCTTCTCCCTCAGCTCCGACTACTTCCTTTTTATTCATTTTGGCACTCTCCTTACTAGCCTTGTCGTTCTGTCCTTTGTTTTTCTTACCCCACGTCTTTTAAACATAGACACCTTCCCCTACCCAGACCTTTTCGGCGTCTTCTTTCTTCTCCTTCCACTGCTCCACTTGTTTGTGTCAGCACCAATCCCTCCTGCCTCGGTGATCTTCCCGCTGCTGCTTCCTCCTCTGGACACTGGACTTTGGTCACTTCGTCACAGTTATTCACTACTACGTCAGCACACTCAGCACTTGCTTCAATATTCCTTTCACCTCAACCCGTCGATTGTTCGCTAACCTGCTGATGTTTGTCATCCATTCCTTGAAGACTGTTCACTCCCCACATACGTGACCAACGGCCGTTTCCAACTACCAACTGCCGACCTCTAATACGTGCTCTCAAGCCTTGCTTACTTCGCTACCCAAAGATGTTTCCTTAAAATTCTCAGCTCTTTAATCCCTTCACTACCAATATCACTTCAACCACACTTCCTCCCTTTTTAAATTTCCTGCGTTCCTTAATAAAATATCCTCCATCAGGGTGGATAAGTGACACTTTAATGAGCCTATTGCCCTTCCTCCTCCCCACTCTATACACATCATTAATGTCAACCACGGTAAAGTTGATCTTCATTTTGTTTTGCACCACATCCACCACCTTATACACTATGTCCACTTTATTATATCTGACACCTTCTTGAATTACATATATAAATATGATTTTCCTTCTTCTTTCCTGAACATTAATGCTTTCTCCCTTCACCTTTACCGACTCCTGTTCCAGGCTTTCGATCTTCTTCCGCAGTATATCTACCTCATCTCTGTTGTTTTCCAACTTTCCCTCTAGTTCTTTCATCTCCTCCTTGATGCATTGCTTAATATCCTCGGCCTGATTCGTTATCAGATCCCGTACTTGGCCTGCCTGATAAGCTTCCTTCACCAGCTCCTTTATTGCTTCAATTCCTTCCCATCCAAGAGCGCCCACATTACCCGGACATGGTCCAGGGTTTGTCTCCACTCCCCCTATCATTAGCAGATCTGCCACCAGCACTGCTACAAGCAGCGCTGCCATTAACCCCCATTTCGTACCCTTCGTCTTCTTATCCTTTATCTCATTGCTCTTCCATCTGCTCTGCCAACTTCCTATCACAGCTCTATATTGTTGCAAGGTGTTCCCCATTCCGCAGCACTCACTCGGCACATCCGTTCTGTCCGCTTGCTTATTCAAGACTGAAAACAGATTTATGCTTCTCTAAACTGCTCGTGAGTTTGTTACGGTTTTGTCGTTTATCTGGGCTTCAGTTATCTTTTCCAGTGACAGATATCTAAATATCTTTTCCTCGTTGTCCTCTTCGAGATTTGCGATCATTGGCTCAAAAAAAGATTTGATGAAGTTCAGTACAATTTTTGATCCAATCGGAAAGTAAATCGATTTACCCCTTTTCTCAATGTTCTATTTTAACAATTCAAATCCTTTCTTCTCTGGTATCATTTTCCAGCTGGTTTAATTTTATCTCTTCGCGAATATTGCTTGTCCAAAATATTGGTTCCCATGTCAACGATCGCATTATATTCTCTGAATTATCTGAAAAAAACTGCGCCTAGAATTAGATTATATTCCATCTTGGGTAAAATCATGCATGGATGTGACATTATCGATTTTCCTATCTCAATGTCCAGCAAGTCTCATTCCGCCGGTCTGTAAGACCACTTAAGAGCATCCCATAAACGCTCTACTGAATTAAGATCGGAGGAACTGGAGGGCCAATCAATAGTTGTAACTTCCCTGGAGTGCACCTCCAAAAACCTGCGTGCCACCACAGATCGGTGACATGGAGCATTATAATGTTTAAACATGGCATTTCCATCAGGGTACTATAGGGCATAAATGGGTGCAGAGGGCCTGAAAGAAAGTCGACATAACGTGCACCTGTCAGCACTCAGCCGGACAATGGGGCCTAATTGCAACCATGAGAACGCCGTCCAGATCAGAACTGAGCCACCTCCCGCCTGGACACAACCTTGTTGACACACAGGATTCAGAGTTTCATGCGGCATACGCCACACTCTCACGCGCCCATCAGCTCGGTACAACTGCAACCGAGTTTCATTGGACAATACCACACACCGCCACAGTTCCATGGTCCTTTGCCGATGTTCGCGGTCTCATGCACGTCGTTGAGCTGAGTGTCGAGATGTCAGCAAAGGGACAAGAACTGGTCGTCGGCTGGTGAAGCCTATGCGGCGCACTATCCTTCTTACAGTCCTGGTAGAAATTGGCTCCTGAATACCGACATTCAACTGGGCTGTGAAATGACTCACAGTAGCCCGTCAAGCGCCCAGTATAGTTCTGCGGATGTGACGTGATGACCGATCGCTAATCACCTCTGGTCTTCCCGTGCGGCAGTTTACGCGGGTGGTAACATTCCCTCTGCGATACTGAAGGTCCACCCTCGACATTGTTGATCTTGGAAACGCGAATTCGCGTGTAATTTCCGCAATCCTATGATCCATGCGCCGTGCACCGATGATCATCGCACGTTTAAAGTCGTTTAATTCGCGATATGTTGCCATCTTCACGACTGCGGTGTCTGTGACAGACTGCTGAGCTGCGCCGCAGCTAGCCGCAACGCTCAGGGGTCATACACGGCACATTTTCTAACGGGACACCCCTTCCCGTGACTTTTGGCCACTCAGTGTATAATAATTCATTCTTCCCCGAAATAAATTCATATTATTTTTAACACAGAACTTTTTCAACGTAATAACTGTGAAAATCCATGTAATACTCAGTAATAATATTTATGTGATGTTATTTTCGCATTCAATTCGTAGTAAGATAATGTCGTATCCCTGCTAGATTACTTTTATCATCACAAGTCTAAGTTTATTTTTAGACCATTTCGCGCGCTTTCACGTTGTCTTTAGTTGAGAAATGATTTTTTTCCTGGGTACTCTAGCTTTTAGGACATTTTGGAATAATTTTCTTACAACAGTTCTAGAAGAAACATCGATTCCACTCTCTTGTCAAACTTCCTAGATTTCTTTAGAGAAGTTCCCGCGATCCCCTTTTAATAATCTGAAAATATGCCCCTCATCCCTTGAGACGCCTGCCAGTTCTTGGAGTTGTTTTGTGGGATTTATCAAAATTGAATATCTGGCATACTCGTTTAACTACTATACTACTTTACCACCGCCACCTACACTTCTAGAAATATCCTTGTATTTGCAGTCTTCTCCACGAAGATTATTGCCCTGCTTTGTTTTGAGGGTGACTATTCCCTTCTTCGAATTAATTTATTTTGTTGGGTCACTGAATTTTCACCGAGGTGGCTTCAGTTCAAATCCCAGACAGGTCATCAGTGATTGTGGAAATTAAAAGTCCTTACTTTGTGGTTCGGATTCCACACAAAACTGGTGGTACCGTGGCTATAAATCAATATATCAACAGTCAAGTAAGACTGCGGAATTGCTTTTTTAATATTATTATTTAAACTGAAATCAACTGATGAAGTAGTACCTAGATGGACACGTAACTCAGAATTACAAAATAAATACTCAATACTACTGAAATTGCAGCCAGAAGTACAAAAATACCAAATATACCCCCGAAGACAAGCAAAATTTATCTTAGCTGCGGGATAAGTGTTCACTACATGAAATAGCCAGCAGTGATACCCGTATCGGTAAGTATCAAAGTCCATCAAAACGAAATTTCTCTCTTCCTACCACAGACATACCATGTACAAATTATCTTTACTACAGTTCAAAGTTAGCTCGTCAGTTAATACTAATAGGCTTCTAAATGTTGTTCATCTGCTAATAACTATATATATGTTGGGATAAAGTAGACAAAATGCAAAACGTTTCCAGAATCATGGCCACCAATTGAATTGTGTTTCTTAAACGTCACAGTTTTAATGCTCTCTTATAAAGTACTAGCTAGTGTACCCGTGCTTCTCTACGGCACTCTACACTGTATACAGAATTCTAGGTTAGGTAGTGTACACGTTGTGAGCAAGACTGTATTAAATTGCATAACTTAACGTTACCCTAGAAACGCGACGGGAAGTTACCAAACGTCTTTTCTCATATGCAGACTGGGCTACGGCATTTTCATTGTAAAGGTAGGCCCGCTCTCTTACCATCAGTCACAATTAGGTTGCGGAGTTTTCATTATAATAGCAGGCACTCACTCTCCACCTGCCTTTTTACATCCTCAGAAAGACTAAGTGGTTTTCCCAACTGAAATGAACATAGGTCATTACAAAGACGTCAGTAGGAATGACGCGATTGAAAGCAATGCTTTCATACGAAATATTCAATCAAATGAAAAACCAAACATTTTCTCACTTTTAACGAACAGTACTATGCTGTCGATCTAAAAGTCCAAAGTACCAGAGCTGGAAAGACCAAGCCGCAGACAGCCGTGATCCGTGAACAGACTACATCATTTTTCGGCGGGGGCAGTCGCTTTGTTGAGAGTTCCAAGGCAAAAACTATGTATCTACTAATCTGTTTCCTGGGAGTACCCGATTATTCGGAAAACCTCAGTTCATTATAACGACGCGGAAAAATCTATCTGACTTGGAGGCAAATTTTTCATCCAAGCCAGAGCAGAAACCCCCTCTCCGCAGCTAATTTCGAATAAAATGAATGTAGAATTTATTAAAAGTGAAGAGGAAGAAGCTTTTCTTAAGAAACGTCTCTTTTCAAGGTTGAATTTTAAGTTATTTAGTGAATTGTGATGCTATGATTTGGAATAGACCTAAAATTGTAATTCTACACCAAGTCATACTTATACTTATACTATTACTACTACTAACTTACTACTAAGTGAGCCTCTGCCTTAAATGGGCACACTGCTCATTCAAAGCAGCGCGTCAGATTAGGGACTGAATAGCTGGAATACCATGATGAACCGGTATGTTTTTACCAGCAGTATCAGAAAATGCACGAACCAGAGGAATGGCATACTAAATAAGAACGTTTTCTAACTCCCGAGCCTCATCTCTCTAGTATTTACTCAGGCTGTTTGTCAAGGTCAGTATAGGAAGGTCTGGTCACGCTACCACAATCCTTCGCGGTGACGGCCATATTGGGTCTTAAGCATCGTTATATTGTGGGCAGGCCCGATGTGATAATATGAAATATATTTGCATTTTTAAGAGAAATGGAATACTGCGCTACACTAAATTCTCAGAATAAGTCAACTGGCGGGATTATAGTGCTTTGCTTTCGAATGATAAACAGTGGAGAGCTCAGTGGATACGGTAAAAAAAATACAGGCGTGATAAATGGCAACCCACTTATAATTCCGTTTTGTTCGAGGTTAGTAGGTTATTACAATGGAATTATTCCAGATTTTGTATTTGTGGGTTCCAGTATGTATTTTCTTTTTTTTTTTTACTAGTTGTTTTACGTCGCACCGACACAGATAGGTCTTACGGCGACGATGGGACAGGAAAGGGCTAGGAGTGGGAAGGAAGCGGCCGTGGCCTTAATTAAGGTACAGCCCCAGCATTTGCCTGGTGTGAAAATGGGAAATGCCGGGCTGAGTGGCTCAGACGGTTAAGGCGCTGGCCTTCTAACCCCAACTTGGCAGGTTCGATCCTGGCTCAGGCCGGTGGTATTTGAAGGTGCTCAAATACGACAGCCTCGTGTCGGTAGATTTACTGGCACGTAAAAGAACTCCTGCGGGACTAAATTCCGGCACCTCGGCGTCTCCGAAGATCTTAAAGAGTACTTAGTGGGACGTAAAGCAAATAACATTATTATTATTTAAAATGGGAAACCACGGAAAACCATTTTCAGGGCTGCCGACGGTAGGTTTCGAACCTACTATCTCCCGAATACTGTATACTGGCCGCAGTTAAGCGACTGCAGCTATCGACCTCGGTATGTATTTTCTTCTGATATCGTTTTGATGAACCGCAATTTGAACAGAAGAGTATAGATGGACGGTAACACTCAAGTGAAGTTCGATCCTAAAAATGTTTCTATCCGCCCAAGTCTATAAAATGTTATAGGAAAGTTTCCAAACAAAAATGTTTTTTTTTTTTAAGAAGCAGCAAATGTAATAGGAACTGTATAATAATATTATTCGTGTTTTCTTTTTTTGAGTTAACTACACACGGGAGGTCGTTTAGGAAAAAATGAAGTACGGAGCCTGGCACAAGTAAGCTAAGTGACAGAAGAAAGCCAGGACTCAATTAAGGACTCCGTAGTCGCCAATCCGAGCTTCCAAATTAAGAGACCCTGTGGCCTCTTTTAGTTACCTCTTACGACAGGCACGGGGATAGCGTGGGTGTTATTCTACCACCCTCACCCACAGGGGGATAAAGATTATGAAAGCCTATACAAACAGGTTCGCAGTTATCTAGCGCAATTGTTATACCACTCCTACAACAATGATACATGTGATTCGAATGATGAGTGTAGCCTAATATTCACATAATGCCTAAGTATTCTTCCTATTCGTTTTTTCACAATATGGTTGACGTCGCACCGACACAGATAGGTCTTACGGTGACGATGGGACAGGAAAGGGCTAGGAAGCGATCGTGGCCTCGTAATTAAGGAACGAACACAGCATTTGCCTGCTGTGAACAGGAGAAACCACGGTAAATCATATTCAGGATTGCCAACATTGGAGTTCGAACCCACTATCTCTCAAATGCAAGTCGATAGCGACATGACCGAAACCGCACAGCCACTTGCTCGGTCTTCTTCTTCTTCTTATTCTCCTGATGATGATGACGAGTATTAACTTGAAGTTTTTATCAAAAGCCAACTGAAGGCTGTAGCCCTACAAATTATTAACACCGGTTTTTAAATGATCTTGGCATAAGCATAATACAGATAGCAGGTGTGAACTATTTTGTGGGGACAATTGAATACATCCAGGGTATCCCCTTCCTGTCGTAAGAGGCGACTAAAGGGGGCCCCAGAGACTCTGAACTTGAGAGCGTGGGTTGGCGATCACGGGGTCCTTAGCTGAGTCTTGGTATTTCCACTTACATGCGCCAGGCTCCTCACTTTTCTAACGTATCCGACCTTCCTTGGTCAACTCTTGTTCTTTTCCGACCCCGACGGTATTAGAGCAGTCGAAGCTTTGGGAGTCTTTAATTTTCCCGAACTTCGTGGCCTTTGTCTTTCTTTGGCCAATACAACAATTTTTCGATGTGTCGTATCGTTTCAAAATTTCCCCTCTGATTAGTGTTAAAAGAGGATGGTTGCCCAATAGCACTTCCTCTTAAAACAATAATCACCACCAACACCACATTGTTGTACTCAGCTGCATGGGTTATCCATAAACTAGTTGGAGTAGCTAAGAACATCACTCTTGTTATATATGAGAAGAGTATTTTTGCCTCAGAACCCAAAGAGTTTACCACACCAATGGATAACAACAGCGTGCCTGCAGTATCCAGTATTCGGGAGACAGTTTGTTCGAACCCCACTGTCGGTAGCCCTGATAATGTTTTTCCCTGGTTTTCCATTTTCACACCAGGCAAATGCTGGGGCTGCACCTTAATTAAGGCCACGGCCACTTCCTTCCAACTCCTAGTCCTTTCCTGTCCCATCGACGCCATAAGACCCATCTGTGTCGGTGCGACGTAAAGTAACTGGCAAAAAAAGTAAAAAAAAAAAATTAAGGAAAAGATAACAGCGAATATAATTTAATGCGGTCAACTCAAGAGGCATTCAGTCTTTGTCAACATGCTGAAGTAACCTTTTAGGAACGCAGTGCACGTTACTACTTTCTTAATAGAGGAAATGCTAAAGGAAATTTACAACTGTCTTTAAATACTTTTAAGTTCAATATTTCATCTATCCATGATATAATAGAGGTACTGTACAGATTTATAAGTTCCTGTCAATGAGATTACATATTTTGACAGACGATATTGATTAGAAACACGGTAAGATCAAATAATATAGACGTAAAAGGGTATACATGAGCACTTCTTCTGATTCATGTTTCTCAAAAAAAAAAAAAAAAAAAAAAATTGGTTGTATTAATAATTACCTTCCTATTCAAATAGCTGTTAATGCATTCATGTCATTTACCAGTTGTACAATTATATACACATGAACAATAGATGCCCAGTTAAATTCTGCATGAGAAATAGTTATTCGTATGTCTTTTGTTCAATATTTGGTGCCTAAATCCTCTAAATTCGAGGACACTTGCCTTTGGTAACGTTCATTTAAAGAACCAATATGGCGGCTCCATAAGCAGCATTCGTGACTTGACCTCTCTAGCCAGACCTTGTATTTGGTAAACAGCAGTAATCCCATCTATCGGCGCTGAGTGGCAGCACAAGAAACAAAGACCATAATAAAAACAATAGCCAATATAATGTTATTGTTGCTCAATGTTGTGCGCTTTCGAAACTGTAGGCCTTCAATCTTCCGACTCGGAAATACCACTATTATCATAGTCGGTATCGTAAAACTGAATAACACATAGGCCTAATTGGTCGGAAATTGTATTCTATATAACTTTTGTTATGTCGTACATTTCGACAGGGCCAGAAACATCGGCATTTAAAAATTACATTTTAGGCGCCTTCCCATAAACTACATTCTACCCAGGTTGAATAAAATAGTTTATAGCGTAGACTGTAGCTTCTTATTCCCCGACCGTATAGACTTATTCCAATTTTCATTAAATTCTGTTTACCCATTTTCTCGTGGCTCGGAGTTGATATGGACTGAGCAACATAAATACAAATTCATGATTATCTGTGTTATCATTGTCAATATGGTAAAAGTTTATAATATAGAAATGATGGGAAATTTAATTCTATATTACTTTAGTTATGTAGTATTTATCGACAGGACCACTGATAATATAAATATTTGAGAATTAAATTTTAGACCTTGCCCTAAACTACCATTTCACTCAGCGTGAATGAAATGATATATAGCCAAGATTGTAGTGACTCATACACCGAATTTACATACCGATTTTCATTAAATTCTCTTCAGCCGTTTTCTTGTGATGCGTGTACATACTTACAGACAGACAGAGAGATAGAAATTGCGGAAAAGTAAAAAATTCATATCCCCGTTACAGTGGACATGGGCGATACAGAAATACCATTTTTTTCAAATTCCGAGCAATGTACAGAAAAAACTCTTATTTTATATACCCGGTACATAGATGATACATAATCTGATTTCAGTCCTGCTCGTGCCCGTTACGTTTACCAATCACCGCTATGTACCTGAGGTGTTGAAACCTGATATTCCTCTTATCCCCATGGGCTTTACCGGTGCTATGTACCAACATAACAACATGAAACTGCACGAGGAACACTGCGAATATATACAAATAGATATATTTTTACCATGTATACAAATAATAAACACAGAAATTATTTTGATCGTACTGATTTATGTTATTGTTAATGATGTTCCCTCACATCTAATGTTTCTCAATCTGGTGTTGTTAACCGATTTGCCTTCTTTTGAAATACGCAGGTAAAGGAACCTTTTCATTTGGATAACCTTACTATCAAGGCTGCTAGGCTAGCGTCTAAGGATGAAGACATCCGTCCAGGATCCATTGTGACTACTGCTGGATGGGGCCTTACTAAGGTGAGGTTTAGCATTTAAGGGAGATCTACTCCTTTGAATATAGGACAATGGGGTGTTTTAAACATTTTTCCCATAGCAATGGAAATCGATACTACAAAGAAACTTGGTATGAAGAACACATTATTCCTTGAAAATATCCCTACATATTTAGAAATCATATAAACCTATGCCATTATATATATATTTAGTTATTCAAAATGGTGGTGTATCATGGCCAATATTTTGCCGTTTCCCTGATAATTTCCAAACATATGAATATTTTTCTAATATTGTTTTTAATTATGATTAGTAATGTTAGATACAAAATGTACTACAATAATTGAAGTCCATTAATTGTAAATATTTCTTCACGAATTTATCTTCAAGTAGTCAACTTTTTCATCAATTTTCATTTCAAAATATTTTTAAATCTTAACCAATGAAGCTATCTCTACAATTCTAGTAGAACTATATTTTCTTCTCTATGAAATATACATACAAACAAATTTCATCTTAATAACTTAAAAGCTTTCAGAGTTATCAGGAAAACAGTTCAGAAAAACATAAATTACGTGAAACGAGCAACGAACTGACCGGACATCACGTTTTTTGTCGTAACTCCGAAAGTACTGGAGATATTAACAAATATTTTGCACTGCTGTGAAGATAAAAGTTCAATTTTAAATTTAAAAAAGTGAAAAGTCGCATTTTTGGTTGGTTAAAGCTGTTGGTCCCCCCTTAATATACACTGTTGTACCAGTTAATTATTCAGATATGAATGTAAATAACGTACACAATTTTAAATTTTAAAGTAAATTTATGTCAATAGACAGAATGTAAGGAAAACTGCCTTTAGAAGGTGGTCACTAACTTTATTCTCTTTTGTAGAAGTTTTAATTGCAATGCTTCAGTATTTAATTTCTTAAAGCTAATTACCGTAGAGACATAGAAGACATTTTAAAACACAATAATCCTATGTTCGTGTTTATATCATCACCATGATCTGCTTTATGTGTAAATAAGGACGCGTGATGGCAGGGTTTGAAATTGGCGCAGTTCTTATGAAGCAATGGCCCCAGATGTCAACGAGATACCACACAGACTGGTGGCATCTTTATCATGATCTGCTTTATGTGTAAATAGTTGCTGCTGCAGTGTAATGTATAATTATCGAGTAACAAGATTATTGCCAACTTGATGAAAATTTTCTTTTACAGGGTAATAAGGAAACCAAATTTCTACTTAAGACTAACTTAGAAATTATCAGCAGACAGAACTGCAAAAGAAGGATGGGAAGTATATCAATTGACAGAAGAAACTTTTGCGCCAGGGGTTCAAGAGGAAAGAGAACTTGCGCGGTAAGCGATTAAGAATGATCGTTGAAATACATTTTAATGTCTGTTTGTACATTTTTATATTACGGTAATGGAGTAAAAGGAGTGTACTTTCTTGGTGTTACTTCGATGAAAGAAGAATGAAGTACCTTTAGGTTATTATCACAATATCTTTGTCTCCTCAACATGTGGCTCCCTACCATAAGTACTTTTATTTCTATCACTTATTATGATAAAGCGAGTATCACATATTAAGATATAAATTATAGTGTAGGTGAGTGGATGGGGAGGGGTGTGGGGGAGCAGGTTAGTGGGCTGGCTTTTTCCTTTCTGGCACATTTCCTCATCTTCTATTTTAGCAAGCAACCTGAATATGCCACTTAAGGTTGTGTTATAAATCCCATAATATAATACACGAAGTGTTAACCAGTCCACATTAAAATAAAATACAATGACGTACCAAAAGTCATGGAATGGTACAATTTGAAAGTAATAGTCGGTGGCGCCACCGTACCATGATGTCTTGGAAGTGCCCAGACCTGTATCAGGTGCTATCTGTCATCACTGGTGGCGTGAATTTTCGTCTTTGGAACGGGACTTGACAGCAGGGGTGAGATGGACGTATCAGTCCGTTGTCGAAGTTCGATAAAAGACGCCACGTGTGTGTCAGGAATACGTCATGGAAGATATTACCATCCACAGTGAACAACGCATTGACGGACAACGGATGCTTAATGACCGCTATTAGCGCCGTCTGGCTGGAACATTTCCCGTGGTAACAAACATGCCACACTGGCTCATTCCACATCCACATTCAATGCAAGAGGTACCAGACGCATATCCAGCAGGTCAGTGCATAGTGGGTTCTTTAACGTCAATGGGATATGGGAATGCCCTTGGTATCACCAAGACATCAGTCACAGCGCCTCACCTGAACGCGTGATGTTGCTAATCAGACACTGGAGAACTGGCGACATGTAGCTTGGTCCGATTGGCAACTGCTCCAATTATTTCTTGATGATGGCAGGGTTTGAAATTGGCGCAGTTCTTATGAAGCAATGGCCCCAGATGTCAACGAGATACCATACAGACTGGTGGCAGATGCATAATGGTGAGAGGTAGCATGGCATAGAGTGGATCAGCTGATCCACCTGTACATATCGTTATCCATTGACTGCTACTTTGAACTGCTTGCTGAACACTTGCAGCTCTTCATGGACTTCACATACCCATACAACGACGAGAAATTCCAGGGGCAAAATAAACCTTAATACTGAGCCCAAGTTGCCCAGAATTGGCTAGAGAAACATTCTGGACATTTACAACGACTGCAATAGTTCGCCTGATATGAACCCTGCCGACCATTTATAGGGCGTCGTGATGAGTCAATTTGCACATAATATTGCACCTAAAAATAACGGGAAGCTATCAAATGGCATGGGTCGGAGTATTTCCACAGCTGTTTCTTCCACTTGAGGAATCCACGCCACCACGAGATGTTACACTTGGCCGAGGTAGAGGAGGGCCTACACGATACTAGGCACCAATCCAATGACCTTCAGCATGTCAGTGCATAATACCTCTATAAATTTTGCCCAAGAAATTGCTGTGACTAAGCTGATCCAAATGAAGCATTGAAAACGATGAAAGATCTTGGGGAATGTGTCTGCAGAATGGGAGATGGGAAGTGTAGCGATGGTAACACTTTCCAATTATTTTGCACTCACGATTGGATAGAAGTCAGTACGCGTGCCTTCACCTCGAACTGCAATACATTACTTAATTCTCCTGGTCTTGCAGGTCTTGGATCACTTCTTGTGGAATTGCGTCCAATTCTTGCTACATCACGAGAGTCAATTATTCTACAGTTCGACGTATTTGAAGAGAGTTGCTCTTTGTGAAGTTACGGAGCGTTTTCCTGGAGATGCATGCATTGCGAACGTGGGTTTTCTCCTGTTTATATATCACTCATTTATAACGTTAATATGAGAGGTACCCCGTCAACACACTGCTAAGCTATCATATGGTCCTCAGTATTTACCAACTGTATTTCACCTTGAAGCCAATAATTTTCGAGACCCAATGCTCAATCCTCTACTCTCGACAGAGTATTTCAGCGTACATGTTTTTACTGTCACGATTTTCCTTCTCCAAGTATAGCGATTTGTCTCTATAAGGGTTGCCTCGAAGAAGCTTCCCCCACCAGAGGCTGCAACTGGTCCACCCATCTGATTGGATGTCTTCCCTGTGGGTGGGGGCGGTAGAATAACACCCACGGTATCCTTGCCTGTCGTAAGAGGTCTTAGGGGCTCTCAACTTGGGAGAGTGTGTTGGCGACTACGGGGCCCTTCTCTGAGTCCTGGCATTGCTTCCACTTTCTTGTGCTAGGCTCCTCAATTTTATCTATCCTATCAGACCTCTCTTGGCCAATTCTTTTCCAAACACGGTATTAAGCATAGAAGCCTATGGAGTCACTCACTTTCACGTTCATGTTGGTCCTTGGTTTTCTTCGGCCGATACATTTTTTTTCGAGGTGTCGGTCCCTTCCATTTTTATCCCTGATTAGTGTTACATAGAGAAGAGTTGCCCGGTTTACTTCCTCTTAAAACAATAACTACTACCACCACCATCAAAAACCAACACCACAACCACCACCACCTCGCGGTCTCTAACATTAAACTTTTCCTCCACCACAAGCTTCTTCAGGGTGCCTGTTCGTCTGGCAATGTGGCCAAAATACCGAAGGTACGCCTGGCTCGAGAATCCTAGTTTGGATGCCTAGTTCTTACATCACGGCGGACGTATTATTTCGGTGTCCAGTCCAAGAAATTCGTTGAATGCTTTGGTAAACACATATCTCGAAGGTCTCCATTTCCCTATTATTTGCTTGTTTAATTGTCCAGGTCTCAGCTACATACGTGGCAATGGGGAATACAAGGGAGTGCGCTAGTTGCAGATTTGTATTCTTTGTAACTGTAACGTCTTTCACTATCCTACTATGCATTGTGGTGGCTGCCCTGACCATGGCATTCTTCTCTTGAATACAGCGGAACAGCCTCCTCTATTAGAAATCATGGAGCCTAAGTAGACCAATTTATGGATGACCTCGAAACCAGTTATCCCTTTAAAAATAGGTTGGTTGGCTTTCTGTCTGTCGACAATCATCACCTTTGTGTTTCTTCTATTGAGTTCCTGGCCTTATTTCCTCCTAATCAAAATCAACTTCTCCATGAAGACTTGTAGTTCCAGTGAAGTAGCTGCCAGAATCTTCGTGCCGTTAGCGTAAATAAGGATGCTAATCTTCGTACCCCCGATAGGAAAATCTCCTAACCGGTCCTCGGGCTTTTTTCTCGTTATGTATTCGTGTAGATATTGAAGATGATAGGCGAGATAATGTAGCCCTGTCTTGTATCACATTCTGCTTAGAAGATTCTAGGCATTGTCTGATAGATCCGAACAGTAGCCATGTTGCACAGATAAGGGTTCCGTACAAGTACGACCAAATGTTGTGGAACACCCATGTCTAGCAGAATCGCTGTGACAGGTATCCACTTCACTTAACCAAATGTCTTGGTGTAATAAATGAAGCACAGTAACGTCGGAAAATTGAACTGTCTGGCCTTTTCCACAATCTGCCAGACATTCGGAATTTGCTCCCGTTTGCTATTTCCTTTAACGTAGCTACATTGCAATTTTCAGAAAGTAGAAAGTTTTTCGGTATATTGTGAAGGACATGAAGAACAACCTTGTTCTCACGAGGGATGAGATCTACTGTTCTGTAGTTTGAAAATTCTGTCGGTGAACCTCCCTTGTAAATTGGAATGAATATTGAGTGACACCATTCATCCGGCCATCTCTAAATCTTCCATATGGTATTCCAAAGCTCTAGGATTTTGTTTGAATCAAATTGACCTATGGCTTTCAGTACTCGGTAGTTATGCCTTTATTTCCAAACCCGGTGACTTCCTGGTTCTCAGATGACTGAGGGCCTTTTCAATCTCTTATTGTAAGATAGCACGTTACAGATCGTAATAGCCATTCCGGAGCGGGTGTTAATCTTGGTCTTGGTTATCCTTTAAGAAACTGGTGCAGTGCTATTGCTGTACCTCTGCGATTCTCTCTGGTTTGGTGACCTACACGCCACATTCGTCCGCAATTACTTGGGTTTCGGGTTTGAATTCCCTGGTCAAATTATCGACAATTCACAAGAGGTCATGAGTTTCGTTCCGTATAGAACGGCATTCATGATCGGAGGTAATATTTTCAGGAATGATTTATTGTCCTGATAGCAGGCTCTTTTGATCTTTTGGCTATCTTATTCAGTCGACCCTCACAGTTAAAATCAGTCAGTTCTATTACTTGTAGGATGGCATCTGTCATCCAGTGTTTCATTTTATGAACTTGAATTGTTCCACTCATCTTAACCGTTTCTCCAACACAGTCCTTGGACATCACGATCACTATTTCCGAAGTTAGCCTTATTCTCGACATTTTTCTGAAAAACTTCTCTATTCTGGACTTCATGTATCTCCTGCTTTTTACTCATCAAAAACCGTAGCTTTAGAGAGAACGTTCCAAAAATCAGTTTATGGTCATATACACCGTCTACACCAGGTTTAGCCTTATAATTCTTCATGAATGTCCTCCAACTCTTCCTGATTAGCATACAGTCGATTACGATATTTCTTACAGGAGATGATCCATGTCGACAGCCTTTCGTGGATGGTGCTGGAACATGTCATTCGTTATGGTAGGATTGTTTTCAATTACAAACTGGAGGAGACTTTCTACACTATCATTTCTCACTTCTAATCTGAACGTTCCGACTTTGCTTATCAGATGGTCTTCAGCACTTTTCCCCACTTTGGCTGTAAGTCACCAATAACTAAAACGAGTTCCTTCGATAGAGTTTATCTTATTATTTCTTCTGCAGCACCATACATTGCTTCCACTTCTTCATCAGGATACTTCCGTTGTTTGCATGCATACTTGAATTGGATGTAGGTTTTTGGCTTGGATGCAAAAATGATCAAAGGTGATCTTCATAACCCTGCCATTTATGGGCTCATAAGACTGCAAAATCCGAGCGATTTCCTTAATGACACGGAAGGCAATTACATTCCTTTGCCGCTTAATATACCAAGTGGCTTCCTAACGCCGTACTTGCTACATATAAATGTCCCGCATGCACAAATGATGAATGGGATATCTAAAAACTGATTTTTACAGGGCACTACTGCCAGCGAGCAGGTTACGTCAGAATACGAAGAGATAAGAATCGGACTATCGCTCGCAGCATGTTACTCAGCGCTACCGGTCTAATGCACCCCTTGCTTTACTAAACCTCGTTTTTCACCGCATAATACTAGGCTTGTGTACTGTACAGAAGCACTATATTTGCGGTCTGCAATTCGGCAAAAGCTAGTGTGTTCAGCAGCGACGAATATACAGACATCATTTTAAACTGGACAACCTGGTCGGAATGCAGCCGAAGCTCCAAACAGACGTATGCCTTCTACACACGTATTTCGCTGAACAATATAAGTTTTGTTTCCTACAAGCAACTCTTTTGTCGTGTGTAATGTCTACACGTGTATAAATTAATAAGTTATTAGATTTTCTTTTCTGCATCTTTGGCGTGTTAACAAACAGTAGCTGCAATTAGGAAGTGGGGTGAGGAGAGACAGTCGTTCCCACCCCAGTTTTTGGCGTAAACGTTACATTTTTATTTCACTGTAGCGAGCTGGAACTAGCAATTATTTAAAAAGGGCTATTTGTATAAGTCTTGTTACCTTATCTGCTAATACTTTCCTGTATTTTCTTTAATTACTAACATAGTTATTGGCGGAAATACGCACAAAATATCGTTCTCGCGGCTAAGCGTTTTGATTAGTGCTACGGCAGTGCTGTGAGGAAGGGTAGTAGGGGTACATCTTTTTTGCCAAGGTCGTGGACACTGAGTTATAATTCACCCGCTTGCCGCGCGCGTTCCTCTGTTTGACAGTCTCTTTAGTGTATGTTAGTTTCTTAGATTGTATTCAAATACGAAATGAATTTCAGTTGCATATGTATGCCTTATTCTATTTAATTGTATCGGGAGAGTTGGCCGTGGAGTTAGGGTTGCACAGCTGTGAGCTTGCATCCGGGAGATAGTGGTTTCGGATCCCAATGTCAGCAGCCCAGAAGATGGTTTTCCGTGGTTTCCCATTGTCATAATTATTTCATTGAGCTGCAACCAGGTAACGAGTACGGTTAACAGTCTTTATCTTTAATGTCTTTGTGTTCTCATCACAACCCAACGTGCCGTGACCGGGATTAAGGAATAGATTCACTGTCGCTAAGCAAGCTCTTTTCTGTTACTGATATGCATTAATTCTTCGTCGTACTTCTATACGCTTAAAGATGTGTTTTTTTAAATTAATAATTTACATTAGTTTTAAACGCTTGAAATAGGTATGTATTTTATATCTACTCGATATTCATTTCATTAACTTCTGCTTATCTCTTAGTTGTAAAAAGGTTGCAAATCAACACTTCGAATTGCGTGTGCGGTTAATGCTCAATATTTATCCCATATTCATTTTGGTCAATTATTTTTATATTTTAGTATAGAACATAACATTTTGATTTTTACTGCAATTAAAATATGTTGTAGCCATGTCGGAGTAGGAAATGTGTACAAAATCGACAAATAGAACACAGAAAAAGAAAAAGGAACCGGAGTCCACACCTGAAAGAGAACCAATACAGCAGCAGATCAGAGAAAGAGAGCAAAGGAGAAGTGGGATCCATCCCAAAAAGGGAATCAAGACAACAGCAAAGCAAGGAAATAGAGGGAAGGAGAGGAGACACGGATCCACCTCACAAAGAGAATCAAGACAACAGCAGAACAGTAAAAGACAGCAAAGAAGGAGAGAAGCGTTGCAACAATGCTCTTCTGGAGAATCTTAGAGAATGTAGCTGCTGGTTATCACCCATCAGCAGATTATGCCTCGAAACATTTGTGTCTCATACGATTACTGTTTGTAACAGGCCAACACTCTGAAGTAGATAAGTGGAAAAATGAAAGTCCAGGTACGTGCTGCAGCGGAGGAAATGTTTAACTGATGACGTTAATGGATTATCCCGAGCCCCTGGTGGGTACTTCCCTAATCGGTGATTCCATGGACGCTAAACGTTTCCTGCAAGATATCAGACATGGCAATTCATGCTTCCAGGTGGTCTCTTTCGGCAGCACCAAAGAAATTAGAGAGCCCATATACATGCCAACGTTCAAGGTTGAAGCCCAAGCATATCACCGTATCGGGAGTATATGAAGCCTCCCGAATAGAGATCCTATATTCCTGCAAGTATTTTTTGTAGAGGACAGTACACTGCAAGCGGAGCAGCGTTGCGGGAATGTGCTACAAACTAGACAGGATATACGTTCATGTTCACAAAAACAAGAACACCTTGAAAGACTAGAGATAGAAAGTTCATATTCACAAGACATGTGCATTATTATGTTCTGAAGATATAATTAGCATTTGAACCATGTCAGCCGTCAGGTTCAAGGTCCATATCAATATCTCCGCGTTCCACCACCGACTGGTAAAATTTGCCTGTGGCTCTCGTTGTCGCTTCAAACCGAAGGAAATGGATCAGTGTGACTAGAACAGACGTACGCGAGAGGCGTACCGTCAAATTAGTCAGTTTGAAAGAGGGCGATTATTGGCGTAAGAGAACGTGATGCATCCAGCCGGGAAATTGCTGCTCGTGTGAGACGAAGTGTGTCGGCAATGCGACGGGTGTGAACAGAATGATCCACAGAAGACCGTGGAACACGACGAGATAGGTCTGGTTGCACCACACAGACCACTCCACAAGAAGATCGACACCTCATCCGAATGGCATTGCAGGAGAGATCTGCGTCCTCCTCGACTCTGGTGCAACAGTGGAACATTGTAACTTATCGTACTCTATTAGAAGTGACAGTCCGTTGCCGTTTATTACGGTCTGGGTTACCGGCGCGTCGTCCACTTCTCCGCCTACCTTTGACTAATGTGCATAAACATGCTAGACTGAAATGGTGTAAGGAACGACGTCACTGGGAACAGGAATGAAAGCAGAGAGTGTTTTCAGACGAATCCACGTTCTGGTTGTTTGAAAATGACGGGCGCATTTTTGTTCGCCGCAGACAGAGTTAGAGGCGTCATATTAACTGCATTCGCACAAGACATACAGCGCCAACTCGAGGCCTTGTGGTGTGGGGGCTATTGGGTACAGCTCAAAATCACAGTTGGTGCGTTCCCAGGGCACTGTGACTAATTTGACCTACGTGAATGACATCCTGCGACCTGTAGCCGTACACTTCCTGCACAACAGTCCAGACGCCATATTTCAGCAGGACAATGTGTGATCACATTTTTCTGCACGAACACGTGCCTTCTTGTTGTCATAGGATGTCGGACTGTTTCCCTCGCCCGCCCGATCACCGGAATTGTCGTTAATTGAAAATGTTTGGGATACGGTTAAACTACGGGTGCTTCGCTGTGACCCAACGCCAACCACCAAAGATGAACTGTGGAACCAGGTGAGTGCAGCATGGTTGGGTATACTACAGGACGCCATTCGCGCCTTATACGCGTCGATGCCATCACGCATGAAACAAGTTTCAGTGCCCATGGGGGACCCAGTTCTTAGTAGGCAGCATGACAGATGCTAAACCTAGGCGACTAAAATGCTAATCGCTTCTGCATAACATACTAATAAATATGTACTGTGAATATGAACTTCCTATCTCTAGTCTTACCGTTGCAGATCGTGATGAACTGTGAAAACTCATACGTCCATAGCTTCAAATAAGGTATGGAAATGATGAGTCTGCATTCAATCTTCTTATCTTTGCAGGCAAAAACCCACAAAACTAACATGAAAAGTGATTCAATGTACTGACGTCAACGGAAGTGGCTCTAATAATGGCGGAGAACAAGATGAAGAAAGTGACATACAGTAGTTTTAGAACAAAGAAATGGTACGATAGAAAGAATCCCTGATCCCCACCGATCGTATGATGCGCTGAAGTATCCTCTGATTTTCTGGCAGGTGGAAGATATATATTATTTTCAACTGCGACAAAGGAAACAAACTGCTGTAATGCTGAAAACCAAGAATATATCAGCTATGAAGTCCTCTGCTTAGAAAAATTGTGATGTGCTTCAACATTTCATAGGGAATTAGAAGCCTGTTTGGACAGTTTATCGTAGATATTTATGCCAAGACTGAATCTGAAAGGCCCAGGTACATTCGATATACCCAAAAGACATTAAGAGCGGAGCAGAATGCGCATTTGAGGGATGCCGTCTTCAAAGATGAAAATGTTGCCGGCATATGCCAGTTGATCATTTTGCCTTTTAGCCTTACCGGACATCCTTGGTACATGCACGAACGTACGTGCGAAACTACGGAAGACATCACATTTACGTGTAATCCAAAATGATTAGAGATACAGCTAGAAATTTTCGGCGGACAAAAAACCAGGATCGTCATGATTTGTCGGCAAGTGACTTACAACAGAAACACAAGGCACTCATGGGTTTCATCATAAATGGAGAAAGTTTTGGTGAAGTTCTCTGTCATATGTATACGATAGAGCGGAAAAATCGCGGACTACCTCATGAACACATTCTGGTTTGGCTCAGAGCCACGTTACACGTACACAGAGTTCACTTCATCAGTACGGAAATCCCTGATCTAGAAGAAGACCAGAAACTTTTTGTGCGGTAACGAAGCAAATGGTGCACGGTCCCTATGGATACAAAAATCCTCCCTCTCATGCATGAAGGATGGAATCTGCACGAAGCGATAGAATAGGCTCTCAATATTTTCTGAAGGAATCGCAGACGGGGCAGGACGGATATCAAATGTATCGCGGTAGAAGCCCACGAAACGGAGGATATACCCCAAACATCAATGTCCAAGGGTTGGAAATTTCTGAAGACAATATGTGAATTGCTCTATATTGTCTTCTGTTACCAAACTTTTTAAACACGCGTATCATCGTAGAATAAGGCAATTCAGTCGATCAAGTATGTTTGCAAATGTGGGAATAAGTGATCTGACCTGGCTGTGTTTGATGACAAAAGTGGAGGCAATGCACGCAATTAAATTAATCCGTATTAAATGTGAAGGTAAGAATCAACGAAGCTATGTGGAGAATAATGGGCTTTCCTACAATGAGCGGCAACCCACAGTTAGTCAGCCAACATCAGCTAATTCACAAGAGTGCCTGCCATTATAATCAAAACTCCCATCTTGATTGTGACTAGAATTAGGAAAGGGAGCTGACCTCTATAATGAAAGCACCACTTCTTGATTTTGACTGGCAGTAGGGAAGGGCCTGCCATTTTACTGAAAACTCCACAAATTGAAAATGACTGGAAATAGGATTAGGGGCCTACCATTGCAGTAAATACCCCCAGATTGTGTGTGTCGCAGTAGGTAAGGAGGCCCGCCATTTTAATCGAAACGCCCCATTTCGGCCTTGACTGGCAATAGACAAGGAGGCCTGCCATTAGAGTAACAAATACACAGCTCCATTTTGACTGGCAGTAGGCAAGGGAGTCTGCCATTATAATAAAAGCTCCCCAACTCAACTGTGACTGGCAGTAGACAGGGCCTGCCATTAAAGTGAAAACTCCCCCAACTCGATAGTGATTCGCAAAAGGCAAGGGGATCTGCCATTTATCAAAACTCCCAAACTCGATTGTAATTGGCGGTAGGCATGGGACCTGCCATTATAATCAAAACTCCCCAACTCGATAGTGATTCGCAATAGACAAAGGGGCCCGCCATTGTAACACTGTCTCTATAACTCGAACGTGACTGGCAGTAGGAAAGGAAGCCTGCCATAACAATGCAAAATTCCCAACTCGACAGAAACTAGAAGAAACGGAAGCCTGATGAGAATGAAAGCATTCCAAATTGACTGTGACGGACAGTACGCAAGGAGGCTTGCTATCATAATGAAAGCACCCTAAGTCGATTGTGACAGGCAGTGGGCAAGTAGGCCTCTATTAACATCAATACTCCCCATATCGATTGCAACAGGCAGTAGGCATGGAGGCCTGTCATTATAAACAAAACTCCTCATCTAAATTATGACTGGCAGTAGGCAAATAGGCCTGTCATTATAATCAAAACTCCCTAACACGATTGTGAATAGCACTAGGCAAGGGAGCCTGCCCCTATAATGAAACCACGAACATTCGAGTTTTAATGATAGTAGAGTAGAGGCCTATCGTTATGATGAAAACTCTCCAACTGGAATCTGACTGGAAGTAGGACTTCATTAAAAATAAAGAAACATGTATTTTTTAGTTATCAAAAAACACTTAAGTGGGATTGAAAAGAAGTGGTGTAGTGGTGGATGTATTTTAATTATGATGAACATGTTACAGGCGTGAAAACTGATATTAATAATCCCCTTTGAAGATAAAGTAACAGTATGTTTGGTTTCCGGAAGAAATTTAACGGGTGGAGGGTGTAAAGTGGACTGGCAATGGGGTCGAAATAAAATCGTAACGACCGTGTGTCTGTACATTGACTATTTTGGCAAAATTTTCGTACAGATATCCATTTCACGTGTAATAATGACCATCTATATACATTCTTGCTTTGGATACCTGAATGTCCTAATTCTTACCCCTCCCCACAAATTCAGGACGGGGGTACAACCTGTCAGAGGAGCTAGAAAATTGAAATTTGGCAGAATTATAGGTTTTAGCCTGTAACCGTCGGATATATTCCAAGATGTTTAAAGTTTTCACCTTTTACCCCCGGAAAATATCGAAATATGGAGGTAATTTTAATGGCGGTGCAGACGTTCGTTTCGGTGTATTCCGTGGATGAACGGTAAGTCTTATCAAAAAACGGATGACACAATTACAATTTGGAGTGATCTACACTTTTGGACCTATGACCTTTTATCGTATCTCCATCCCTTATGCGTTAGATTTGGCTGTTTCCCGACTGTACTTAAATTTTGCAGATTTTACACGTTTGGTTCCTAGCTTGACACACTTATAGGAAAGACGGGATCATCCAATTCAGCACGAACATTCGCCCTCCCAGTTGCCATATGTGAGGCAAATTCTACTTCTCTAGCTGTCACATAAGTATCCGGAACGTAGTGCAGTGTGTAAAAAGACTTACCCAAATTACTCCATATTCACACTTTCTAAGTCTAACCCATAAATAGAGGGGATACGGGAATATGTCATAGGATCAACCATTAGGCCGTTAAAAAGTGGCGTCTCATGGTGCCATTCGTTTGTCCATATAACTGACCGTTTAGCAGCGGTCAATCTGTAAATGAAAGTCAGCAATATGTAAACATGCATAAACTTCCGTATGTCGATCTACATATTATTCATTGAAGTCGATCTGTAGCGATTTAGAAGGGATGTGTCTGTCATTATAATTCATACTTTACAAATCGATAGTGACTGCCAGCAGGATGGCGTCTGCTATTGTAATGAATACTCCCTACTTCGACTTCGACTGAGAGTAGGGATGAGTTCTCCAACTCCTGTGTAACTGGCAATAGCAAGGAGCGCCGACCATTGTAATGGGGGACCTCACCATGCTGTTCGGATAAAGCTAAGAGACATGCTATTTAAACAAAAATCTTAATCACTGCGTGAAAACTAATTTTCTTCGATATCCATATAAAACGTAGAATACCGTAGTGAAGCACGGGTACATTTGGTAGTATATATATGATAAATGTCACTGTATGTATTAAATCTCATCCTAAACTACTGGAACGATCTCAACCAAATTTGGTACACTTATGACTTAGATTCAGGAGACAAATCGTGCGAGTATAAGACACCCCAAGCACCCTTAGTGGCAAGGGGGTGAGGTGGCTGAGATATAAATGTAATCGAAAATAGTGTCAAATCCATATTTTCCGGGGTTGCTGTGATGAATAGCTTCTTTTGACAAGGTGAGATCTCTGGTGAGGTCATTTAACACATCCTGGTTGAAACGTTGAGGAAGTGATGACATCGCCTCATAATCACTGCCACCTTCGCTAGTATCAGAAAAGGTCAGAGGAACAATGCGTTTCCTCACAGAGCTCTGGTAGCTGGTGAAACGATGGGGTCGGCAATTCCTCTGAGTGAGGGATCGGGCGTCCTGCAGAATTTAAATCAGGAAAAGTCCACTTGCTATGATTCTTTCAGTTGGTCTCATAAATATTTAATAGGCAAAAATAAGTCATATAAGTGCTTATTGGGTTCTCATCGAACCATCGGTTCTCCGCATTTCAGACTTCTCTTTCCGGTAGTTCACCCTCGTAAATGGTCTATGCAAGTTTTGCAGACTTGATGCGGTGGTCATGTTTTATTCGAATCACCAAGCCGAACACCAGAGTATCCAAGGTGAGCTCTCTTTATAAAGTCACCAATGGCTTAACTGTTTTCTTTTATTTATTTATTACAAACTTCCCCCATGCGGAGGCTGCCACAAGGATAAAGTATGTAAACTGCACGGTATTTAGTTTTCTAAGTTACTGTTGACTTTGCTACTGTGCCAGGTAGAAAAATCACAAGGCTCAGGAATAAATTTGCAATATTGTTGTTCAAATGCTATATAGATGATTGCGGAGTATGGTCACTGAACCTCGTATTGCGGCGATAGCGATGTCGTGAAGTCGTGTCCGGCTGAGACCGAGAGAATCCCATAGCTGTACAAGAAATTTAGGGATTGTGCCTCGAGCTCCGATCATGAGTCCATGGACGGAAATATTGTCTAGGTGATATTTATCTTTATGGTAGTTTACAGTTGGCTGGTAAACTGACTTCTTTTCGGCGTCCACCTCTTCGGCCTGGCCAACGTGCGACTCGAAGCGTATTGTGGGATGTAAGATTTGTCCTTGCTTGCTAGCAGGTTGAAAAGCTATCATGTCAATACGCCTGTTACTCCCGTCGGAAGCTAGGCCAGAGACCTCTTCATGCACCGTGAAACCATGATCCCTCAGCGAGGTCGCAATCATGTGTCGTATTGTATGATGGCGGGAATTTCTCAATATCTCCCCGTGAGGGCAGGCTCCCAGGACATGGGCAAGAGTTTCGTGCTCTCTGTGGCAACGCCGACAGAGGGTGTTGTCCTGGGACCTTCCCGGCACGGAGCGAACGGCGCACACATTCGCTGTCATCTTGGTGACCTCTCTCCATTCCGCACAGGATAAGCCTCGGTGATCTCTTATCCATTTGTTCCCTGGCGTGTATTCCTGGAAGAGTCCAACGCCCTTTCCTTTGTGCGGCAACTTCGTCCATGACTGCAATTCTCTGTCTCGTAGTATCCTTACATTGGGAAGATGGCTATTTTTGGATATAACTCGATCATTCATTTCTATGCCTAGATCTTGCAAACAAATTGTACGTTCTTGTTCCAGGTTCCTAGTTGCATTAATGTAGCCGTTATTTGCAAGCGATAATTTATTACAGATGTTAATATGCTGTAGTTTGCCTTCCCAAGTGGCGCTAAATAAACCGAGGCCTTATACTTCCTTTCGGTACATATCATGTAATCCGGAACGTCTGCTGGTAGTTGTAATAATTCTTTAGTTCCACTCTTCAGTGTTTTATCCGCATCTCATAGAAAAGTTTTAGGTATCTTGTTTAGGGGAGTAACTTGGAATGGGTAAAAAAGAGTAGGTGATACTGAACTATTTAAAATTGAAAATTTCTGGTCAGATTGCAGCAATGGTGAGCTAACAAGGGTGTCAATATTGTTTCGTCTCTTGTCAAGTACGGCTTCTGGATCCAGTTTAAGTTCATTGATGAAATTCACACCTAAGTAACGAATGGCTCTTCCGTTGCACTGTGATTTAATTTCACAGTCGTCATTAATGATGATATTCTCCTCCGTTAGATGACCTTTTTTGATAGAAAGACAAGCTGATTTTGAAGCGCTGATGTCCAGGCCGAGTTCCTTAAATCTTTCTATGGCGATCCTAGCTAGTTCGGCAGCAGATTCAGTGTTTTTCCCAAATACTACCGTATCGTCGGCGAAACACATTATAGTGAGGTTAGGCTCCTCGTTTGCAATCGAGTAACCGTAATTCATTGCTAAAGAATCTTCAGATAGTTCTGGATATGTAGCAAAACACATAGGATGATTTGCACTACTTCTTCTACTTGAACTCATTTTATTTCTATAAAACAGCACAAATGCAACAATCTGGACCACAGTACGTTTTAGGCTAACTTTATAACAAGATATTCATAAACATGAATATAAGCGGAAGCCAATTACTGTGATGTACTCTGAATTTGCAAACTAACATCAACTTAATTGAAGCGTTAACAAGGCGCCCGCCAGAGCATTCTTTCCTTTCGACCGGATAAAGCACAAGTAGTGTTAAATACGGCAATTAACTGTACATATCTGGTTTTCTACGTGCTGATATGAAACTACGTTCATTCACGTAGCCCCTCAAGAATATATTAATGTCAATTCAGTTACTAAATACTCACACACTCACACAATCAGGTGCATTTTCCTGGAACTAACTGTTCGTCAGACTGCCAATAGGACCAGTATCTAAACATAACCCAATCCTTCTAAATTATGTTTGAAACTTGAACAAATAGAGTTAGAACTGCACATTTCGTGTAAAACTGCACTTAAAATCAACACAGGTCTAAGAAAATAGAGCTGAGAAAAAATTTAATCGAAAAGAATACAACCGATTGATTTCATATTTAGATTCAGCGACCCAAATATACCCAACATCAGTTACAAAGTCCCAGGCACAAAAAAAGTATTTATTTTGTACGCTGTGTTATCCTACTCAGCAATATGAATCCTCCTTTCCTCTGCAATGGAAAACGAATCTTACTTAGGAAACGGATGTTGAATGTTATTGAAACGACCATCGTGCCTGGACATGGCCTAGCGAAGTAGTTTTTACACCTCGCGTTCAGATCATCTCTTCGGATATACCATTGCAATTTAGACGTCTTTAGATTCCCAATCGTTTGGGTTTCGCTGTGAGCATCAACAATGCACGAGGACAATCGCTTGTAGTTGTAGGACTCCATCTTCGGAAACCGTGCTTCTCCCATGCTCAGCTGTACGTGGGTTGTTCAAGAATTAGAAAGACAGGCACTCTACACATATTAACTCCAGATGGAAGGACACTATTCTGAAGCTCTATAAGGAAAAATTAGATTTTTAACATAATATGGTCCTTGGTAATGTTTTAATATTATTTGTACCAGCCACCACCCGGTACCGTAACTATTGAAACAAAACAGCTATTTATGTGAAAACGATACGTTCTAATAAATGTTATGTTTTTCTAAATTGTGCTAGTGAATAAATTATTTCAAATCACCTAATGGTTGAGTAAATTAATGTGGACGAAGACGCTTGTACCTGCTAGTATATCCATGTGTTAGAATGACTCAAATATAAAGAGTTTGAACAGCTGAAATATCAACCTTATTTACTGTTATTCACTTTTCAGGGAGACTCTGGTAGTCCAGTTTTCAGTAACGGTGAAGTAATTGGAGTCAACTCCCTGATTACGAAGAATTGTACCAAGTCGCCTCGCCCAAATGTATCCACCAGAGTCGCTTACTTCAGACATTGGATAAAGGAGAATACGGGAATCTGAGAAAATAAAGTAATCTGATAGGAGTATTGAAGCTGCAAATAAAATGGTAGCAATGAGTACACTACATGTCTACATTTGTCGACGTCCTTTCCTTTCTTTAAACTATCATAGGATACATGATCATCAGATGGTTCATGGTGTGGGTTACAGTCGCCGCGTCCTGGTTCGTGAACCATGGGCAACGGCTGAGTGGCCTATTAAGTGTCCTGAGTGTCGGGATACCAGTTGGTATGGAGTGGGAGAGGAAATCTCCGACATATTCTGAGTCATTGCCCTCTATGAGCTCAGGTTTCCAGGACTATATAAACCGCCGGGGTACCTAAACCGTTAAAGATAACATCATCACTGGGACTATGTGTAAGTAAGGTAGAATCCTGTTTCACAGAAATTACAAATCTCAGTACATTTTAACCAAGCCTCGGACGTATGGAAGTATCATAGTCCCACTTCCATTTGACAGTAAACGACTTGACGAACCAAACGGAATTCGATGAGGATCTGTCAATATTAATGTGGCGTATGGAAGGAAGTAGAACTGACTGAGTCAGCAAAAGAGAATATATGTGGATCTGTTAGGAGTTAATAATGTTTGGATAAGAGGAGAGAACGAGGAAGAGATAATCATGTATTCCTAAAAGGGGTGGAGTAGAATTGTTCATCAGGAATATAATAGCTCGCTATATAGTTTCCATTAGGTACTTAAATGAGCGAAAGATGTGAGCAAACTTTGGAAGAATTAGCACGAGAATATTATGAGGTATACGCGTTCTAAATTACTGCCTTCAGCACTTTTTCTGCAAGTCAGCACCCGAGGCCATTGACCCCGACCTAGGTCATTGACCCTATGATGTCATGACTACGTGACCGTGACGTAACGAGCATTTGGTCTTGTTTGTAAACAAAGCCACGTGCATTTGATAGCTGTCAAGACGATAGCTGTCATATTGACAGATCATATCCTCGCTTTCTTGGACAAGACCTTACTGCTGCCATCTTTACAGGTCCTAACCTCACTGCTGCTATCTTAATGATGTAGGGGAGCGGAAATTAAAATCTACGTGCTTTTGACACTTGTCGAAATGACAGCTGCCATCTTGACGGGTTCTAACAACGTGGGGGTGGATTTTGAACAAGTGAACGTCGCTAAACTCACTGCTAGCACCTTGACAGGGCATAACATCACTGCTTCCATCTTAACTACATAGAGGGAGCGGAATTTAACATTGTACGTACTTTTCACAGCTGTCAAGATGTCAGCTGCCATCTTGACGGGTCCTAACGAGGTAGGACGCGGATTTTGAACAAGTAAACGTCGCTAACCTCACTGCTGCCAACTTGACAACGCCTAACCTCACTGCTGCTATCTTAACGACGTAGGGCCGCGGAATTTGAACACCTGTTAAGATGACACCTGTCATCTTGACAGCACGTGCACTTGTTTATTGGCGTTGAATTCGTGAACGTAGCTAGCTGCCCTTCCAGACATCCCCTTTCCCCTCACCACCTTAGAGACGAGACAAACCTCGGAGGATTATAGTTTTAAGGCTAGCTGCCTTTCCCCACTCGACCTTGGAGGGGACTCAACCTCAGAGGAGTAACGTTTCATGACTAGCTGCACCTTCTCGATATGTTCCTTCTCCGGCTCCATCTATGAGAGGTGTAACCTCTTTGGGGGTTAGTGTAAAGGAAACGGGGTGACGCCCCATTAACGACCTCTTCACGTAAACACAAAACCAAACAAACAAAAGGGGAAGCAGACACCGCGACCATACCCGTTCTGTGTGTACTGCTAAAACCGAGTTCACTGTTGTCAGTATTGTCAGCAGATGAAGGATCCCCAGGTGAGAGTCGAGAGACTGAAAGCCACAAACCGGTGCTTTTTTGCCTACGCCGTGGGCACAACAAGAGACAGTGTTTTAAGAGGGGGAAGACATCCTGCATCAAATCTCGAGGGTCACACCATGTATCCATTTGTACCGAGGGCAGCAGTGAACACACTTCCGTGGGCAATATAGGGGTAATCACGTCGGATTTCACACACCTTCAAACGGCCCGTGTATGGATCAAGGGACCGACAGGGCGATAGAATCTAACTCGTTGTATCCTGGATGCAGGGAGTCAATCGAGCTTCATCCACAATTCTCTGATTGATTCGCTGCAGCTTAATGTTACTGATCGCAAGACTCTTGAGATAAGCACGTTTGAATCACCCTCCACTATGTATGATATTAGACGGAAGGTTTGTTTCGACATTATGGGCTACTCAACCAAAGCTCAAGTATCGATTACCGCCTTTGAAAATCACAGCCCCTACACTTTGCAACCAACTGCACCCCAAGGCATAACCGTGCTAGCATCACTAAGGAAGATGAAGTTGGCTGATCCGAGTGACGACCTTGACAAAGATCTTCCGATCGAGGTACTCATAGGTGCGGATTCTTACTGGAAGATAGTAACAATGAAAGAACCTATCAGAGTATCAACATCACTGGTTCTTCTTCCTACTATCTTCGGGTACATTCAGCGGAAGTAGATCTGGCACTACGATCAACCAAATAATGGTCAACCATGTCACACTCACAACGGATCAGATAAATAATGAAAGCGTGAGACGGTTATGGGACCTGGAAACTATTGGAATTGTGCATAACCAGGACCGAAAATTATCCATTGAAGAAAACTCCATTTTTCAAGAGTTTCGAAATTCTTACCGGATCGAACATGGACGGAGAGTTGTATCATTACCTCGAAAGGAAAGCATTCCCTTAGCTGACATTCACAACACCGCTGAAAAATGAGTCGCTCTGTTAGAGGCTAAACTGCAGAGGAACAAGTACTTGAAACACATCTATTACAACCACATGTGGGACTACATAAGACAAGAGCACGCGGAAGTTGCACCCGAGGACGTCACTCCTAATAATGTTTACTTTATGCCACACCACAATGTAAAGAAACAAAGGGGAGACATCACAAAGTACAGAATTTTGTTCGACACGTCGTCACATGAATCAGACTTGCCTTCACTGAACGACGCACTGGAAATAGGTCCTAACTTGCTCCCCGAAATATTGGGAACCCTTCTACGTTTCAGGAGCCACCCGAAGGCTATCGCGTGTGATGGTCACCAAGCCTTTTTGCAGTTAGCGTTAGACGAAAACGGCAGAGACCTCACGCGGTTCTTGTGGTATTGCACCGAGAATACAAGAGATGGTGCGAACAATTTCACTAACGAGGTCATAGCCTACCGTTTCAAAAGTATGCCATTTGGACTTACTTCGAGCTCATTTCTTCTGTCCGCTAGTCTTAGAGAGCTGGCAACACTGCGTCAAGATAATTATCCATTTGCGTCGGGACTTCTCGATAAGTGATCATTTATGGATGACTTTATAACAAGTGTTGCAGACGACATCCTCATGATGAGGTTATAACACGAACTCACCGACGTTTTGATGGTGATCTAACTCCCACGCCGTAAGTGGGCTACCATTTCACTGACCTTGAATGAAGCCTTGCGCAACGACGGGGTGAAAATGAGATCCGTAACGATTGTGCTGGGTATCGATTGGGATACCTCTGAAGACATCATTCCGACCGACAAGGGAGAAATAGCAAGATACCTGGTGGACAAACCACGGACGAAGAGGAGCATTCAACGCACCACTGCCAGATTCTATGACCCTCTCGGACTTTTCGCACCTGCGGGGATCGTAGCAAAACTGATATTACAAGACACATGGCTCCGAGGCCTATCTTGGGAGGAAGTTCTTCCATCAGATCTTGTACTAACTGGTATTTGTGGACGCCCACGCTTCAGCATCTATCAACCATATCCGTTCCCAGGTGGGTGGTCATTACAAATCCAGGACATGAACCAGAGCTGCGCGTTTTCTGCAATGCTTCGGAGAGAGAATATGGAGCTGTCCACTACACGAGGTCAACGGTTAACGACACTCCTGTCACAAAATTCGCCTGCAGCAAAAACAGACTAACGCCCGTGAAGACGTTAACTCTACCAAGACTAGAGCTGCTAGCCGCACTTGCTGGTACACGCCTTCTTCACTACTTCTGTCAAGAGATCAAGAAGTCTCAGCTGTGGAGCTATTATACTGTCGCACTTGGGTGGATTCGCAATGTTCCGAAAAAGTCTAAGACCTTTGTCTGCAACCGTGTGACAGAAATACATAATCACGTAAACCCTAGTCAATGGAAACACTATCCTGAAGATCATAACCCTGCAGATCACCTCACTCGCGGAGTATACGCAGATCAGCTAGCCTCTTTAGAAACATGGTGGCATGGTCCTCACTGGCTCATCAAACACAGAGGCGCATGGCCACGTGATCCAACGCCCACCTGCACGCAGTTGCCAGAAGGAAGGAAGACGCAACAAGTTCTCACGATCACTATAGCGGAACCCCTCCTGGATATCTCGAGGTATAGCTCGTACTGGAAATTGCTACATGTCACAGCTTGGGTACTTCGTTTCGTCAATATGTTGAGTAAGAAAATAAAATACCCCAATGCACTAACGACTGAATAGCTACGTACGTCACGCACATACTGGATCAAAAAGGGTTCAATAGGAACGGTTCACTGCTGAACTAGCTGCATTACGAAATGGTGAACGATTACCAGAAACTTCAAAAATTGCTAGATTTAACCCATTTCTACATGAAGGTATCATTCGACTTGGTGGCAGACTACAATTCTCAAATTTGTCTGAAACTGAGACACACCCAACAATTCTGGACGGCGGTCATAGGTTCACCGAATTAATCATTCAAGAGACCCACATCAAACGTCACTATCTTGGGGGAGTACGCATAGTACTGGCAGAACTACGTGAAGAATTTCGGGTTCTGCGAGCTCGACAAATAACCGAGAAGATTCTACATTCTTGTCCACCGTGCAAATTAGCGCTCAACAGCAGACCAGTGGTGATTGAGGCGCCATTACCAGCAGATCGCATACAGTTGGCACAACCCTTCTCTATGATTGGGATCGACTTCGCTGGACCCTTGTACGTTAGATGTAGCAGCAATGTTAACAAATCGTACATCATTCTTTTCACTTGTGCCACCACCCGTGCTTTCTATCTCGAGCTATCTGCAGATATGTCTACAGATAGATTTTTGATGGCCATGCAGAGATTTGTCAGCAGACGAGGAGTGCCGCACGCCATATATTCTGACAACGCTCAGACCTTCCTCACTACTCAAAACGAGCTTATAGATCTCAATAAGATTGTGACAGACACCAAGGTGCACCACCACTGTACTCACAATGGTATTTTTTGGAAGTTTATCGCACCGAGAACGGCTTGGTTGGGGGGGGGGCTTTTGGGAGAGAATGGCTGGATCTGTAAAAAGATGTCTAAGAAAGGTACTCGGCCGTTCCCATCTGAACGAAGAAAGTCTCAGTACAAGTGTTGAAGCCACCCTCAATAGCAGGCCAATCACGCAGGCAAAAGACACAGGAGATCTCCTGACACCATCCCATTTTTAGTTGAAAGAAAACTAACGTCCATCCCGGAAGGGCCAGAACCGAGCACGAGGAAAAATCTCCTAAAGGAATACAGATTGCAACAAAAGGTCTTGGGGGACTTTTCACGACGCTGGAAAAAGGAGTATCTGCTTCAACTGAGAAGTCACCATGAGGTCAAAAATCAGAAGACCAATACACATATGCCCAAGATCGGAGACATCGTCCTCGTCCAAGAAGACGTCAGACCTCGACACATGTGGAAGAAAGCGAGGATAGAAGAGATACGCCCAGGAAGAGACGGACGTACAAGAACGGTCGTTCTGCGGCAGCCTGACAACACGCTCATTACTCGGCAAGTGCAGCTGGTCATCCCATTGGAGATAGAGAAGGTTGGGGAGGATGTCGCGGAGTGACATTGGTTACGTTAACTACGAGATATCTATGTATTCTTTTTATTTGTATATCGTTAAGTTTTACTCTGTGATGAGTGTGTGTGTTAATAACAGACGTGATATTGTGATACGACGGTGAAATCCTCTTATAATTCAGTAGTTGAACGAATTATATAACACTCTGTATCATAAGATGATAGCATAGAAAGAAAACTTGTAGTAGACTGGGGCAATGATGTAGAATTACAATTTTTTTCGGTGGTGTACCTTGTTGCGTTTTCAAAAATAAATCAGTGTCTGCTTGAGTATGTTTAAGCTCTTTAAATTTTCGTCAAATATTTTTTCAAGCACGGATTATATATTTTGTAATCTCTTTGCTGGATGTTGACATGATGGTAGTTTTTAATCAAGTGGTATCTGTAACTCTCTGTTGATGCATTTAAAATGATCAAAACCGTTGCGATATCGTCCATAATGAACGCCACTTTCTTCATCAATATCTAAAAAGCCATAATGATGTTATGACTAGCATGTAGCACACATACGTTTAAGGTCATTGAATGTCATCAGTGTGAACGTGATCATCATACACATGTCGTACGTTGCGCTTATTTTGCCAAAAAACTACAATAATATTTGCGTTCTTGCGTATCAACTGCGTATGCACACGAGAATAAGTTTGACGTAAATGGATGCAATCTACATATTTATGTCGCCTCATACCAATGTATGCACGAATAACGTTTTGCTGTTCTCTTGCGACATCGTCAAAGATCATAAGAGAATTGGAAAGCACATCAGCCGGGGACGGTACTTGGTCATGTGCATTAAATAGTAAATATTTAATCCCGTCTTTAACCAGATCGTGCATTACAGATTGTAGAATAATATACACCGGTCGATAGACTGACTTACCGAAAAGGTAAATATTCACGAAGAGCATGCCATTTATAGGTGTAATGAATGATAAATATTTGAACATTGAACTTTCACGACCGCATTGCAATCAAAACCGACTTTCAACCTATTAGGCCGTGTTACGTACATTTAGTACGTGTTGAACAGAAGTTAAGTAAAGAACAAAATGGGAGGTTGTGGGTTCTGATCCCACTGGTGTCTTGTTGGCCATTTTTGTTCTGTACTTAACAACTCTTCAACACGTAATAAATGTACGTAACACGACATAGTAGGTTGAAAGTCAGTTTAGATTAAATATTTATCTTCCCACATCCCGATGGGCCAGGTATAATACATCGAATAGTAAAAGGAAACAACGTTCCATGGCGTCTTTTTGTAGTTTTACGAGAACTACGTAAGAGATGAGGCATAATGTCACTAACAGGTAGTACGTCTACTGAATGCACTGCCACATCGAGCTCTAATCCATGAAGAAGGTTTTGCGTTTGCTAAACAACTAGGAATTCATTCTTTTTCAGGTGTGTATATGCGCGATCAACTACCAGCACACCTACGTGAACGTGGGAGTTCTGTAATTAACTTAGAAAACAGCCGCGGACCTGTATCTCATCACGTTGCCTACGTGAACCGTAAATCTTAAGTATGGTTTTTCGATAGCTAAGGAGACTTACCTCCTCCATTTGAGCTCATACGTTATTTCGGAAGCAATGCAGACATTGTTCACAATAAAAACTGTGTGCAAAAATTCAATACACGCATGTGCGGACGGTTATGTCTTATGTTCTTGTATCAAACCCAGACAGTGGAGAAAGAGCAACACTGTACACGTGATGACCAACGGTGAAATAACGTTCACTGTACGCGGAGTAGGACCTGAAAAATCCGTCTACATTAATCCACCGATCGAAGTCGGTTATTAGCCACATAGTCTTTGATTGTGTCGTTTGAAAGCTACAATAAAATCTATAATGTGTGTGATAGCGTAAACAAGTTCTATTATGATGAGAATGTGTTATCGCTACCATCAGTAAACGACATTCTTGACTACATTGAAAGTGCATTAATTCAACAGTTTAGAGAAGAGAGTTTTATTAATCAAACCTGTAATTACAAGTTCTCAGTTACTGTGAGCAACATCACACATAAATGAGTTATTGAGTCATCATTCAAGATTGACTTCAAATTATAACCTGATTCGACTGGACCCATGCTTGGATTTTCACCAAGGGAGCTCATACCGAACGTACGTTACGAGCCTGATCAAACTATAACACTCTTCAATGGTCATCATGTAAACGTCACTTCTAATATCATTACAGACTTGAATAGTAATCAAAAAACTTCACACGTCCAGTACTTTTTTATTATTACAGAGGAAAGTGGGCATACTACTCGTGAGAAACCGTCAGTACTACTTTATCATCTTGTGTCTATAAAACCCATTAGTAACATCACTCTTGGGCTTGTGAATAAACATAATCAGCTCATTAATTTATATCGACACACGTACTTAGCTTACAAACTTCATATTAAACCAGTATGAAAAATCCATAAAACACGGTGTACATTCCGGAGACATACTACATGTTTGCGAAAACTCAACGGGTCAACAGATGCCCGTAAGCAGATTCTCCAAGATTTAGGTAATACGCTACTACCAAAAAATGGAAGAAATGATAGACATTATGAACACAGTAGAAACACGTGAAGGTGTGGTACGAAGTGAGCAACATTCTTATCAATCTTTTACGTTTGGACTCAATAAAAGTGCTGAAATTCGCTTTATCATTAATCAGTACGATATACATACCCTACCACACGAAAACTACCTCTATATTGATGGACGCCTAGGTAAGTCAGATGGAAGTGGAGCAAGCATATCTCAACTAAACAACCATGGTCTAGCTTTTCTCTTTTCTGGAGCGCGTTATGAAGTAAATAATGTGGAAATAGATAGATCGAAGAATGTCGGTATTACAAGTGCAATGAAATTCTAGCTTTCTTACAGTGATGAAGAAAGTAATATTTTACGGATGTGAGGATGGTGACCGAATGCTAATAACAACTGGATGATTTATTAGGACGGTACTTCTTCTGGTATGTTACCAATAAAGCATATTCTCAGATTTGTAGATGATTTTCAACGTATTATAATCAATGCAAAGCAAAAGCTAATTTTGATCCGTGATCGAAGTGATTACAATTCTCTCAAAGCTGCAGAAACACAGGTAGACTCGAAAATTTCACTTCATCGTATACTGTGAAGGATTACACATATAACATTATCTGATCGAGAAAACTTGGATTGCTCAAGATTATAGAAAATGATACACGATTACCTATATGTTTTCGGAGCTGGGAGCTGCATGAAAATCATGTGTTACCACCTTCAACAAAGCATAGCTGGGCTGTTGAAACGTCACGTTTTTACTTAAAAGCCTTTGTATATTGTTTGTGGATTTCAAACCCATTGTATATTCAACCATGAAAGAGATAGCTCACAGTTTGATCACTGTACATTAAGAAATGTTACACTATATCTCAACGGAATTACGTATCCCTATAATACATGGACATTAATTTGAGAAAAATAAATTTGGGTTGCTCTATGACATGTTTTGTAAATTCCAATCATCTTATTATCAGAAACAAGATCGTCCGCTATTTCCACCTGAAGAATTTAAAAATAAAGCATCGATTGTAGTTAATGACTGCTCTTATCATGAAGAATCTATGAAATAATCTCCTGTTGATATACGTTTAGAATTTGAAACATCTGAAAATATTCCTGCTAACACAACAGCCTATTGTATTATTAATATTATGAGCGATGTCACCTACCATCCGCTAAGGAATACTCTTATAAGACTATAAATAAGGATACCCCTTTATCATTAACATTAGTGTGTGCTTCTACACCGTACGCTATGGAACAGAAAGAAGAAAAGTGCTACACGGTTACAGACTATCGTCTTGATAACAATCAATACTGTGAATGTGTATGCTGTTCGTCTAGCAGCGAAACTAGTACGCTATATCTTATTTACCTCACACAAGTTAGTCGGGCTATTAAGATGTTCTATAAACATGAAACCTTATATTAGACGCCATAACATCGGATTCAGTGTTTACCTCCAAGAATTTTATCTACGTACGCTGCTCCTTTCGTAGAAGCTTTCTGGGACATCTTACCTCTTCACAGTAAGATGTCAATCGATGTAGTTTCATGCAGACGCTGTCGACGATATTACAAGCACCGAAGTGAAAACTGCATCGAATGCGATTGCGATGGACCTAATGCGAAGATTGTAAACTGTACACTGTGCTTGGATGAACATTTTCCCTTCTTTTCAGTAGCTGATAATGATTCAGGAAGGAACTAAACACACGGATAACATTAAGGTAAAGACTGCATCACCTTTGCGATGCTTAACATGCAATGTGTAATATATATTTTGAAAACTTAATTTCATAAACAATAAATGTTTTGCTTAATTTGAATGTTGTAGGGATAGAAGCTGTTCCTATAACTTTAAACAAAATTACAACACCTGTAGATCAAGTGTGTATATAATTATAGGAACCGTAATATATACCACGGCCTACATGAAGGTAAAGGCAGATGAAGAAGAAAGATGCACCATTAGCATGTAAAGTGCGTAAGAGTCAACCATAGTTGACATCACGACAGATGTGAGCTAGTACAATTTTTGAAGTATTCTACCTCTTCACAGTAAGATGATAGGGATAGCGCAAACTTGTCGGCAGCATTACCAATACTGTTGTATAGCCGGTAGTAGTTTGTTCTTTGTAAATAATTATACAATAAATATTTCACTAGTACGCCTTTTCAGTGACACCTAGGCCATCTATGACACCTCATGGTGGACCTGTTGAAGATTCAACCAGCCTTCGGGCTGAAAATCCAACATACATATACATTAAATTCAAAATGTTCTACTTATTGCATTCCCTTTGCCTCCTCAGACCAATCGAAAATATTCACAGGTATACCATCTGTAAAGGCTTGAGTTTACTAGAGAGTGACCTTGATAACGAACAGGTCTAAACATGCATAACTATGTCTACGTAATCGCTGCATGTTAAAACGGAATGACCTAAGTATCGCACGTGCTCATTCCCGTTGAAGACAAGTCTGGCACAGGTGGACAACTAAGTAGAGATGCGTTTTAGGAGGAAGAAGAAGAGGAGGGTCGTGTATGAGGTTAGGCAAACGTTTGCGACGGGAAGGCCAGCGTCTCAACCGTCTGAGGCATTCAGCCTGGCAGGGTAAGGTAGGTGGTAATATACAATATATAATTACTAGATTGTGTGCCTGAAATAGCCTTCCAATCCTCTCCGCAGTAATGGCATATAACGCTGTTGTTGGTTATTTGACCGTCGGATGGTGACGTAAATCCTTGATTGACCTCTCGATGCTATTGGACAGGAGAAGTCTATGAGCCACTACCGGGCTTTACCCTCCCTCCATTCATTTTATTTCACCTTCCCTGACGTCAGGAATCCGGTAATCGATCTTAACAGATTCATCTCGTCACAAAAACCGACACCGTAGGGAAGCTAGACAAGGAAAGGTCTCACGTCATGCAATTCAAATCACTCCCGCTAAGACGTCACAGGAGAAAGTCTGCGGGCTTGGTTGTGTGTATCTTTAAATCACCCGTGTTTATTACGTCACAGTTCTATCACTATTTAAAGGGGGGAGACGACAAAGAGCCCCTATGATGTTCCCCTCCAAAATGGCGTCTATGAGGGGAAGGGCATCTAGCCGTAAAACTACGCCAGATGAGGAGGAGGGAGGACATCTGACGGAGTTGTGAGGTTAGGTTCCTCCATGATAATGAGGAGGGAAAGGCATCTACCCAAAAAAAACTAGGTCAGATGAGGAGGGAAATACATCTGTCCGTAAAACTGGGTCCAAAATGGGGACTCTGAGTTTAGGCCCCTCCTAAATGGCGCCTATGAGGAGGGAAGGGCATCTGTCCGTAAAACTGGGTTCAGGATGGCGACTTTATGGTTAGGCCCCTCCAAAATGGCGGCTGTGAGGAGGGAGGGCATTTGTTCTTGAAACTGGGCCTAAGATGGCGACTATGGGAAGGCCATCTGACGGTAAAATTGCGCCCAAGATGGCGACTGTTTAGTTAGGCCCCTCCAAGGTAAGGGCATCTGACCGTAAAAGTATGCCCTGTAAGGTTGCGCCACTCCAATATGGCGTCGGGAATGGTATCTGGCCGTAAAACTACGCCGTGTGAGGTGAGGCCCTTCCAAGATGGCGACTGTGAGGTTAGGCTTGCTCTCGTACGCAAAATCCTCGAATCGACATTGCCCTACTACTCAACTAGAGTTCAATGGCCTGGGGTCAGAAACCCCTAACCCTACTACTAGAGGTCAATGACCTCGTGGGAAAATACTGACTCAACACCCATTGTTTTAGAACCGGTTTTGACCATACTACTTCAGTCAAGTGGCCATTATGTGTGACTAATGCCAGACTGAGTAGCTAGCCTTCTGAGCTCAGGATGGCGGATTTGCAGAGCTCCACACGTAGGTCTATGAAGACCCTTTGTGCCCCTTAAACAGGTTTGCCTAGTCCAGCCCTAGTGCTCCTATAAAGGATACTAGTGTCCGGATATTGGCATTCCTGATGTCTTCCAGGCTCACAAAATGTGAGCCAAGGTATCGATGTCTGGTGCTTGCAAGAGCCTCACACTGACATAACACATGCGCGGAGGTCTCCTCCTCCTTACCGCATCTTCTACACATCGGATCCTGGGTGATTTTCATGATGTGTAGGTGTCTCTGTAAGGTATTGTGGCCTGTTAACAGTCCAACTACCATTCTCATTCTGGTTCTATTCAAATTCATTGGGACCTTTTTATAACTTTCGCTAGGCCCTTTGATAAGTTCACGTGCCTGCCTTGCTATAGTTAACCTCTTCCAAATATCTAAGTGAGACTGGTTTGTCCTCTGGGATATTACCAGTCTCACACTTCGGAGTGAAACTTCCAGGAAGGGCTCTGGTCCTGTGAAAGAACCTTTTGAGCCTTGTTTCGCTAGTTTGTCAGCTTCTTCATTTCCACTGATACCTGTGTGCCCAGGGACCCATAATAGGGTAACTGAGCTAAATTCACACAGCTGATCTAACATCCTTTGGCATTCCCATACCAATTTTGATGTTGTTTTAACTGCACATAGTGCTTTTAGTGCTGCCTGGCTAACACTGCAGATAGTGATGCATCCACGGCCCACTCCTCCCTTGTGGGTATCACCACTGTAAATTTATAATTCAAATTAAAGCTAGGCTTCATCAGATCCCCGATCATCATTGTCATAGGGCAAGTCTGGTGGAGCCTTGTAAGAATAGAGGCATGACCTCTATTCGGGTTTTTGAAGGACCATCCTCCGAGTGACCAGAGACGATAGGCACTCATTTCCGCTATTACCTTAACATATAAATGCAAGGGGGGAAAACCTAGGATGGTCTCCATTGCACATAATGGTGTAGTATCCAGTGCCCCTGTTATTCCTAGACACGCAAGTCTTTGGACACTGTTTAACCTGGTGGTCACAGTTTTACTCTCCGAGCCTGGCCACCAGACTAAAGATGCGTAGGTGATCGTGGGCCGTACAATGGAGATATAGAGCCACTGGACCACCTTAGGTCTTAGGACCCAAGTCTTACCGACGGCCCTGCGACAGGCCCACATAATCTTGCGGGCCTTATCCACCTCATGATCTATATGTTTCTTCCAACTCAGTCTTGCCTCAAGGATTACCCCTAGGTACTTAACTGAGGTTGTCTTAGCTAATTTTTTTCCAAATAGGAAAGGCTCTGACAGTCCGTCTAGCCTCCTCCTTCTGATAAATACCACGAGCTCCGTCTTATCGGGATTAACCGACAAGTCTGTCTCGTGGCACCATCTTTCCACCCTACGTAAAGAGATCTGTATGAGCTCGGAAACCGTGCTGGGGAAATTTCCTACCGCCATCAGGCTTATGTCATCTGCATAGCCTTGGGCGTATATTCCTCCAACATTTAACCTGGTAAGTAGTTCATCCACTACCAGACACCATAATGTTGGTGATAATACTCCTTCCTGTGGACAACCCCTGTCTATATTAGCTCTCAACATTACAGCGTTGAGCGTAAACAGAACTTGACGGCCCTGCAGTGAGGCCATAATCCATTTTATGAGCATACTGCTCACTCATCTTCTCTCTAGACTACGTTCTATGGAGCCCAACTATGTATAGTTAAAGGCCCCTTCTATATCTAGGAATACAACCATAGCAAGTTGTTGCTGATCCAAGGCACTCTCCAGCCTAGAAACTAGCTGGTGTAGTGCCGTCTCAACCGACTTCCCTGGTTGATATGCATGTTGATGAGAATGCAGGGGAATGCTTTCTCCCTGATATGTCTATCCACCAGTCTTTCCAAGGTCTTAAGTAGAAAAGACGAGAGGTGGGATTTCTTCTTGGTGAATCTGTCTAAGTTTGAGTAGTGTCGGAGTTATATGTCTGTTTCTGAGATTTTGTACTTTAAAATACCTTTATCGATCTCCATCAACCAAGGAGAAATCGATTTGTAGCTGCTGAAATAGAATAACAAACGTGGCAGTCTGAAGAGGTGAGCGTAAAACGTTATCCTTGTTTTCCGTCAAGGCTACTGGAGACATATTGTTCTACAAATTCATCAAAAGAGACGTGCAGAAAATTGCCATAAACGTCTGTATGCTACTTCTGTTAACACTTATTTATTGCGCAGAAAATTTGAAATATTGAGTGGAGAGTATTTCGTTAACTCTGCTACAAAAAAATGGGGTGAATTAGTCGTGACACACGACTTGAAGCAATAACAGAATCTATGCTTTATAAAGGACGAGAAACTCCGTTACTGTACGTCATAAGGTTAGAACTGTCACCAGGATGATCTCCCTGACTCCATCCTTCTTCGTGGTCCTATTGGTCGTAATGGAAAACGCAGGTAAGTTCACTTTTGTCTATCAGGAACATAATGTTTCTACATCACTGACAAGAGTTTACCATCTTTCGGAACGAATTTTAGAATTTCTTCCACCTATGCTACTTCAGAGTATTTTGTTGTAACAATGGCGAGCTCTACAACATACAGCTGAACATAAGTTACACGTGTATCAAGGTGTAAAGCAGATTTTACTGTACGTAGCCTATGACTAAGAATTACAAATCAAGTTTAGGTATTATATAATTATCTCTATTTGAAGTATTATGTAAGACAGATTAATTCAGAGATAAAAGTTTGTAATTTGTACTGATGTTTTTTAAAATATATATGGTTTGCAACATTGTTAGTCAACACTGTCACCAAGCTCGATAGCTGCAGTCGCTTAAGTGCGGCCAGTATCCAGTATTCGGGAGATAGTAGGTTCGAACCCCACTGTCGGCAGCCCTGAAAATGGTTTTCCGTGGTTTTCAATTTTCACACCAGGCGAATGCTGGGGCTGTACCTTAATTAAGGCCACGGCCGCTTCCTTCCCACTCCTATCCCATCCCCGTCCCATCGTCGCCATAAGACCTCTCTGTGTCGGTGCGACGTAAAGCAACTAGCAAAAGAAAAAAAAATGTCAACACTGTTAACTTTGTACCCATTTTTAAGTAAACATCTTTTAAAATACCGTTTATTTTACTAATTAATGTGCAAAGTAAGGTATACCGGTATGTAATTAATTAATATTCTTACTCTGTAATAAAATCGGAGGTTTATCTCCATAAAACGGAGAAAATCACCATATAATATTGAGGAGCTTATTTAACTACTCCACAGCCATGTTTACCTCCTAGAAAGCCAAGAATAACGGCCGAGAAGATTTGTCGTGCTGACCACTCGACACCTCGTAATCTGCTGGCTTCAGGCTGAGCCGTCGCTTGGTAGGCCTAAGCCCCTCAGGGATGTAGTGTCATGGGTTTAGGCTAGTTGTAGCAATATTTAATATAAATTCGTTTCTCTATTAAAGGTTATTGTGTTCTCGATGAGTATTTTTATGAAATTTTATAAATGGATGTTATTAAATATTTGTATGAAATTTAATACAGAATCAATGCGTGTATCAAATATTTAATGAAGCAAATTTATCGAGGCTCCCTTTTACTCGGCGATACATTAGTTCTTCTTCTGTTATAGTTGAAGGAAAAACAACACACTTATTAACTCGTTGTTGCTGAGATATGGCATATTTCGAAATGGAATATCCAAAGCAATGCATACCATTTGCAAAAAAGTAAAATTATAATTGGAATTCCTGAATTGTACTTCTATCCTGAATTAATGTTAGTTTGTTTACGTCCCGCTAACTACTTTTTACGGTTTCCGGAAACGCCGAGGTGCCGGAATTTAGTCCCACAGTATTCTTTTACGTGCCAGTAAATCTACCGGCACGAGGCTGACGTATTTGAGCACCTTCAAATACCACCGGACTGAGCCAGGATCGAACCTGCCAAGCTGGGGTCAGAAGGCCAGCACCTCAACCGTCTGAGGCACTCAGCCCAGCTATCCTGAATTAATAGGTATTTACTTAACTACTTTGAACACTTATATTAATGAACATTTATACATTTTCCAGTATACGCAGTGTTGAGAGTAGTTAGCTGGGGAAACATACACGCTTCTAACTTCATTTTCCACCTCCTGTATATTGTACGTGGGTGGACGTGAGCAAAACCATCGTTGTTGTTCGATGTGAATATCTTTCACACTTCACACGTCGAAACAAGACATCTTTTCCTGTCGTTAATACTCTGCATCGTTGCTCGAGAGTACAATACACTCTTATAGGGGATAGAGTTGAAATACTCCAGAGCATGCTGAATGCTCTGCCTATTTGTCAAGAATGTCTCAACATGACTTTCCACTGTTTAATAGTGCAAGTGTCATTATTTTGCACCACAATTATCATTAGTGCGCGTCGTCACTTGTACGAGGGAGGCAGTTTAATATGAGCATTCTACTAAGTGCCCCATCTTCGGTTCATAAAGTTCAAACGAGTTTGGCATGTTTAGGCTCATTTTTCTGCCGTATAAATTTAGCACGAACGTAATAACGTTTCTCCCTACAGAATTAGTAATAACAACTCGATATGAAATGAAATGAAATGAAATGAAATGAAATGGAATGGAATGAAATGAAATGAAATGAAATGGTGTATGGCTTTTAGCGCCGAGGACATGTTCGGCTCGCCAGGTTCAGGTCTTTTGATTTGACTCCCGTAGACGAACTGCGCGTCGTGATGAGGATGAAATGATGGTGAAGACAGCACACACACCCAGCCCCCGTGTCAGCGAAATAAACCATTAATGGTTAAATTTCCAGACCCTGCCGAGAATCGAATCCCGGACCCCTGTGACCAAAGACCAGCACGCTAACCATTTATCCATGGAGCCGGACAACTAGTTGATTAAATTATTTGACTAAAATAGTTTTCTTTTGTTTTAACAAGTGTAACTGAATCCTATTTCTACTTAGGTGCTTTATCATCGTAAGTCAAAATTTTGCTTTCTTTTTAAGTGCTAATTATGATGATGTATGATCTCCACCTAATGACAAATTGTCTTATGTCATCAGATGCTCTAATACGAGATACAATACAAAATGTTCCTCGGCCTTTTTACCTCTTGACGGGGTAACCGTTAGCGCGAATCCACAGTATGTTTCCGCTGAAAAGCCTACACAGCAATCGCTGGGATTCGATCCACGGGCGGTCGCGAGGGATAGAAGTGAGGGTATGGAGGCTACTGTTATGAGTTTACTTAGTAATACCATTGATGCCACAATCCCACAATCAGTTGTCATGGAAGTTGTGAAAAGTAATACTCGTAGGGTCAGTTGTGCTGCAACAGTATTTCTGGCTCAGTGAGGGATGCTATGGCTCCTCATCTTGCCTAGTATTCCTCATTATAGTGTTTCCCTGGGTTTTTGTTGTTTTCCTTATAATTATCATAACCTACAGGATCCAACAATCTTTCGGGCTGATGACCTAAGAGGAACACACACACACACAAATATATATGTATGAATGCGAAAAGGTAAATTCATAGTGACAGCCAAGATTGCGTGTCCAGTTTTATTCGGAGGCACCCCAATATCGTAAGGATGGAACTATAAAAATCAACAAACTACGTCAACACCTCATTCCAGAATGAAACATGGCCGTCCTTATCAATTTACACAACTATAGCACCACCATCCATAAACTTTATTTAAACTAAATGCTATCGCACTTAAATGTCTCGGATTTTAACATATTGAAGAAATGTACAACTAGATTTTTTTTACAAGTTACTTTACGTCCCATCGACACAGATAGATTTTATGGTGACGATGGGTTGGGAAACAGCTAGGAGTGGGAAGGAAATGGCCGCAGTCTTAATTAAGGTACAACCCGAGCATTTGCCTGGTGTGGAAATGGGAAACCACGGAAAAACTTCAGGGCTGCCGCCAGTGGGCTTCGAGCACACCGTCTCCCGAATTCAAGCTCACAGCTGCATGACCCCGACCACTAATCCCCTAAATCACTATGATAACCTGTCCAGACGACGTCAAGGGAAAATATAACCTACGTTCACCTCAGTTTCAAGAGAATGAATCTTTGGATGGGGAAAGGAATGCCACTGTGGGGAAGTGGTCAGACCAGCACCCCGTGGACGAAAAAAAAAAAAAACTTTCGTGAGGACAACCTGAAAACATCTTGACTTTGATTCCATATTGTATTTGTCGAACATCTACCGCAGAAGATCAGGAATTAGTAGAGGAACAAAGGGGTTCCCAAGTCATAGCATCAGCACTTTTGGATGAGTCAGCACCCGAGGTCTAGTAGTGTACCTATGCGGGTTCTGACCCAAGGACATTGACCTCTAGTATAGTAATTGTGCAATGCCGATTTTGAAGATTTGCATAAGAGAGCAAGCCCAACCTCACAACCACTATCTTGGAGGCTAGATGTCCTTCCCGACGCCTAAGAGACCGAGCCCAACCTCACAGTGGCTATGTTGAAGGGGCTTAACCTCAGTTTTACGGCGAGATTCCCTTCCTGACGTGGACAGTCGCTATCTTGGAGATACGTAACATTAGTTTTACGGCCTGATGCCCTTTCTGGCGTGAATTGTACAAGATGGTGGCTATACACAGGCTGTTATGAAGCTAACTTCTGAAACCTGGGTCAGGGGTTACTGTGCAAGATGGCAGCTACACATAGGCTCTTATGAGACAGCCTAGGGGTGCTTGCGCAAGATGGTGGCTATACACAGGCTCTTATAAACGGCTCAGGGGCGCTTGCGTAAGATGGCGGCTATACAGTACATAGGCTCTTATAAGGCAACCTAGGGGCGCTTGCGAAAGATGGCGGCTATGAAACGGCCTAGGGGAGCTTGCGCAAGACGCGGCTATACAAAGGCTCTTATGAGACGACCCAGGGGCGCTTGCGCAAAATGGCGGCTATACATAGGCTCTTATGAGGTATCCTAGGAGCGCTTGCGCAAGATGGCGGCTATACATAGAACCTTATGAGGCGGCCTAAGAGCGCTTACGCAAGATGGTGGATATACATCGGTATTATGAGAGCCCAGGGGCCTACTGCACAAAATAGTGGCTATACGTAGCCTCTTATGAGACGGCCTAAGGGCGCTTGTGCAAAATGGCGGCTATACACAGGCTCTCATGGAGAAAGCTGGCCTAGCGGCCTACTGCGCAAGATGGCGGATATACTTATTTTCCTTGAGCTGTATAGCATATAGCTTGTGCATGCTAATTACACTGTGATGATTATTGTTTTATGAGGAAGCACATCTATCCTCTAGGTCTATCGTTCCGCTAACTATGCGTTTACCTTGGAGTTGCCCTCCTGTCAATCATTATAACGTTGTAGATGCACAACTAGTATTCACATGTTCGGTTCCCGGGATTAGAAGATAGTTGTAAATATCGATCGAAAATATAGTCGCAGAAAATCGTAATGTCTTGCGTTAGCAGCGCCGTTTAGCGTATGTATATTCTAAAAAATCCTCTCCGCAGCGAGAAAGCGCTTTTGTCGGATAGGGACATAAACACTGTAACAGGATTGTACATGTTCTGTCACGATGATGACGTTATCGCTGCAGATTAAAAACAACACAATCTCACTCCCGTAATGCGAAAAGCCTTAAGCATAAGATGGTGTTTTCATAGTTATGGAATATGCATGTTTAGACTTGTCGGGATGACGTCTTATACCTCGTCAAAGGAGGAGGAGTAGGACGAGAAGGAGGGCGGCTGTGTCCCGTCAGAGGAGGAGACCATACGAATATATGTACAGCTGCCATCATGCTCAGTAGCCCTTGGCTAGCTTTCTCCATAAGAGCCTGTATATAGCCACTATCTTCTGCAGTAAGCCCGTAGGCCAGCTTTCTCCATATGAGCCTGTGTATAGCCACCATTTTGCGCAAGCGTCCTTAGGCCGTCTCATAAGAGCCTATGTATAACCACCATCTTGCACAAGCGCACCTAGGTGCCTCATAAGGGCCTATGAATTGCCACCATCTTACGCAAGCGCCCTTTGGCCGTCTCATAAGAGCCTTTGTATATCCGCCATCATGCGCAAACGCCCCTAGTCCGTCTCATAGCCGATAACTTGCGCAAGTGCCCGTAGGCCGTCTCATAAGAGTCTATGTATAGCCGCCATCTTACGCAAAGGCCCCTGAGCCGTCTTATAAGAGTCTATGTGTAGCCGCCATCTTGCGCAAGTACCCCTAGGCTGTCTCATAAGAGCCTGTGTATAGCCGCCATCTTGCACAGTAATCCCTGACCCAGGTTCCAGGAGTTAGTCACATAAGACCCTGTGTATAGCCTCCACCTTTTGCATTTCACGTCGGGAAGGCCATCTGGCCTTAAAACTAATGTTACGCCTCTCCAAGGTAGCGACTGTCCACATCAGGAAGGGCATCTCGTCATAAAACTTAGGTTAAGCCCCTTCAAGATAGCGACAGTGAGGTTGAGCTTGCTCTCTTAAGCGTCGGGAAGGGCATCTAGCCTTAAAACGTAGGTTAGGCCCCTCCAAGATAGTGGTTGTGAGGTTGGGCTTGCTCTCTTATGCAAATCCGCAAAATAGGCATTGTACAACTACTATACTAGGGGTCAATGACCTAGGATCAGAACTCGCATAGCTATACTACTAGACCTCGGGTGCTGACTCAGCAAAAAAAAATGCTGACGCTATGGCTTGGTAACCCCTATGCTCCTCTACTGGTATTCAACTCTTGCGTTTTTATAAACCATCTCTGAAACAGCATCGTATGATGTTATTTTGTCAAAAAGCACATTTTTCAGGAGAGCAAGAAAGTTATCGCATAAGGTGCTTATTCTTTTATCGAGTTCTCATTAGTAATTCTGTGCTAAATGCATGTGGCAGAAAAATGTACCGCTAAGCGGAACGTCCTTTCAACCACGGGCGATCCTTGTCAAGTGAAGAGGCGGTGCTCAGCGGATTGGTCACTCAGCGGACACAACCGTTTATTATGTCTTGTCCGGCGCTACGTGTGGAAGTCGGCTGCCGCTTATCGATGATGAAGTTTGCTTACGCTCTATACAGTACATAGGTAGGACGCTATGGTTCGTGAGGAAACAGCTTCGTCTCTTAAGACTTCGTCGCTCCCACGCTTATATTAACTCGGTGAAACATGCCTCAGACCATTGCAACGTACAATTGAACGACGCAGAGCACTTGTCTGCATCTTGGATGGATTTCAGAGAATCATCACACAAATGTGGAATAGGCTAGACCACTGAGATCTCAAATACCGTGTAGTCAGCACGTTTGGAACTGATCAAGTATGCTGTAACTCCATACACACAGTTCCTTTTAATTTATTTGCTTTAGGTACCAGACAATGTAGCCAGCTAGAAATGAATTAGAATACAAAATATATATAGTAAATACACACTGAGAACATATATACATATACACCTTGCATAATAATGTACTGGGATTACGTTCTGAGTCCTTACGGAATGCTCACACAAACATACGCAGAGAATAAGAATAAAGAAGAAATTGAAACACTCCAGCTGTTGTCTGTTGAGTAATATTTTCCGATGTTGTATCACGTCCAAATTTGTATTTTAAGAATATGGCGTTTGCATTATAAACCTCGGGTTGTTGGGATGATAAAATGCACTGTATGTTGAGTGGTAGTTGGAAGTTCAATTAAAGTTATGAATTTTTTTCGATGGACATCATAACGATGGCACTAGAAGAAGACGTAGTTGAGGTCAGCGGTTTCTTGGCGGTCACAGAAACAGTAAAGCGAGTTTAGGACCCTTCTCCGGTAGAGATGATTTACAAACCTGCCGTGACTGAACCCCATGCGAATAAGAGAAGTGACGTATCGGCACAAGCATTCCATTTGGGGAACCAAGGTGAGTGAAGAGGATGTGGCTGGACTGCAGCGAATTGGTTTCCCCGCTGTCTTTATGGCTGGGTATTCAAAGAAAGTGCACAATATTAAGACGTGTAAATTGTCGAAATCTCTTAATGATCTGTATTTGATGAACCGTTGTTTGTATGTAGCAGGTAACTGTAGAGTCTTCAAGACAATGAGAGAGTCAATAATTACAAGAACTGCTGAAGGTTCAACTCTTAAACTGTATGCGAGAGCTTCGGAAATAGTGACAGCTTCTGCTGTAAAATAGTCCAGTCCTTTCGTAAAGTAACTAAACGAGATTCTTTAGTTGCGGGGCAGTAAAAAGCGTATCCCACTGCAGGCGGTGAAGGTATTATCGAGCTGTCAGTGAAGATCTGAAGAGCACTGAGCAACTTGCTTTGAGTATATTCTACAAAGTAAGAGTGAACTCTGGTTAGAGGAAGTAAGTGTTGTAAGAAGATATACTGGAATAGAAAACAATAAGTAGGAGTACGGAATCTCAAATGCAGGGCAAGGCTTGTGGGGTGTTGACGAAGGAAGTGTGGGGCGTAGAAATTGAAGACTGTTCAGAAAGCATATATTTTTCATCCATTTTCGGTTTCCTTGCTCTCCCATAACGGTTTCTAAATCAGCCAGACTGCTGCACATTGGTCGACCATTGTTGTACTTCCTGGCTAATACAAAATTGTCTGCTAAATACTGTCGATGTACAGCGGGAAGAGGTTCGGCGCACTTTAGTAACAGCGCACTTGTTGGGGTCGAAGCTATTGCTCCAATGCAGGTTCTGACGCAGATATATTGAATTCTTTCTAGCTTGTGCAGAGAGATTTTGCTTCCGTTATGATTAAAACACACTCCCATAATCCGTTTCGGATCACATGAAACTGCGATTTAGGAGGAGGACACAGGGATCAGTCCCCACCATGTTTGGGTGAGAGCAGGAAAAATATTCAGTGTTCGTTCCAGTTTTGGTGTAAGCGCTGATATATGTATATGTGAGACCTAAAAACCTTTCCTGAGGTTTGGCTAAGTTGAACGGTCTCGTGTTCGGGATTAAGGACGTTACTCGTGAGTGTTTTCACGTAAATATAATTGCTTAGGACATGGAAGGCGAAAAGGATAAATTATTTTCTAGAAGTCAATGGTTTAATTGAGCTACAACTGAATCAATTTGACCTTCTACAATTTGTAGAGAGCTTGCACTGGTATATACACACACATCGTCAGCATACCGTAACATTTTAATCCTGGGTGGAAGTATGGTTTCTAGATCACTGGTGTAAATGGTGTAGAGCAGGGGACTGAGCACTGCACCTTAAGGCAGTCCTTATGAGACTTTGCGTGGGCAAAGGAGTTTGTCATGATAACGCACATGCAGAAGATTGTAAATTCGCTTGATGATCGGATGGAGAAGGTCGAGGTCCATCAATTTATACACTAATCTTGAGACATCAACATCGTCGTGTGCAGGAGAAATATCCAAAAAATGGCAAGTACGTAACTGTTATCAGCGAGTGTCTTATATGTGTCCGTAGTGAGCAGCGCATGTGTGTCTGTAGGTACTTCTTCCTTTTCGGAAACCATTCTGATTTCGAGGTAGTAGATTATGAAATTATAACCACAATTCAAGTCGGAGCCTAATCATTCTCTCGAGGGTTTTCAATATACAAGAAGACAAGGCGATAAGACGCTATGCGTTCGGATCCCCTGGTTCCTTTTCGAACTTGAGGATGGGTATCACAATCTGTGTTAGCCAGGATATCGAAAATTCTCCTTGAGTCCACATTTAGTTTATGATCCGGAGTAACCACTGTAGAGCTTAGATTGTTAAATGGGTCAGCATCGGGTAAAAAATATTATTAAGACCTAGTACAGTACTTGACGACTCATCTATTGCATTTTGCACCTCAGTTAATGTGAAGGGAGATGATAAGAAATGATTACTCGGACTGGTGCTGAACTGAAGTGGTTGATAATCAACAAACTAAGGAGCTATTTTGAGTGTTCAAGCATTGCTGGTACCTTTCAAAATTGAGTTATTGCCGAAGCACTGTCCGCCGTCGTGCAACAGCCCAAGACCAATCTGGTTTCCACCAGACTGCTGGTCTTCCCGTGTGTGTAGATCCAACTTCCTGATGCAGCTTCCTCCATAGCGGAGATATATACATTGTAGCTGACACCACTAGAAGGTTGCAGTGGAAGGCATAATATATTTTCATCCATATTGGTTGTAAACACTGGCCAATGTGCTTTAAAGCAGTCCCATTTTCCTGTCGACACTTTCTGGTTCTGAGGAAGAGTAGAGGTCTCTATTCTAATCAAGATGAGAAAGTGGTTGGAACACCCAGAATTAGTAAATACGGACCACTCAGTGGACAAGGATAAAGATGAAGTGGTCAAAGTGAGGTCAACTGCCGAATCCTGCCTAGTCGGTGAAGGAACCAAGGTAGGGGAATGATCATTCGGGTAGACTAAATTAAATTGTTGACCATATTGACTATATCATTACCATAGTGATTGGTGGTTGGACAACCCCATGCTGTGTAGTCAGCGTTGAAGTCTCCACCGATGATCTGTGAGGGAGGAAGTTGAGGCATGATTTCTTGCCAAATATCCAAGGTGACTGTCGTCCTCGGTGGGCAATATACAGATGCAATCGTAAGAGTTCTAAAGGGAAACTGAATACTAGCTGCAATCAGTTGAAATGGAGATAGTTATTTATCTGTAAGATAATGTAGTGTGTACCAGAATAGCTACACCATAATATCCATCATCCCGTCTTCACTTATAGTGGTATAGTTGCGAAAATATATATATATATATATATATCTTTGAGGTTTGAACCATGTTTCTGACAGGACCAAAATATGAGGTTTTATATCGTGAAGTGCATTATCTAGACTTTGTTTGAAATAGGCGATCGTGCATTCCATTGAATAATGTTAAATGCCATTATTAGACTGGACAATCTGTAGCAGGATATTCTTTATCACCATGTGTTGTAGAGGGTCAGATGGTTCAGACGAAGATTGTTAGATCAGTAAAGTAATGAACCATGTCCCAGATAGTGCTGCTGTAGATGCATTTCGGCATTGAATCTCACGTTGCAGAACACCTCTGTTCGAGGTCACCGACCGGCCGTTCCACTCTAAGATTTTAAAGCCCATTTTCAATGGCGAAAATATTGGTAATTATGTCGCGGAATGCTGTTGGATGAATATTGCTGGACGCTGAAGATTGAAGCTGACCTACTACGAGCATAATAATATTGAATATTTGCTCGACAAGTTGGTCGTTGTTTTTTAGCAGGATTTGATGGTACCCGATAGGGTTGGGGAGGATATGAATTGCAAGTAATCGGATTAACAGGTAAATGTGAAGGAATATAGACCAACTGAGAAATAGGGAGAGAATGGTTTTAAAAGGTTGTAACGGACGTCTTGACGAGTTTATATGAACTGACATTTTACGCTGACAAGCGAATGGATGGTTGAGTTTCTGCTTAAATGTTGAATGAGGAGAGTTCCGCGGTGTTATACTCTATGGAGAATTTTCCTTTATTGGTGGTTCTGCTGTAATAATTGGTGCCAAGGGTTCATGTTGTCTAAGAATGTTTCTTAGTGTTGACATGTTAGAGGTTACATAAATGTTAGGTAGAGGGGATATTCCACCTAACATTGATAATTAACTTGTGGGCGTGACGCTGAATACGCGTATGCTCTTTTCTTATAAATATCTAGCGCAGCCACTTGCGAGATGTCGTTAAACGCCCTAAGTTCCCGAACAGAAATCCACTTTTTATATTCTGGACAGCTTTTATCAGTGGAAAGATGAGTTCCTTTACAGGGAACAAAACATGGATAAATTAAATCCTAACAATGACTAATATCATGAGGCCCTGAGCAACGGGTACAGCGTCGTGCCCTTCGGCATTGCAGGCTAGAATGATTGAATCTCAAGCACCGTTCACATAATCGCACAGACATCACAAATGATTGCACTGGGCATCTAGTCCCGAGTAAGAGGATGTATGGTGGCAGTTGCTGTGCACGAACGGTTAACAGACAAGCTGGAATAGGCCTTCTCTCCCCGCGAATAATCTTACTGAAGCGGTTTACATGAACAACTGGTAACGGGGTTTGCATCTCTGATAATATTTCAGCTTCACTAAGTGTGGGTTCGACAGTTTTTATTAAACCTTGCCCTTGAATTACACTAGACGGAATGTAAACTTCTATATTTGGTTTACGAAAAAATTTAGATTCCACTAGTTGATTCGCCACTGCTCCTGAAGTGGTTTCAACTCGAAGCCTGTTTCGCCCTATAGTTTTTATGTCAAGGATGTTTTGACGGCACACGACCCGCTCGTTAAATAACAGCCTACCGAGCGCCATAGGATGGAGACTACCTACGTCTTTGTTGACACTTTCAACGATAAGAGCGAAAGGGCTTCTATCATTGTGATAGTAGCTAGTTTCGCTGCTCTTGCGATCTACAACTCTTTGATTAGTGTTGGGGTGATTTACAGATGGGGATAAAGTATTTATTTCTCCCACACCTGAACCATTAGAAATGTTCGTGATATCAGTTGAAATGGAACTGTTTATGGTATCAAGGAGCATTTCCTACTCTTCTGGAGGACGGGGTTCACGTCCGCCAGGACACAATTTTTCACTGGGGATTGAATTCAATTAAAAAGTCAGAATCAGAATTACCAGATTTCATGACTAGCTGTGCTGAAACAATGGGTACTGATACGTGACTTGTTTGTAGTAATATGGCAGTTGCTTCATGCATCTCTGTTGAGTGGGTGTTGACAGGTTGTTGAGTCGACAGAAGTTGATGTGAATTCTGAGGGCTTTTGGCACTGTGGAGAGTTGCCGTAGCATGTTCGAAAGGCAACGTTAATTACCCGACTCGTGCCAGGTGGATCGTTCATGAGGCACTCAGAAAAACACATACAAACAAAATTTTCGTTCTGCTGCTATTCTTATTTGAAACAAGAAAAAAGAAGAAGACACAGTCAGCTTATTTGCGGCAGATAAGTAAATTATATTAGTACATATACCATAGACCTAATATACACGTAAACTCAGTACTTAGTACGCTGGTGCGACAGCGGAGTACTCGATGTGAAGACGACCGCGCCTCACAGTGTTCTGATACACACAGGTTAAAAAAAAATACAGAAATAAAGAAATTACAGTCACAACTATATTTCTCAAAAGGGTTTTTCATTATTTCTTCGGTTTCGTGTGGAAATTGTGGTGTTCCATCCTCTTTCCCCGTAGGGAATTAGGCAATTCAGTAACTCAAAAGCCTAGGAGAAGCAAAACGTCCAATAACATGTGCTATATATCTTGTAACGACCAGTTCCAGTTTAGTAATTTTAAAGTTCAGCATTTGTTGCGTAAATCTGACTTAGTTCTGAAGTGTTATAATCCTGAGTTTTATATTTATATGTGAAAATTTATAACAACATACTTTTAAAACCATTTTCAGCCGTACCCACCGATGGCAAGAGTGATCGCATATTGGGAGGAAAGAAAGCTTCGATCACCGAATTCCCAAGCATGGTATGACAAAAAGAAAAATTATTCTTGCCTTTATAATGAAAGTGCTTTGCAAAGATTGTGTTCTATTAATTCTTTCACTGATACAAATTGTTTCTCAGTGTATTGCACTTACATGATTGAGATAAATTAAGTGAATTATACTATTTCACGTGACACATCCATAACAATTAATAGGATACTTTATAAACTTGTTTAAATATAAATGTTAGGAGTCAAAAATGCCGTTTCATAATGTGACACCCCTCGTGTTATTAGGCACCAGGAAGGGTGACCCTGAGCTATCAAAACTAAGTTCGTGATGCATCGCTTACACTTACGAAAGGCATTACAATAAATCTTTCGAAGAAACATAAAAGGGTAGACACTAAACACAAAGGTTAAAGAAAAGATACCGCGTATAATTCTGAGCCCCTTATGGAAACTCCACAGACATCTCAAGTTCAGACAGCTGTCTCTCTCCACCAACACAACACCGCTCAAGGGCTGCCAGGCCCAGCTGACGAGCAAACATAAGGTTTGTTTATCAACAAGTAAGTCAGACGGGAGGCACTGGGCTAGGATAATGAGTTTGCCAAGAATGATGCCATTGATCCTAGGCCACTATCGAGCAAAGGGAAAGGACAGGAAGCATATAAGGATTATGGCTTTAATAAGACCACAGAGGATTAAAACCTTCAAATTAAGAAATCATACTTTAATATACCCTAGATTCTGTTATTTATTGTGAAAAATAAATTCCCCTGGAGGAGTTCATATAACGAATACTTTAAGATTTTATTTCGGGTTAACCGAACGTATTTCAGCAAACTAAAGAAGTTACTTACAATTGTAGGCTCCAAAGAAGGGGGTAAAAAATATAAAATTCAATCTTTTAGACTGACATTAACAAGGCTTCACGACCAACGCTCAGAATATATAACCAAAACTAATCCTAATGAAATTTTCGCCGAACGCCTAATATAAATAGAAGAGGGCGGAAAGGTGACCAACACTAATACCCTATTGTATAAACAACTAGAAGCAAGAATTTTCAAACCAAAATACTAGAACACAAATCCAATTGCAACAAAAATAATTCACATCATCATCCCTTTGCCAACTCTTGGTAAGGCTGTGAACAGTACTGAATGTATTTAAGACTCAAATCCATGCAAAGCTTTACATATAATCCTATTCTATTAAAACTAATTAAATTCAGCCCTAGTCTTCTTAAAAAGTTCAAATAGCACTATAATGCTTCAAAACAGAGTCCGGCTGGGTATGAAAGTTTTTGAACACTTCTAAATGGCTTCTTCTTAAGTCCAAATAAGAGGTATACTCATTAGAGTTTCCTTTCAGTTGAACTGATTTCTAACACTGCTGCACAGTTCAAGCCAAGCAATTGCTTACGTAATGAAAGGATGATTTTTACACCAAGAACTTCACCTACTACTTTCACATATTCATTTATAGATCTTTGAGGTCATACTTTATTTTCATATTAACAAGTTTCACCCATAATTAGCACTACTCAGCTCACCTCGTTCATGGCAAATGTCTGCTCCGGATGAAACGACACCGGCCACTCAATGACCTTGCAAACCACACAGTTGATGCTCAACAAGTAACAGAGGAAAGCAGTACAATATACACTGAGTGGCCAAAAGTCACGACAAGGGGTGTCCCATTAGAAAAAATGCCGTGTATGACCCTTAAGCATTGCGGCTAGCTGCGGCGTAACTGAGCAGCCTGTCACAGTCACGGGTGTCGTGAAGAAGGCAACACGTCGCGAGTTGACCGACTTTGAACGTGCAATGATCATCGGTGCACGGCGCATGGGTCATAGCATTGCGGAGGTTACGCGCGAATTCGGGTTTCCAAGGTCAATATTGTCGAGGGTGGATCATCAGCATCGCAGAGATAATGTTACCACCCGCGTTAACCACCGCACGGGAAGACCACATGTGTTTAATGAACGGACATCTAAAACCATACTGCGCGCTCGACGGGTTTCTGTGAGTCAGATCACCGCCAAGCTGAGTGTTGGGAGTCAGGAGCCCATTTCTACCAGGACTGTAAGGCGGCAACTGCACCGCATGGGCTTCACCAGCCAACGACCAACTCGTGTCCCATTTGCTGACACCTCGACACAGAACTCAATAACGTGCATGGGCCTGCGAACGTCAGCAATGGACCATGGAACAGTGGCGGCATGTAGTATGGTACGATGAATACCGGTTCCAGTGTTATATCGAGTTGAAGGGCGCGTGAGAGTGTGGCGTATGCCCCATGAAGCTATGGATCCTGCCTGTCATCAAGGTTGTGTCCAGGTGGGTGGTGGCTCTGTTCTGGTCTGGGGGCGTTTTCATGGTCGCAATTAGACCCCATTGTCCGGCTACAGGGAGCGCTGACATTGCACGTCATGTGGACCATCTGCAACTCTTTCTGGCCCTAGAGTACGCTGATGGAGATGCCAAGTTTCAACAGGACAATGCGCCATGTCACCGCTTCGTGGTAGCACGCAGGTGGTTGGAAGAGCACTCCAGTGAAGTTATGACCACGAATTGGCCCTCCATATCTCTCGATGTTAATCCAATCGAGCATTTATGGGATGCTGTCGATGCTGTTGTATGCTCCATGAACCCCGCTCCAACTACACAACACCAATGCGGATGTCCAGATATCTCCAGCACGATTCCAACACCTTGTAGAGTCGATGACTCGCCGCATTGCTGCCGTGTTGAGGGATCGCGCAGAAGCAATTCCTTATTAAAATCAATCAATCAATCAATCAATCAATCAATCAATCAATCAATCAATCAATCAATCAATCAATCAATCAATCAATCAATCAATCAATCAATCAATCAATCAATCAATCAATCAATCAATCAATCAATCAATCAATCAATCAATCAATCACTACTGATCTGCAATTAGGGCAGTTGCCCAGGTGGTAAATTCCCTATCTGTTGTTTTCCCTGCCTTTTCTTAAATGATTGCAAAGAAGTTGGAAAATTATTGAAAATCTCCCTTGGTAAGTTATTCCAATCCCTAACTCCCATTCCTATAAACGAATATTTGCCCCAGTTTGTCCTCTTGACTTCCAACATCTTCATATTGTGATCTTTCCTACTTTTAAAGACACCACTCAAACTTATTCGTCTACTGATGTCCTCCCACGCCATCCCTCCACTGACAGCTCGGAACATACCACTTAATTGAGCAGCTCGCCTCCTTTCTCCCAAGTCTTCCCAGCCCAAATTTTTCAACATTTTTGTAACGCTACTCCTTTGGCAGAAATCACCCAGAACAAATCGAGCTGCTTTTCTTTGGATTTTTTTCCAGGTCTTGAATCAAGTAATTCTGGTGCGGGTCCCATACACTGGAACCATACTCTAGTTGGGGTCTTACCAGAGACTTATACGCCCTCTCCTTTACACCCTTACTACAACCCCTAAATACCCTCATAACCATGTGCAGAGATCTGTACCCTTTATTAACAATCATATTCATGTGATTACCCCAATGCAGGTCTTTTCTTATATTAACACCTAGGTACTTACAATGATCCCCAAAAGGAACTTTCACCCCATCAACGCAGTAATTAAAACTGAGAGGACTTTTCCTATTTGTGAAACTCAAAACCTGACTTTTAACCCCGTTTATCATCATACCATTGCCCACCGTCCATCTCACAACACTATCGAGGTCACCCTGCAGCCGCTCACAACCTTGTAACTTATTTATTACTCTGTACAGAATAACATCATTATGCAAACAGCCTTATCACCGATTCCACTTCTGTACACATATCATTGATATATGTAAGAAAACATAAAGGTCCAATAATACTGCCTTGAGGAATTCCCCTCTTCATTATTACAGGCTCAGATAAAGCTTCACCTACTCTAATTCTCTGAGTTCTATTTTCTAGGAATATAGCAACCCATTCGGTCACTCTTTTTTCTAGTCCAATAGCACTCATTTTTGCCAGTAGTCTTCCATGATCTACCCTATATCTTGCTGAAATCCTACAAGCTAAGCTTCAGTGGAATAACCTTTCCTAAACCCAAACTGCCTTCTGTCAAACCAGTTATAAATTTCGCAAACATGTCTAATATAATCAGAAAGAATGCTTTCCCAAAGCTTACTTGCAACGCATGTCAAACTGACTGGCATGTAATTTTCAGGTTTACGTCTAACACCCTTTCCTTTATACACAGGGGCTACTATAGCAACTCTCCATTCATTTGGTATAAATCCTTCAACCAAACAATAATCAAAAATGTATTTCATATAAGGTACTATATCCCAACCCATTGCTTTTAGTATATCCCCAGAAATCATATCAATTCCAGCCGCTTGTCTAGTTTTCAACTTTTGTATCTTATTGTAAATGTAATTGTTATCATAGGTAAATTTTAATACTCCTTTAGTATTACTCACCTCCCCTATCTGGACATTATCCTTGTAACCAACTATCTTTACATACTGCTGAAGATCCTCGCATACACACTCCCCTTGTTCATTAATGTTTCCTGGAATGTCCTTCTTTGAACCTATTTCTGCCTTAAGGTACCTATACTAACCCTTCCATTTTTCACTAAAATTTGTATGACCACCAATTATGCTTGCCATCATGTTATCCGTAGCTGACTTCTTTGCTAGATTCAATTTCCTAGTAAGTTCCTTCAATTTCTCCTCACTTCCATAACCATTTCTAACTCTATTCCAACCTGCACCTCCTTCTTAGTCTCTTTACTTCTCTATTATAATATAGTGGATATTTACCATTCCATACCACCTTTAAAGCTACAAACCTTTTTTCACATTCCTCAACAATTCCTTTAAACCCATCTCAGAGTCTGTTTACGGTTTTATTTACCATTTTCCAGCGATCATAGTTACTTTTTAAAACACTCTCATGCCTGTTTTATCAGCCATGTTGTACTGCCTAATAGTCCTAATTTGAATACCTTCCTTTCTTTCACATTTATTTTTAACTACGACAAAAACAGCTTCGTGATCCCTAATACCATCAATTACTTCGGTTTCTCTATAGAGCTCATCTGGTCTTATCAGCACCACATCCAATATATTCTTCACGCTAGTTGGTTCCATCACTTTCTGAATCAGCTGCCCTTCCCATATTGACTTAGTTTCCATTTGTTGTTCATGCTTCCTGTCGTTCGCATTACCTTCCCAATTGACATTTGGTAAATTGAGATCATCTGCTACTATCACATTCCTTTCCATATCATTTCCAACATAGCTGATTAACTTATCAAATAATTCTGAATCAGCGTCAGCGCTACCCTTTCCCGGTCTGATCACTCCAAAGACATCAAGTTGCCTATTATCTTTAGAGATGAGCCTTACATCCAGAATTTCATGCTTTTCATCCGTAACTTTTACGTAGCTTACAAATTCTTCTTTCACCAGAATGAACACTCCCCCTCCTACCATTCCTATCCTATCTCTACGATACACACTCCAGTTCCGTGAGAAAATTTCTGCATCCATTATATCATTTCTCAGCCATGATTCAACTCCTGTTACAATATCTGGTAAGTATATATCTATCACATTTAGTGTAAGTATTTATCTATCACATTTAGTGTCTATCACATCACATTTAGTGTCTTCCCATAACCTTTGGCTACTCACTGAATACTGCAGTGGGTAGAATTCGCCAGAATTTTTAAACGTGCGGCCGGAGATTTCCAATAAAAACCCCGCTGGGGCGGGAATCACGTAATGCTGTAGCGAAGCTACAAGCGAGGTAGTGGGTGCTTGTAGCAGGCAGTCGACATTGTGGCGTGTTGAAAGCAACAGAACAGGATGGATGAAAATAAAGTCCATAAGAAGACGGTTTTTTCGAAGGTGTATACTAAAATGCAGGATATTCGCCGCCGAACTTGATGGTATGAAGACCGGACCCTGTAATGAAATGACGTATGGCTTTTAGTACCGAGAGTGTCCGAGGACAAAAAATAAACTCGTGGCCTCATCCTGACGTATGCAGCTCTTTTCAGGCATACCCACAATGGAGGTGAGCTGCATGTACCATTCCAACCATATACCAGCCCTCCTGTCATTCTTAACTTTCTGGCAGTATCGGGAATCGAACCCGGGTCACCAAGGACGGCAGCTAATTGTGCTAACCGTTATTCTACGGAGGCGGACACTGGAACCAATTAGTAACCATTACAAGAATGGTGAGATAGCTCTGTAGTAGCAGAAAAAGGAGAAGAAAATATTTCTGTGTTATGTACATCGAAGCCTTGTGTGGAGAAAAGAATTAAGTGTACAGATATATCATGTGTGTATGTTCAGTCGTCAGCCCTAAGGTTGGTTGGATCTTCTACAGCTCCGCCATCAGCTGTCATAGATGGCCTAGGCATCACTGAAGAGGTGTACTAGGGAGATAAGGAGTGAGCTAGTTTCCCGTTGCTTTCCTCACTTTGCCAAAATTTGCTATTACATATCAGTCTGCCAAGCCCACTGAAACGCACGCTCCAACCGACCCTATGAGCAACATTTTCAGATCATTCATGACAGGGACTGGCTACGTAAGGAATGGCATTACTAGCATCGCTCATACCTCAGCCATTTTCATCTCGTTAAAGCCAAGGGTAAAACAGAGTCAGATCAATGAAAGTAACAAAATTGCTCTAGCCATAACGGGAAGACCTGTAAACACTAGGTCCAGCCAGCAAAGGCATTGATTTATCATAACCTTGGATAATAATTTTAGAGTAAGGCATCAGGAATATCAATATAAACCTTCAGACATGACTTCACACTAGAAGTTTACATTATCTGATAGATAGACAATGCAATAGTTGTCTTCTTGCAGTACAATGCCGAGAAGTGTTTCATGAACGTATCTTAGAATGAATGTGACGATTATTGCTTTCAGAGGAAGTACAACACGGCACCATCCTCTCTTAACAATAATCACAAGGAGAGTGGAATCGGTTCAACACTTCGAAGAATGAATACATCGGCAAAAGGAAGGCAAGGGGTGAAAATGTAAGACTTCTGAGGCCTCGCAAATCTAATACTGATAGGGTCAGAAGAGACCAAGAGCTGACCAAGCAACGTCGGATAACAAAGATGAAAGTTAGGAGACCGGTAAAAGTAAAAGGAATCAATACTAGAGTCAGCCTAGAAGCCGGCGTTCGCCAATCCACGCTTCCTCGTCCAAAGCCCCTGTGGTCTCCTTTTACAAACTTTCTACTATAGGCAATGGGGATCACCCACATGCATAAAGGAGACCGCCGGGATCGGACCAAGGGAGGCCGGACAGAAATGATGAAAGTGAAGAACCTGATACAAGTAAGCGGAAGCAGTGTCAGACTCAGCTAGGGGAGCCATGGTCCCCAATACCCGTTCTCAGTTTTCGTATATGATTTTTGCGACAGGCAGGGAATACCGTGAATATATTCTAAGAAGTAAATGTTCCCTGTTAGAACAATTATGTAGGGAGGCTAGATATTAATACAAATTAAGTCAGAATAGGTACAGACTGGAGTTGTGTTATACAATTAGAAATAAATTTGTTGATTGTCAATACAAATGTCAGAAGACATTCTGTTTCACTGTTTGCCTGAACAAACAAGGCGGCACTGAAGGCTGATTTCGAACTAAGCAGGGCTGTAGTCTACGGTATACGGGAGTAGGCCATATGCCGTTTGCTCTCTCCTAAACTCCACTCATTAAGAGTATGCCCCCTGATTTCTTGCGTATATCTTCTGCTTTCGCTTCTTTTATTTTTTATTCCACTATTCCGTCAGCACGTTTTAACTCTCCCATTACCGTCGTAATTGCGAACATCGACGGTTCAATTTGATGTATAACATCGTTAATTATCACTGTTCGCTGCCTACATCACCTGCCTAAAGTTCGCACATTCATTCAAATGCCTCACCTAGCAGTGTGTTCAAGTGACAAGTGTGATCTCAAATCTAAAGTGGCATTTTGGAGTGTTTTTTTGATAAGTGGTTCAAAGTAGGGCCAGTAGAAGATCACTGTGTAAGCAAAATAAGGTTCTCAAACGAATGCATTAAATATGGATTTCTTTCTTTTCGTCTTAAAATGCCTTCCATGTATGTAGACCTATGTATTACTACCATTTAGTCCCGTTTCTTAATACGAAGTCGGTAATAAGGTGTGATGAAATTGCATGTCATGTTTATGCGGCCGACTGCCCTTCCTAACGCCAGCCACAGTTGAGGAGCTAACGATGATGAAATGAAGAGTGGGAATACAATTTGGGTAAGAGGCTGAAATGGAACGGTTGTGGCCTAAGAAACCCCGACATTTTCCTGGAAGCGAAAATGGGAAAACACAGAAAGCCATTCTCGGGGCAGCCGACGATGAGGTTCGAACCCACTCGTCTCCCGAATGCTTTTTCTGAGTAATTTGTTCTACGTCGCACCGACACAGACATGTCTTATGGCCACGATGGGATAGGAAAGGGACAGGAGTGGAAAGGAAGCGGCCGCGGCCTTAATTAAGGTACAGCCCCAGCATTTTCCTAGTGTGAATACGGGAAACAACGGAAAAACATTTTCAGGGCTGCCGACAGTGGGGTTCGAACCCACTGTCTCCCGGATAGCTGCGCGCCCCTAACCTCACGGCCAACTTGCCCGGTCTCCCAAATGCAGAAGCGCGTTAACAAGCGCGGCCATTCCACTTGGTCTTAATATGCCTTTTAACTGCAACTGTTTTCAGCTCTGTTTATACTGAATCGGACGAATGAAAGTGCTTTAGAAGAATAATTGGTAAATGCCGGGCTGAGTAGCTCAGACAGTTGAGGCGCTGGCCTTCTGACCCCAAATTGGCAGGTTCGAATCTGGCTCAGTCCGGTGATATTTGAAGGTGCTCAAATACGTCAGCCTCGTGTGGGTAGGTTTACGGTCACGTTAAAGATCTCCTGCGGGACTAAATTCCGCCACCTCAGCATCTCCGAAAACCGTAAACGTAGTTAGTGGGACGTGAACCCAATAACATTATTAAGAATGTGTAAATTGAGGAATACCTACGACAGCCCAGGTATTTTGATTGTATGGTGCAAAGGTAAGATATTCGCTACTTTTAAATATGTCGTACAGTAGTTGGGACCGGATTAAAGAAACTGTCGCAAACAATAATCACTACCACCACCACCACCACCTAACTTGGTCTACCAAGTTACCGCTGCTCAGCCCGAAGTCCTGCAGATAATGTGGTGTCGTGTGGTCAGCACGCCATATCCCCTCGGCCGTTATTTTTGGCCTTCTAAACCGGGGCCGCTATCTCACCTTCAGATAGCTCATCAATTCTAATCACGTAGGCTGAGTGGACCTCGAACCAGCCTTCAGATACAGGTAAAAATCCCTGACCTGGCCGGGAAACGAACCCGGGGCCTCCGGATAAGAGGCAGGCACGCTACCCCTACACCAAGGGGCCGGTTTCCACCACCAAAAACAACTACCTTGTGCAACTGAAACAGTGTGCCTCTTTCAAGAAAATATATTCTGCTGATCTTTAGTAAAGCTGGAATGAGGTATGTAAACAAATAATATTAAAAATGAAATGAACAGGAGGATGCTACTATTTTATTTACATAAATAATTATTATAATACTTACTTACTTCGTCTGTTTACACTCCAGGATTGGTTTTGCCCTCGGACTCTGCGAGGGATCCCACCTCTACCGCCTCAAGGGCAGTGTCCTGGAGTTTGAGACTTTGGGTCGGGGATAAAACTGGGGAGGAGGACCAGTACCTCGACCAGGCGGCCTCACCTGCTATGCTGAACAGGGGCCTTGTGAGGGGATGGGAAGCCTGGAAGGGATAGACAGGGAAGAGGGAAGGAAGCGTCCGTGTCCTTAAGTTAGGTACCATCCCGGCATTTGCCTGGAGGAGAAGTGGGAAATCACGGAAAACCACTTCCAGGATGGCTGAGGAGGGAATCGAACCCCCCCCCCCCTACTACTCAGTTGACCTGCCGAGGCTGAGTGGAACCCGTTCCAGCCCTCGTACCACTTTTCAAATTACGTGCAGAGCCGGGAATCAAACGCGGGCCTCCAGGGGTGGTAGCTAATCACACTAACCACTACACCACAGAGACGCACAATTATTATACTACTGGAGTATAATAATAATAATAATAATAATAATAATAATAATAATAATAATAATAATAATAATAATAATAATAATAATAATAATAATAGAAAAGTCTTAGTTACCGTTGGATGATACACTGAAGAAGATAGAAATTGCAACACCCAGAAGGAGTGGTGCTACGTTGCTGCAATTGAACACGCAGGACGAGTGTTCGGTTGTGCTTCGATGACTACACTTTCAGATCCCTCTGACCGCAAGTTTGGACAACAATCAATACAAGATATGCCCACCACGAGCTGCAATACATTGATGAATTCGTCGAGGTATGGAGTCAATAAGGCCCTGGATCGCTTCCTGAGGAATTGTGCCCCATGCTTGCTGCACTGCACGGGTCAGTTGTTCCAGAGTTGTGGGTGGCTGAGGACGGTTGGCCAGTTCTCGACCCATCATGTCCCACACATGCTCAATAGGACTGAGGTCCGGGGATCTGGCGGGCCATTCTAAGGTTGTGATGTCATGGAGAGCTTTTCTGGAGATGCGTGCAGTGTGAACCCGGGCATTGTCCTGCTGAAACAGCCCATTAGCAATGTTCGCCATCATAGGGACAACCACTGGATTGAGTACCCTATCAACGTACTGTCGAGCAGTCATAGTGCCCTCAACAAGCACTAATGGTGATTTCACATTAAAGCCAATAGCTCCCCAGACCATAATGCTTGGTGTTGGCCCTGTGTGCCTCTCGACAATAAGATCTGGGCGGCCCGTCTCCCCGGTACGTCGGCGCACACGATTCCGGAGATTACTGCGGGCAAGGCAGAAGCGTGATTCATCACTAAAGACGACCTCATGCCATTCGTCGACCCACGTCGATCTTTCTCGACACCAGACCAGTCTTACACGTCGCTGTTGTGGGGACAATGGAACACCTTCTGCAGGGACTCGGGCTCGTAAGCCAGCTGCACGCAGGCGATTACCAACTATTTGTTGTGTAACGTGGGGTGCCCCAGCTGCTCGAATTTGCGCTGCTGTTGCATGGGGTTCCATCCTGGCCATCCGAATGATGCGGCGATCCTCTCTCACAGTTGACTGTCGCGCTGGGCCTGTGCCAGGTCTTCGAGTGTGGGTACCTTCATTTGACCACTGCTGCCATACACATTGTACCGTAGATGCCTGTCGGCCAACACGTGCAGCGACAGTCCTTAGCGATAATCCTGCCTCACACAGCCCAATTATGCGAGCCCTATCAAACGGCGACAATTGTTGATAGCGTGCTCTTCTCTGTCGTCGAGGCATGTTTGACGGGGAACACTTCACTGCACAGACTGCAAGTCAACTACACTACACGAGAGTCCGTATACTGGAGTTGATTCCTCCGCGACCAATCACGTGGGGAGACCTGTAGCAACAATCCAATGGTTCTGAAACTTTGATCGTTTACATTCCTACATGGCATCGTTCCATATCTTGAAAATCAACACAAACGACCAATGCCTTCATGGTGTTGCAAATTCCATTTTATTAATATTAATTAGTATTTGTTCACAAATTTGCCTTCTTCAACATGCTTTAATCTTTACGCAAGAAGATCTCTGCACTATATCGCTTAAATCAGACATACAAGGCACAATTCGACCTCTGACTCACGGTGTTGTTTCTATAATTATTACTTATTTTCACCACCTTCATCATCGTCTTACAAATGACTAAGACGTTGTCCTTCTTTCCAGGCTTTTCTGAAACACGTCAAATTCAATGGGTATTATTCATGTGGAGCTACGATTATAAGTGACAGATGGATCCTCACAGTCATTGCGTAGAAGGGTAAGTTATTTAATTTTCAGCTTAAAATATCAAGTTGTTTTAAATACAAAATTAGTCGATAAAGCTCAAAAATCTCCGGGTTAGGCCTATATGACTAGTTGACTTGCCGTCGTCGACTACTACTACTACTACTACTACTACTAAACGTTTTCATTCCTCCCCTGAAGGGGGAGGCGGGCTTCTTAGACGGTTACGCCGTCTCTCAGGCCGGGAGATTTGTTACGGTGAAGGAGATGTGCGGAGAAGGTGAGGGGGTGGGCGGCCGTGGCCTACACTACGAACTGTCCCAGCATTCGCCTTAGTGCAGGAGAATGGAAAACCACGGAAAACCATTTTCAGGACAGCCGACGGGTGGGGCCAGGCGTGAAGTCCAGGCCCGTCTCCCGAATGCAGAGGTGTAGAGCCACGGTAGAGCCGTTGCCAACTTTCCTCTGCTCGGTTGGCCGGTCAGAGTACAGAGCTGTTGGACCACGGGCAAGCCGTGGCCTCTTAACGGACGGAGCCCAAGGGCCGAAAACCACTCTGCATCAACCGACCCCGTCGTTGACAGTTAGTTCTTGTATAATTGCAACAGTAATGCCATCTAGCGGGGGTTTTATTATATTAGGGCCATCACATTTTATTCTCTTCCGGCTCAGGGACATTAGGTCTTCTACCATTCCTTCAGTGATCCTCCCTTTCTTTTCTTCTCCTCAGTTCGATAGTCTTCACTATCTTCCTGACCAATAAAGGGAACCGGTAATCAAAACGTGTTCTTTCACAACAACCACAACCAGTATCGCCAGCTCGTACGTCTTTGTCACGACTGAACACTATTTACATGTCAACAATGCTCACCGTTTATGCACTTCAAAATTAATTAAATTCGTGAATACCTCCATTACTATAGCTCGAACGGTAAAAGCTATTTTGATTTTTAATTATTGGAAATTAGTTCTATAATTGCTCTTATGTACTATTTTAGATAGAACTGTAAATCGATAGATACCTACTCAGAGGTTTGTGGAAATTGTAATAATTACTAGTATCCCCGTTATTATTATTATTATTATTATTATTATTATTATTATTATTATTGTCAATCGTAAGGTGAAAGTGCATAAAACATAAATAATAGGAAACTATGTTTTACACGTTTTATAATGTACGTTGGTAAGTGAAAGACAGAAATATAATCTTCAATTCCCCACTACGTAAGATAGGAATATAGAAATCATTCAGCTGTGTGAGGCGTCCGTAAAATGTTTACGAATTTCATTAGCTCACGAGACAAAGAGATAAACCATATCGCTGCTCACTCCATGGCTAAATGGTTAACGTGCTTGTCTTTGGTCCTAGTGTCGTGGGTTCGATTCACGGCTGGCTGGGAGATTTTAACATTGATTTGTTAATTCCTCTGGCTTTTGTTACCTCTTCAGCATTAGAATTTATCATGCTCACAGATAATGAAGTCACCTATAGACGTCAGTTCGAAACATCTGCAGCAACAGGCCTCCACGATCACTATACGCCATTAAACACCTCTAATCTCATTCTATGGTTTCAGAATCAGCATAATTCAAGAGTTCCAGTGTGTTGCTGTTTATACGAAAAGTGTCTACTTGCCTGGTGTTAGAGGAAATAAATGAAGTAACTAATGTTGTTAAAGTGCTCGTGGGAAAGTAAGGACTAATGGAGAAGATAATCGCATTATTATTATTATTATTATTATTATTATTATCATCATCATCATCATCATCATCATCTGTTTACCCTCCAGGTTCGGCTTTTCCCTCGGACTCAGCGAGGGATCCCACCTCTACCGCCTCAAGGGCAGTGTCCTGGAGCTTCAGACTCTTGGTCGGGGGATGGAACTGGGGAGAATGACGAGTACCTCACCCAGGCGGCCTCACCTGCTATGCTGAACAGGGGGCCTTGTGGAGGGATGGGAAGATTGGAAGGGATAGACAAGGAAGAGGGAAGGAAGCGGCCGTGGCCTTAAGTTAGGTACCATCCCGGCATTCGCCTGGAGGAGAAGTGGGAAGCCACGGAAAACCACTTTGAGGATGGCTGAGGTGGGAATCGAACCCACCTCTACTCAGTTGACCTCCCGAGGCTGAGTGGACCCCGTTCCAGCCCTCGTACCACTTTTCAAATTTTCGTGGCAGAGCCGGGAATCGAACCCGGACCTTCGGGGGTGGCAGCTAATCACGCTAACCACTACACCACCGAGGCGGACACTATTATTATTATTATTATTATTATTATTATTATTATTATTATTATTATTATTATTATTTCTCAGGTTCACAAAGACTTAAGTTCAACTCTGCTTTTGTGATATATTTATTGCCACAGCCCTGAAGATGGTTTTCCGTGGTTTCCCATTTCACCAGGCAAATGCGCGGGCTGTGCCTTATGGAGGGTTTACACGTGCATAGATTCACTGGTGCCAGTTCGTTTGCCAATCCTACTGGCTCGCCAGGACACCTTAAAAGCATGTCTCGCCAGTGTCATTTTGAGTGGGTTTAGACAGTAAAGGTTATCAGACGATATCGAGTGAAGTTGAACTTACTCGTGACACCTGCCGAATAGTTACAACGCTGTTGGTTAAGAACATGATAAATGATCTCGAAAAACGAAAACTTTGTAAAGTCGCGTGTGGGTGAGAAAGTGGATTGCACGAAGGGATGATGTCGGTACATCTGGGCGACATTTAACTGAACTTCCACTAAAAGATTATTTATGAATGACAAAGGTCATTTTCTTTTTTATTGGAGCGTGTGACATCAATGATATGAAAGCAGAATAACACAAAGGGTGGTTTTTTACCACCAAAACTGAAGCTGGAAATTACGCTGAGATGTGTAGCATCTGAAGATTCGTTTGCTTTACAGTATTTGTATCGCCAACGGCCGTAGTCGTGTTGAAACACCGGATCCCGTGAGATTTCCGAAGTTAAGCAACATTGGGCGTGGTCAAGATCTGGATGGGTTGCCATTCGCTGTTGGTGGAGGGTAAGGGAATGGAGGCGCGGAAAGGAAATGGCCACACTACCGTACGTAAACTCCGGCTCAGGCACACCTCTGCGGAGGTTCGGACCTGCCTTCGGGCAGAATACACCCTTAATTCAGTATTTGTATCGAGTTCCAAAATGCACAATTCGAGCATCCCCGTTCTTATACAAACTGCAGTTCACGACCCATAAACAAGAATATTGTTCGTATGCTTGAAGGAATTTATATTTTTTTTTCTTCTGAATTTACTTTGCCTTCATTATTAATGAAATTTTTATCCCACGACACAACACTTCACGCAAAAGCAACTTCAGCATATTTTAATCTCTTCTTGTTTAACCTTGCCAAGAAATCTCCTGTGGCGCGATAAGTCATCTCTGAAAGTTGGAACGCTACCAACTTTTCAGGTCCATGCATGCATGCATGGATTGAATTAGCGCGCCATTTGAGGTTTAAACGTGCAAGTGGGCCGATTACCTAGATGTTAGGCCCCTTACAACTACAAGCAAGCAAACGTGTAAGCCTTTTTCTTTTATTTGCACACCAAAAGCTACTGGCGCCAGTCAATCTATGAACGTGTAAACCCGGCATTATTTCAGGCCTGGCGATTATCTTCCCAATCCAATCCGCTTCTCATCGTTGCCTCGCCGATCATTTACCATGGGTAGGTGCGACGTTAAATCAATCTAAAAATTACTGGAGGAAAAGGTGGTCGGATATAGATCTAACAACTCTATCTCACTTAGTCCACGGGTTCTGGAGAGATGAAGCCTTTACCTTCCACTTCTCTAAGCAGGCACGCCGACTTCCAGTAATTATGGCAGGAAGGGGGTGGGGGTTATGATTAACAGGAATACAGGCATGTGAAATGAGCAATAATTATTAATGCAAACGATCCTATATTCACAAAGAAACTGAAAAGAACAGAACAATAATAGAACTTGTTCACCAAATATATTTTTGAACGAGTCTTATGTACGCAGTTTTCAATAATATTCACAAGTAAATAGAAAAAGTTCGCTTCTGTGGTGTGGTGGTTAGTGTGATTAGCTGCCATACCTAGAGGCCCAGGTTCGATTCCCGGCTCTGCCACGAAATTTTAAAAGTGGTACGAGGGCTGGAACGGGGTCCACTCAGCCTCGGGAGGTCAACTGAGTAGAGGTGGGTTCGATTCCCACCTCAGCCATCCTGGAAGTGATTTTCCGTGGTTTCCCACTTCTCCTTCAGGCAAATGCCGGGATGGTACCTAACTTAGGGCCACGGCCGCTTCCTTCCCCCTTCCTTGCCTGTCCCATCCAATCTTCCCATCCCTCCACAAGGCCCCTGTTCAGTATAGCAGGTGAGGCCGTCTGGGTGAGGTACTGGTCATTCTCCCTAGTTGTATCCCCCGACCCAGAGCCTGAAGCCCCAGGACACTGCCCTTGAGGCGGTAGAGGTGGTATCCCTCGCTGAGTCCGGGGGAAAAACCGGCCCTGGAGGGTAAACAGATTAAGAAGAAGAAGCAGTGTCCAAAGGCTACACACTAAATGTTGTATGAGGAGTTAACATCTAGGAGGAATTTTTTTTGACCGGGTGGGACAAAAGATCAGTTTTGTTGGGCAGAAAACGCCTTCCCCCCACCCCGAAATTCGGCTCCAGTGCCTCCAAGGGATTCATATTTTCTTGGGATGAACTTTTGTGCCTGTATACAGAATGAACCGAAATTCGCGCACTCGGGCGTCACAGCGCGATTCCTCACATGCCAGCAAAAAACATATTTCTCACAAAAGTTCGTCCTGCGAGTATATCTTCTTCTAGTGGGGTCGAACTGAAAGATATGCATTAGAATACACTTCTGTGGTGTAGTGGTTAGCGTGATTGGCTGCCACCCCCGGAGGTCCGGGTTCGATTCCCGGCTCTGCCACGAACTTTGAGAAGTGGTACGAGGGCTGGAACGGGGTCCACTCAGCCTCGGGAGGTCAACTGAGTAGAGGAGGGTTCGATTCCCACCTCGGCCATCCTGGAAGTGGTTTTCCGTGGTTTCCTACATCTCCTCCAGGCAAATGCCGGGATGGTACCTAAATTAAGGCAACGACCGCTTCCTTCCCTATTCCTTGCCTGTCCCATCCCTCCGCGAATAAATTCACGCCTACAACGTGGAAAGGGCGTCTTTCAAAGCTGACCAATGGAAACGATTGTTCATCCATTTATAGGATCGTAGTACGTAAGTGCAAATGGTTTCTAGAGGACCCGCTGCAATCGCTGTTGACGATTAAGTTGCCAGATACCATACCACTTGGACTACATTTACGAAATAAAAAACATACGCCTGAACCTAGGATCGACCCCTCGACCTCCTGCATGTTAACCCAAAACTCTATCCACTGCATCAACTGTACAGCAAGAGTAATGTGTGCTGACAGAGGTAGTTACCCTATATGTGGTTACAGTGTTGTCAGATTGTCACTCTTCAACTTTCTTTTTCTGCCGGATATACTCGCAGGACGAATTTTTGTGAGAGGCATTTTTTTATTGCAGGCATTTGAGGAGTCGCGCGGTGACGCCCGAGTGCGCGAATTTCTGTTCATAGTGTATGTTGTATTTCCAGAGTCCATGCATCAAATGTAACGGTGAAAGTCGGCAGTGAAAAGATAGATAGAGGAGTACTTCGTCGAGCAGCAAGAATTATAATGCACGAGGAATACATCCATAAAGAAGATGACGGCTTAGCCAATATTCAGAACGATATTGCAGTAGTGGAGGTAAATACAATAATTTTAACAAAAACTTGTCATATTTTATCTTCAATATTGCTACTGTTTACTATTATATCATTACTAGAAGGGTCGGATTGAAAGATATCCATTAGAATATGTGTTATTTCAATAACCTTTGTTCGTTCTCACTTGTCTCTGTGGTAAGAGGACAATGGGTAATGTGCATTAAGTAGTCAACTGTCCGCCTCTGTGGTGTAGTGGTTAGCGTGATTAGCTGCCATCCCCGGAGGTCCGGGTTCGATTCCCTGCTCTGCCACGAATTTTGAGAAGTGGTACGAGGGCTGGAACGGGGTCCACTCAGCCTCGGGAGGTCAACTGAGTAGAGGAGGGTTCGATTCAAACCTCGGCCATCCTGGAAGTGGTTTTCCGTGGTTTCCCACTTCTCCTCCAGGCAAATGCCGGAATGGTACCTAACTTAGGGCCCCGGCCGCTTCCTTCCCTCTTCCTTGCCTGTCCCATCCAATCTTCCCATCCCTCCACAAGGCCCCTGTTCAGCATAGCAGGTGAGACACTGGTCATTCTCCCCAGTTGTATCCCCGACCTAAAGTGTGAATCTCCAGGACACTGCCCTTGAGGGTGGGATCCCTCACTGAGTCCGAGGGAAAAACCGACCCTGGAGGGTAAACAGATTACGAAGTAGTCAACCCCATCCATTTTTCGCCGTTGCCTCCCCGAACACCTTCCGTGCGTAGGTAAGTCATCTTCTTGTGTATTGTTATTTTCAACTGCCACCTTTCTCTTCTGCAAACTGTTTAGCTTTTGTTTCTTATTACCATATTCTGCTCTTCAATATCTGTAAGTACTAGCAAATGTACCCGTGCTTCGCTGCGGTATTCTACAATGTGTACAGATCATCATCATCATCATCATCATCTGTTTACCCTCCAGGTTCGGTTTTTTCCTCGGACTTAGCGAGGGATCCCACCTCTACCGCCTCAAGGGCAGTGTCCTGGAGCTTCAGACTCTTGGTTGGGGGATACAACTGGGGAGTATGACCAGCACCTCGCCCAGGCGGCCTCACCTGCTATGCTGAACAGGGGCCTTGTGGAGAGATGGGAAGATTGGAAGGGATAGGCAAGGAAGAGGGAAGGAAGCGGCCGTGGCCTTAAGTTAGGTACCATCCCGGCATTCGCCTGGAGGAGAAGTGGGAAACTACGGAAAACCACTTCCAGGATGGCTGAGGTGGGAATCGAACCTACCTCTACTCAGTTGACCTCCCGAGGCTGAGTGGACCCCGTTCCAGCCCTCGTACCACTTTTCAAATTTCGTGGCAGAGCCGGGAATCGAACCCGGGCCTCCGGGGGTGGCAGCTAATCACGCTAACCACTACACCACAGAGGCGGACTTGTATACAGATATCGAAGTAAATTGCTGTACATGAAGTGAATAAGAATTTTTTAATTGCATGTCTCTTGGCGTTATCCGAGAAAAAGCATAGGGAGGTCCGCAGACGTTGTTTCCAATGTAAAGTGCGAGTTGCAGAGTTGTGATGATAACGCCAGGTCCACTTGTCTGCCGCAATTCATTATGCGTAACGTCAGTCACATTTTGATGAGTAAATTTGTTTATAATCGGAGGCACATACACCTAATGATAAAGAGAATCCAAGAAAAGAGTTCTTTTTAAAAAAAATGCACGCTTCCTTGTCTTCTACTAGTCAAATCAAGAAGGGAATTATACATTACAATGGTACACAGGCGTTGGAGAAGGACCCTATTCCTATTGCTAGTCGATGTGGGGAGTACTGATTAGAACAGCTGACAGTCACTATTGATTTGTAAAATATTAATTACAATGTAAGACACACCCTCTACTAGATCGCTACAAATCGACTTAATAAATGTAGATCGACATACGGAAGTATATGCGTGTTCACCTTCATTTACAGAAGAACTGCTGCTAAAACGGTGCATTCATATTGAAAAACGGATTGTATGAAAAGACGCCTCTGGCCTCATTTAGCGGTCTAAATGGCTGGCCCTATGATATTTCCTCTTATCTCATCTATTTAAAGGCAAGATTATTTTAGAAACGTTGAATAGGGTGAAATTTGTGTAAGGTTTTCACACAGTGAATTACTTTTCAGATACTTATGCGACAGCTTCAAACATAGAATTTGGCTTGGGTGGGCCAATATTCGTGTAGAATTTGATGATCCCATCTTTCCCATAAGTGAATCAAACCATCAATTATACGTGTACAAAGTGCAAAATATAGGTAAATCCAGAAATAGAGCCAAATTTAACATAAGGGCTAGAGATACGACAAAATGTCATAGGACCAAAGTTGTAGATCACTCCAAATTGAACCGAGATTGTGCCATCCGTTTTGTGATATGACTTACCGTTTAGCCACCAAATACCTCGAAAGGAAGGTCTGCACCGTCATTAAATTTGCCTCCATATTTCGATATTTTCCGGGAGTAAAAAATAAAATGTTTAAACATCTCGTCTATTTTCAGTCGGTTACAGGCTAAAAGCTATAATTTTTGCCAAATTTGAATTTTCTAACTCGTCTGGGAGATTGTGCTGCCATCTTGATATTGGGGAGGGGGTTAAAAATTAGGACTTTCAGGAAACTTTTAAGTCCATGAAACCTATAGGTTATCGTTCTGGATAAATATGACCGACTGTGTTCTTATTCCGATTTGAAACTCCCAGCGTGTCCCTCTCATAAAATTTTGAGAATTTTAGATTTTTCTAGGGATATTGAAGTCATCAGGTTGTCTGGTACCAAGTCTTAAGATTCTAGGATGCCTAGAATGGTCTCATTAATTCACATCTGTTTTCATTTTTATGCCTTAATTTTTATAACCTTTCAATGGATTTGAGGTTAAGTGCGAAGGAGCCATTGAAAGTTATAAGTAAATAAATCAACAGAAACGGTAAATAAATACATAACCAGCCGGAATGCGTCCAGTTTATATGTCCAATCACGTACGGAAAACGAGACAACTCGCTCATTAAAAGAGAATTTAATACAATGAAATCAAGGAATTCACAAGCTCAGAACCCCGTGGTATTCGGAGGATTGAATTAAGAACGTAAGTTGGGGTGCAATAAAGACCAGTAGATGAAAGATCGTATTAACAGCTGTGAAGGAGAAATGTCATACGTAATATTCAGGTCCGGAAACATCGTGCGGCAGATGGCCATGGGACAGTCTGGAGCAGTGCAAGTTTTACCATCGGCGTATGCGGAATGACGTATCATATGCATTGAGGAAATAAATGAATAGCAGAATGTGTTCCTTTGTGCAGTCCCGTGATGAAGAGAGTGATTGTGTTAGGCAAAGTTCCTCAAATGTCAAAAACATATGTAACGGATATTACGACATAGCAATTTTATATGAATCAGAAAATGCGAACCAAGTATTATTGTGATGTTCTAAAGATGGGATTTTGTTTTATGACAATGTATGAAGGAAAAACAGCGAAGAAGGTTGATTTCGGGATAGCTCTGACACATAATGAAAGAATTGAGGAGATTATAAGAGTTTTAAGATATTATAAAGTTTTAAAGAGCTCAATAACTAATTATATAGTGCCGATATACGAAGGCGAGTTAGTAAACAAAATTGTGAATTTCAAAACTCTGTTTAGCACTATTTTTAATTTGGTCTTTATAAGTTTCAGGATGGAAGAACAACGGATCTGGTTATTATTTGAGAAGGATCTAACTAATACGGAGATGTGTACTTTTAAAACTGTGACACTTTGTCCATTATTAGTGTAGCTATTCAACTGTTGTTCTAACCTAACTGAGCCAGAAGTTGATATTACATACCAGTTAGCCAAGCCCACTGAAATGTATGCACCAACCGACCCTATGAGAGACATTTTCCCACCATTCATAACAGGGACTGGCTGCACAAGGAATGGCATTACCAGCATCGCTCATATCTCAGTCACTTTAATATGGTCAAATCTAAGGACGAGGCAGGCCAATAATAGTAACAAATTTGATCTAGCCCATACCCACAGATATACTTCACACTAAACATTAGGTCACGCCAGCATAATGATCACTTTTCTAAGCTGAGTTACGAAGAATATTTAGATGTGCCATTATGTACAGTAGGTACTAACATATAGACATGAAATTTTTTCGAAATATTTTCAAGAGTAGAACAATGAAATAGAACTATAGTCTGATGCCTTCTATCTGCAGTGCTCTTTCTTTCATATAGGCCTATAGTGATTAATAATTACATTTTTCGAATGAAGTAATCATGTGGAAGCAAATTCCTTTTTAAACAATATACCGGTAATTGTACGGTACTACATTGTTTGTACTGTGATATTAAGAATTGATTTTTCAAATCCCAGCAATTTCATATAGGCTACAGTTATTTTGTTTTTCTTCAAGAGATGCTAATGCGATAGGCCTACTATGGAACATTAATTAGAAACAACTTTTTATACTCTGTAATGTTCATAAATTTCCGTAGAACTGGCCTAACCGCATTCTATTTTAACCCCGCTTTTGTTAAACTTCTGTAGAATTTAAGGCATTACCGTACATTCCAAAATGCGGTAATAAAAATATAGGAAAACCATAAGTAAACTCAAACATAGCAGAACACACAAATACACGGTGCGAATTTTAACAGTTTACTAAACATTACGAAAACCTCTTAAATCCTCACAAATGTTTTCCTGTTCCATACAACATTAAAAACTATAGAACAATTACAGGCTCACAAATCAAGAAATCCTGTGGAACTACTGTAGGGAAGCACTACTAGTTTTCTACATGAGCACATGTGTAACAAATTCCTAGTGACATACAATTCCACAAAGTAACTTATTAAACTTAAAATAGGCCTACTTCCAACAACGGTAATAAACCTAGTTCTATATTTGATGATAAGCGTTGCTACACTACAATTTAGACACAGCAGATTAATTTAAATCAATTAAAAATAATATTAGGCTAACCTACCTGTCAGTCATATGCTCCAAGCGATCGTTGATCATATCAAGAAGACGCAAAACAGTCTCTTTCGTCAAGCGAAATCTGATGAAAAACTCATTATCGTCAAATTTATTAAATAAATCTGGACGAGGTCTCACATTCCGCTTCTTCCTTGTTCTTAAAAATAAATCACGAAGGATTTCATCTTCACTATCAGACTCTATTACCATATCCGCCATGTTTATTCTCGGAATAACGCACTATCCCTTCGTCTCACGCCCGTGTAACGTATTCCGAGGTTATACTCGGAATACAACTTATCCAGTCGTCGTACAACTGGTTTCTGGCGCTAACGCCGGAATAAGAGTTATCCCAGCTTTATTCCTTGTTCGTACAACTGGCCCTAAGTCGACTGGGATCCTGATGGATCCGAATTCTGCTGGAGTGGCCCCAATTACATGAGAACAGATGTCCATAACTACCACAACCTAAGGATGGGATGAACAACAGAGACTTCAAACGTTAAGTACCCAAGCTTGTCTTCCCTTATTCTATTTTGTAGAAGCTTATAGTAGTGTTAGATTTGTCATCACATGGGTGACTTTTTTTTTAAATACGGCTTGAGTAACCTAACGTGTCAATCATTACGTATCGGTGTGAAGTGTTGATCTAATCATTGGTAATAGTATATTTCGGTCTATCGTCAGTGTCATGTAGTAAAGGTATACGGGCGCGATTATATTTCATCTAATGTCCTAATAATGTCTGAATAATCGTGATCCATTTGCGGTGAGATAATATCGAGTGCTGTGTAGATAAGTTTCAGTGAGCGAGTGTACGTAATTTTATGTCAATGTCGAGAGCATTGTTGTTTTGAAAGACAATGGACAGAAAATGTTTGTAAGCAGCATGGCACAATTAATAAGCCTTATGTGAGCGACGAGATTGACTAGGAAAAACAATGAGTGATATAATAGCGTATAATGTTTGTGTATGTGAATGTGATAGTGTGTGTGAGAGTGATTGTGTAAATATTTCTGGAGGTGCTTATGAAACAACTAGGGTGAGTAGTTTGAATTTTTCTGTTGACAATGGCTAACGTAAATGAGTCAATTATTTATACCGAACAGCATGTCCGTGATGTCATTGACCCTATCCCTCTTCATTGTCGTCCGCCTTCACCCTTACCTTACCCTTCACCAGCTGTGGCAGGAGACATTCTTAAGGAAAGGTTAGCTCCCCACCAACAATATTTTCAGTGTTGTCATATCAATGCACAATCGCTTCTTTGTCACTTTGACGAAATACAGGCTCTATTTAGTAATAGTAACTTGCATTGTATTTGTGTAACAGAGACATGGTTACAGCAGTCACTCAAATCTGATCTCGTAAAGGTGAATAACATGACGTTACATCGCCTAGATCGTTTAAATCGTGTAGGGGCGGTTGCGCTATATATTGCCGTAGCGACTTAAAAAAGTAAAATAATTATGACCTCAGATCCTAAGACTCCATTTCGACCTGAATTCATGTTTGTTGAACTCTTGGTTAATAATCAAAAACTACTGATCGGAGTGGTATACAAGGCGCCGGACATACAACATATATCTGACCTAGAAGTGGCATTATCGAAGTTAACTCCGCTGTACGAAAACATAATCATTCTTGGTGACTTCAATACTAATCTCCTAGTTACAAGTAACGAATCAACATACTGAACCCATGACCTTTGTGCCCTAAGAACATTATGCATAATGTAACAATTAAATTAAAAGTTGGATTCTTGATAGCATGGATTTGACACGTGACGAGGGGGTGATTACCTTCGGTCCCACGCTCTGGGGTACGTGACGTCAGCCACACGTGTCAACGGCGGAAGAATCTCAAGTAAAATTTTGTGAACTATTTCAAAGCGCGTGTACATGACGCGAACCAAGCCAAGTCAAAAAAATATAGTGCCTATCAAAGGGGGTCAATAATCTCACAAACCGAACCCGTAAAATTTTTAAATGTCCATGAACACTACCGCCAGAAATGTAGCAAGCATGTAGTCACTTTCAAAACTCTTGAAATTACAGTTTAGGTAAGTCAGAAAATTTATAGAAATTTTCTTGGCGGCAAAGGGAGATATCCGAAGAGAGGGGGTAACTGCTATAAATATGAAGGGACGCCATGACGAAGTCTTCCTTCTCCGGCATTTGTGATACAAAGCGGACGAAAAATTGTTGAGCTGCTCTGCGAATTCAAACCAACGAAAGTAGACTGAGTTCAACTGCAGATTTTAGCCATTGCGGCTAGGTCTTGACTCCATGAGGAGATAGTTTTCTTGAGTGAAATAATTGTACCAGATAGGACGGTCAAAATACTGAATAAATTCTAATGTGATTAAGTAATTCGTGTGCGTAAATAACTATAGTCCATCGTGTGCACTCAACAAACAAGTGAAGGGTATTTTCTTTTTTTTTATGCTTTATTCCAGGAAACCTGAAGAAAATTAATAATGAACTGTGAATCCATGAATGTAAAAATGGCTAAATAAAATGCCAGGGTCACAGGTGAGCCCTATGACGAATACTGGCGTGACGACATGAGGTAGGTGACTTTCCATCTTACTACCTCTTATATCTTGTCTCGTGATTTCTAAAGGTGTATTTGAATGGGGATGTACGACGCAGTGGTCACCTCTACTAAGTTTTGTAAATGTGAGAGTACGACTAAAAGAGTCATTTGTTTTATTTTCCACTTGGATAAAATTTTGAAGTCTTGCGAGGGCCGTATAATGTTGTAAAAGTTATTGAATAGGGTTCCGAAGTGATATCACGTCCAATGTAGATCGTCATCCGTGTGAGTGTACTGCCTGTATTTTGTGATGTCAAAGTAAGATGTTCATTCGACGTAAAATTCTTCTGTCTGCAATTTGACGTTAATAATAATAATCCATGGTTACTCATTTTCAATCGAGTGGAAGCGCGCTGTCGGGTGAGGACATAGGGAGATGAATTTGGTCACGGAGAGAAACGTTTTTAATGCCCATTTTAAACTGTGTCTGACTGACAATAAAAAGATCTAGTAGAATGTTTCAGTCATTTCTCGTAAAAATCAAGTTATTAAATACGATATCATTTATGCGAAGTTATTCATGATTAATGCATTGTGCGATATTAGACGTCGGGATTTCTAGTGAGGATTTTATTCCAGTTCTTTGTCGATGATAATTGTGGAGCTGGGAAACAGAGGTTAGTTTTGTGAATCAGGTTGGGCCTGTCATTGAAGCCGGGACACGGAAGCCCGAGGAATGTTTTATATGAGTTGAGATGAGATGTGCGAATCAGTTTAGAGTCCTGTCATTGAAGCCGGGACATGATAGCCCGAGGAATATTTTATAATGTTGGGAATGGAAAGAAATTCATAGAAATCCATAGCGGTATAAATTGGCGATGCGTATAATTAGTGTGGGCATCTTGAAGCATAATCTGTACATTTTGTTGGTTAGAATATCGTATTTGTTTAATTATGTCGGCAGAGTTTAAAGGGAGCATTTTGAGAAGCCAGTCAACTGTGAATAAACCAGGTGTTTCGTGTAACTGCCAAGCGAACGTCGGGGGGCGAGAGGCCTCAGCTATGATAACGGGAAAGGAGTGGAGTTGAGATTGTACTGTAATTCTCGGCCAGGGGAAACGTTAAAATGCTGGATTTATTTGAAATTCATAGCCGGTAATGATCTGAGTATTGTGAGATACTGTAATTGGGGATGTAATGAACGTTTGAAATCACGAACTTTGAGTATAAGGAACAGAGGAACCAAATTTAGGGTTGTCCAAAATATAGAGCGATGGTCGTGATGATCGGTTTGTCTGTGAGGGGTGTGCAAAATTCATAAATGGTAATGACGAGATATGACATCGTAATTATATGGCGAGTTGTTTGGTTTGTACGTAGATTATTAGGATATCCAAGTGTTAATATCGGTTAGGACTAGATTAGAATTTTAAGTGTGATATCACGAGACAGGATATATATAGCTGGACATGAATTATGTAACAAATTCTTTTCCAGCCAGATAAACATCGCAATATTGTACTCACATCACAGCTGCGTGGAAATTTGTGAAGAAACCAGAGTCCGCGGAGATAAAATTTGTTGTTCATTAATATTTCGTTAAATCATTTAAATTTATTTAATTATTAAATTCAGTGAAACCGCATTTGAAATAACTTTAATCAAGCGAATAACTTGGAGATGCATTCTGGAAATTTTAGTTTGTTTCTGGGGAATTTTAAAAAATAAAGTAACGATTAAGGGGACATATCCGAAGGAAATGGATGTTTCTGCCACTAAGTTTGTGAGCATTGCTATTGTTGTAATTATTGAACTTTGATTGATTGAGCAGTGTATGTGCTGGGGATAGTAAAGTGGAACTTTGGTCATCAACCGATGTAACTTAATTGTGTTTAGCCTTCAGCCTAGAAACTAGGATGGTCAGGGGGTCATCAACCTCAGTGACTTAGATTAGGGCCATATGCCATTGTTGCATCTTTTCCTTGCGGTCATCATCCACAATGACTTTAAAGTAACTTGGAAGATTAGATGTCGGTCCATGACATAGACGCAGGTCACATCGATTCAATTAAGGGTCCATGCCGTAGAACCACTGTGTGGCACACACCGATTGGACGGCCTTAATTATACCCAGAGTCCAGAGTTCGTGTTACGAGGGCTGGACCATAACGAATCACTATGATGGTACATGTGGTCTCACATGGAAGCCGAATTTAAGGATTTCCAGACTTTCCTTTCTTAAATGATTAATAATTGTGACAATGGTTTCTAGTAAGAATGCCCGTCAGGCAGTTACGTTAAAGTCTCACACCAGTGTTCTGACGTTTATGTAAAAATGATTGTGGTGTCCAGTGGACACAATTGACTTCTATGATACTGTGCCCTACTGCACTATAAAGTTCCGTCCAGGCGAAGGCCGGTCTCGAACCTAGAGTACAGTAGTGAACGAACTCTCACAGACGTGAGCTGGTGCACATAGTCTTACCTGAACACTGTCCTCTTCAATCAGCCGGGAGAGCGCTCTTCTCAGGGATCATATGGGTATAATGGGGCAACATAAAGCTCAAACACTAGGACATGTGCCTACTCAGGTAAGAATACGACTAAGTAAAAAGAATTAAAATAAATATCTAACAGAAAACACCGCTGCATTCAAATTTTAACAAATAGGGATTTATTACATAAAATTGAATTATTTACAAATAAAATATCATTTTAATATGAGATGGAAAAATGACGCTGAGCCGATGACTATCAGTTCACTGCCTTCACGAAAGCACGTGATCTGCAACAAGCATGTAACCATAGTGTAAGAACGAAGTTTAGAAAGATGGATATCTGCTTACTGACACAAAAACAATGATTCCCATAAAAATTTACAATGCCTCGCGCCGTCGAACCCCGGTGCAAACAAAATCACTACAAAATTTACAATGACCTGACTTGGTCACGAACCCTAGTCCTATGACAGGTAAGGCGTCCAAGATACCTATGCAAACAATATAAAAGGATCCAATCAACACCTACAAGGGTGTCAGTCAAAAAAACGGGCCAGTGTTAAAAGATTACGTAAACAAATAGGACATAAAACAAATCTCTCTCTGCTCTCAAACCATGAAGGTCGTTTCTTCCCCTTCTGGCATACTTGAAATACTGCAGACGACCAACACACCCGCCTGTGACGTCAAGCTCAATGACCTCCATTCTCACCCCACCACTGGCGGCAGTCCCCTAATTTATGAGCTCTACCGGGGAGCCAGGCTAAAATCTTGCCTTTCAAAAGAACACTTCACGTAGTCAGCTGCTAAAGCCCTCATTTAAATATACCTGGGCGATCTGCCCTCGTCTCGATACCTTCAGCAATCTCGCTCATCTTACTTATGCCTCTCATGGGCTAAATCCAAGTGCTACAAAACCCTAATCATTAAGCGATCATCACATTGCCATCCTAGGCATTTCCAAAATATATTCAATAAACTCTCAATGGTTGGGCTCTCTCAGGCCGACTGCAAATCTTACTTCTGCCTCTAATGGGCTCAAATCTCTTAAATACCTGGACTCGCTCGCTCTATCAATGAATCTGGGTGAATTACTGGTCACGGCTTGGTCACAACTTGGTCATAATTATACACTTCTACGTCTGCAGAAACAAATGCCTGAATGTGATCTAATAAAAGTACCTATCTGTAGATTAACCTCCTATGACAAAATGAGTTCAATCAGACCCTTACAAAAACACGTACTTTAAAATAACGCAATCAAAATGAACTATAAATACGCTAACAAGGACTCTACCAATAACATCTACCTTAAAGTTCGGGGTTCGAGTTTGAGGCCTAGCTCTAAATTACAAGGGAAATTCTCCTATTCCCACTAATTTCTGCTGACTGACGGCCCCCATATATCTATCTAAATTTAAATGACATGCTTGAAACAGAATTGGAAAGCTCTGACCTTAATTTAGCATTCTGAAGAGGACATAGCGGAGCGGCCATCCCTGTGGACCACTGGATCTACCACATTCTGATAGACTGCAGAGCTTGCATCAGATACTGCTGACCATTTGGAGACATTCTTGCTGGTGTGGCGTCTTCGTACAGCTCCCTCTGTAGTCGGAAGGTGTCCTCTTCGATGTTGTGCTGGTCAGGTGCTCCCAACGTTCTTGGATCGATGCCCGTTGTTGTGTTGGCTTCAGCTCCTGGTTGTGGCTTCTTTGGAATGATGCTGTCACACACTCGTTCTGACTTGATGCTGGGGTAACTGAAAATAAATTCATATATTACAGACTGTCCAAACTCGATGCCGGTCTTCACTGTTAGCGTGTCTCACACGTTACACTGACCAAGTCTCGTTCAGAGTTTTAACCTGGTACACAAGAGTTTCTTCACTACACTCCGTCACTGTTCTATCACCCTATCACATGGACAACATATAGTTTTAGAATTCCTAACCTGAGCCAATATTAATTCTAGCATTTCGTCCGAAATCCCTTGACCTCACAGAAATATGAAGCTCCTAGCTCATTAGTCTCTTATAAGCAGTGCCTCATCTCCCCATAGCATAATCCCACAGGTAAAATCTTCAATTCATCTGAATATTCAAGTTGATTACTTACATCTTTGCAGAAATCGCAGTACAGGTAGTCGTTGTAGCTTGAAGACAAAGCGTTGTTCTCAGTACCAACACGCCGTATGACGATTCGTTCCTGCAGCCTCTCGGTCTACGAATGACTCTGATATGCCCTGGCGGCCTTAATTTATAATTCCGGGTAGCGTCATCACGCCACTTGGCTGCGTGCAATCTTAGCGTGCCCGGGAAAATTTTCCCGCATTAATTATCATGAGCGCAACTTAGCGAATGCATTAATTAATGCAGCCCTAATGCCTATCAAAATAAAGCAGATATAATACAGGTTGCAATTCTTGTCTCTAATCCAATGCAACTCTTCTGTAACCAAAGATATTAATTTATTTCATTCTTCCCTCCTAGAATAAGTTTAGCCGGGAACTGGAAAGCGTCCCCAAGCTTCATCAAGAGGCTTCGCTTTGGACATAACTCCTTCTAATGAGTTCTGGAGATTTCTCATAATGACGCTCGCACTCACTTCACATAAGAACGCTTCTTCTGGACCCCTTTATGACATAGACTGTAAGACATCGGCTTCGTGGGTGGCCTAGTATTATTCCAATATCCAATACTCAAATTAATACAATTGCTCCATGAACAGAATGGTTCAATACCATTGACATAAAAGATGGCTTCAGAATTTTCCTGAATAAATAGGAATCTTTTAAACAGACCTTTCATTCCAGTAGATAGATTAGAATTACTGAACCCTACCTTTACCTCAGCTAGTGACGAAGAACCCGATACGACCCAAGAGACAGATCTCATGAACTTTGCTGATAGGTAAGGAAGGTAGGTATCCCTCAATATGGACCTAAAGGGTTCAATACAAAACTTATTCCATGGCATGGATTACAATATACTGACACTAGACGCGACTAACCATGTTCACAGAATTAACCACACGTCTCACACACTGATTGACCTTATTATAACAAACAATCCGCAGAAAGTGGTAAAACATGGACAACTTGCTGTACCAGGTATTTCGACCCACGATCTCATATACTTATGTTACTGTCTCAAGGCACCAAAGTACAAAACCAGGTACATAATGCGAAGAGACTTCAAGCATTTTAATACTGAGATAATACGAAATGAAGCATATCAATTGCCGTGGAATGACATTCTACTGACTAATGACATTGATGATAAGGTTGACAGACTGAACTCTTTAATATTAGGACTGTATGACAAACACGCTCCGAAGAAGCAAATTCGAGTTTCTCACCCTTCGTCTCCTTGGCTAAGAAATGAAATTAAGTCGGTCATGGCAAATCGTGATGCATGGTATAGGCGATTTAGGTGAACTGAAAGCACTAGTGATTTCGGAAATTACCGTATTCTTCGAAATCAAGTTAAGAAATTAATTCGTAACAGCAAGTATAAATATATTCAAGAGATAACAAACAGACGAAACTCAGCACTAATATGGAAACATTTGCATCAGATGGGTATAGGTCGCAGCCTGACCATGCAGACACCCAGAATACCACTTGATGATCTAAATTCTCATTTTACGAAATCAGCATACACTAATAATGATATTACTAACAATAATGACTATGATGCTAACTATCCTAATAATAATAATAATAATAATAATAATAATAATAATAATAATAATAATAATAATAATAATAATAATAATAATAATAATAATAATAATAATAATAATAATAATAATAATAATAATAATAATAATAATCATCATCATCATCATCATCATCAACCAGTTGATGACCTAACTGATGATGATATTAACGCCATAAATGCTCATTCCCGAGTAAATCAAGTAAAATTCACTTTCAAAAATGTTGGGGCGAATGATGTGAAGCGTGTAATTTACTCGCTCAAGTCTGATGCTCCGGGTAATGACGACATACCATTATCTTTCATAAAAAATATTATTGGTGCCATATTACCTATTCTGAGGCATATATTTAATCATTGCCTCGTACAGGAAGTATTCCCAACTGTGTGGAAGCACGGTATCGTCATTCCTATTCCTAAGAAGAATTCTCCTAGTTTACCATCAGATTATCGCCCTATATCCATTCTCCCACCCCTTTCCAAAGTACTAGAACGCTTGGTACACGAACAAGTCCTCACTTACTTGACTAACTTCTCACTGCTTGACCCTTACCAATCTGGTTTCAAGAAAGGACACAGCACAACGACTGCCCTACTGAAAGTAACTGATGATATCCGACAGGCAATGGACACTCGACAAGTGACTGTACTGGTTCTACTTGATTTTTCTAGTGCTTTTGATACTGTTGTTCCTCAACTGCTACTTTCAAAATTGGATTCATTAAATTTCAGCAAGACGGCAATAAACTTTTTCAGTTCGTACCTCAAAAATCGCCGTCAGTGTGTCAAAGTAAATAATAGCAGATCTGAGTGGCTTAACAAACCCCTCGGTGTTCCCAAGGGCCTGTACTTGGACCATTGCTGTTTGCAATTTACTTACACGATGTTGCCAAATCGATTACACATTACAAGTATCATCTTTATGCTGATGATCTGCAGATCTACTACCACTCAAGAACTGATAAAATTTAGAGTGCTGTAGAAAAAGTTAATGCTGATTTAAGTCTCATAAGTAATTTTGCATTGAGTAACAATCTCAAAATTAATCCTCTTAAAACGCAAGCAATAATCATTGGTACTTCGAAAAACTTACACGCCTTAAAACAATACGAAATTCCTCCTGTAGCACTAAACAATACCATTATTCCATTTTGTGAAACAGTTATGAATCTTGGTGTGGCTATAAGCGAAACATTGAACTGGTCGCAACATGTGATGAAAGTGTGCCAAAAGGTATATCAAAGCCTGCATCCTCTGAAGCGGTTTAAAAATATATTTCCTCGGTCCTTGAAAATAAAGCTCATTCAGTCACTCTTGTTTCCAATTCTCGAATACTGTGATACAGTTTTTATTGATATCAATAACGAGCAAAGCATGAGACTGCAACGTGCCCAAAACGCATGCATCAGGTATGCATTCGACATACAACCATACGCCCATGTATCCCCATTCTATACACAATTATCTTGGTTACGACTGAATGGCAGACGTAGACTCCACGCAACTACTTTGGTGTATCAAGTGCTTTCTGAAAACACTCCTCCTTACCTATCCACCAGATTTCGCTACCTTAGTTCCCTGCACCTGTTCAATACCCGGTCAGGGTGTACGCTTGAAATTCCTGTGCATCGAACCGCAACCTACAATAGATCGTTCACTATCACCGCCACGAGCTGGTGGAATGAACTCCCCAATGACATCAGGGAAGCTAAATCTAAGACAAAATTTAAAATCCTTTGCCAGCGTCATCTTTTAAGCACTTCCAGTCTTTCTTGAGTGTGAATGGGATGCACGAATGAGAGTGAATATGGTTGTTTATGGCAATGTGTTCCTGTATATAATTTAGTTATACTTTACTCACCTTAGTTTAGTTAGTGATACTTTAGTTGCTTTAGTTATACTGTAGGTTGTAAAGATTTCATATGTTTAAATTTTAAGTAAAATATACATTGTATATACATGAAGTGGTTAAGTGTAAGAAAGGGCCGGGAGCCCTAACTTCACCACAATAAATGCTTTAATAATAATAATAATAATAATAATAATAATAATAATAATAATAATAATCCTCGTAGAATAATTTGTGCCGCGGAATAATTTGATGAAGTGCGTACATGTTGTAAGTGATGATGTTTGCATGTGTATAGTGAGGTTCTTCGATACTTACGCTTGTATATTTGAGTAATGATGTAGACATGGTGCACATTATTATGAGACGTGGTAAATAATAAATTAAGGTCATCGAATATGTTATGGTAAGTAGTGTGATGATTATAAGAATGTGGTTTGTTGAAATTGACTACGGTAACGTGGTAAATCTTCGAAAATGTCAATGAACCTAAGGTAGTAATGTGAAATGAGATGTTCATCATGTGATTTGAAAGATTTTGAATTCGCAAGCGTGATCCATTTGCGGTGAGATAATATCGAGTGCTGTGTAGATAAGTTTCAGTGAGCGATTGCACGTAATTTTATGTCAATGCCGAGATCCTCTTAGAATACTTTGTGCCACGGAATAATTTGATGAAGTGCGTACATGTTGTAAATGATGATGGGCATAGCCCTAGTGTAGGCACTCCACTCACTCCGCTTGCTGTACACGGAAGCTCCGCGGCCGGTGATGCTCTTTTATTTTTAGTTCACGGGATTGCCGATAGGAGCGTACTTAACGATCTGCCAGCGATCTGCGAACTGTTGCCAACTGTTAAGGAAATGTCCACCGGACTGTTGCGAAATTTGTTTTAGGTTACAACCACTAAATTACTTTATTTCTTGCCGTGCGGGCAGTATGCGCCGCGGCGATAGGTAATAGCCTCTCGAAGGGAGTGTGGCCCCCAAAGGGGGCCACTGTTCTCTGACAGAGCTTGGCCTGGATCTGCAATGATAGGTTACAGCTACTAAATTACTATTTTTCCTGCCGTGCGGGCAGTATGCGCCGCGGCGATAGTTAAGAGCCCCTCGAAGGGAGTGTGGCCCCCGAAGGGGGCCACTGTTCTCATGACAGAGCTTGGCCTCGATTTGGAAAGATAGGTTACAGCTACTAAATTACATATATTTCTTGGTGTGTTTCTTGCTGCGGTTTTTTTTCTGCGTGGGTTGGTAACGGAACTAGCGAGTTACGAATTATGGGAATGACGTCACGTCGGCCAATGGCCGTGCTCGCAGCTGGGCGCGTGAAAACTTTCGTTGTTATAAAAGTAAACATTTATTTTTGGGCGGGTTGGTGGGTCCCTAGCATTGGTAATGAACACATCTCTCTTCCAAAAGGATTTGAAGGTACAATTCATATATAATTCTTCGCGAAGTTGTGTGTTATATACTGGAGTGCCTAGGGTAGGGCGCTACCGTGATGATGTTCGCATGTGTATAGTGAGGTTCTAGTGCTAGTATTTTAAAAGGTATTTCGGAGAGGTTGAGTGTTAAGCACGAATTTTCGGCACAGTATAGAGGTAAAATGGATATACACTGACTGACAGTGACAATGCAACACCAAGGAGGAGTGGTTCGAAAGGGATGAAAGTTGGGGGAAAAAACAGAGACGGCACGGATGAATAATTGATGTTTATTTCAAACCGATATGCAGGTTACACAATGCGCACGGCATCCACTCAGTAGGATGTAGGACCACCGCGAGCTTCGATGCACGCAGAAACACGTCGAGGTACAGAGTCAATAAGAGTGCGGATGGTGTCCTCAGGGATGGTTCTCCATTCTCTGTCAACCATTTGCCACAGTTGGTCGTCCGTACGAGGCTGGGGCAGAGTTTGCAAACGGCGTCCAATGAGATCCCACACGTGTTCGATTGGTGAGAGATCCGGAGAGTACGCTGGCCACGGAAGCATCTGTACACCTCGTAGAGCCTGTTGGGAGATGCGAGCAGTGTGTGGGCGGACATTATCCTGCTGAAACAGAGCATTGGGCAGCCCCTGAAGGTACGGGAGTGCCACCGGCCGCAGCACATGCTGCACGTAGCGGTGGGCATTTAACGTGCCTTGAATACGCACTAGAGGTGACGTGGAATCATACGCAATAGCGCCCCAAACCATGATGCCGCGTTGTCTAGCGGTAGGGCGCTCCACAGTTACTGCCTGATTTGACCTTTCTCCACGCCGACGCCACACCCGTCTGCGGTGACTATCACTGACAGAACAGAAGCGTGACTCATCGGAGAACACGACGTTCCGCCATTCCCTCATCCAAGTCGCTCTAGCCCGGCACCATGCCAGGCGTGCACGTCTATGCTGTGGAGTCAATGGTAGTCTTCTGAGCGAACGCCGGGAGTGCAGGCCTCCTTCAACCAATCGACGGGAAATTGTTCTGGTCGATATTGGAACAGCCAGGGTGTCTTGCACATGCTGAAGAATGGCGGTTGACGTGCCGTGCGGGGCTGCCACCGCTTGGCGGCGGTTGCGCCCATCCTCGCGTGCTGACGTCACTCGGGCTGCGCCTGGACCCCTCGCACGTGCCACATGTCCCTGCGCCAACTATCTTCGCCACAGGCGCTGCACCGTGGACACATCCCTATGGGTATCGGCTGCGATTTGACGAAGCGACCAACCTGCCCTTCTCAGCCCGATCACCATACCCCTCGTAAAGTCGTCTGTCTGCTGGAAATGCCTCCGTTGACGGCGGCCTGGCATTCTTAGCTATACACGTGTCCTGTGGCACACGAAAACACGTTCTACAATGACTGTCGGCTGAGAAATCACGGTACGAAGTGGGCCATTCGCCAACGCCGTGTCCCATTTATCGTTCGCTACGTGCGCAGCACAGCGGCGCATTTCACATCATGAGCATACCTCAGTGACGTCAGTCTACCCTGCAATTGGCATAAAGTTCTGACCACTCCTTCTTGGTGTTGCATTTGCTCTGTCAGTCAGTGTAGTAGCAGATGATTTGTTAGGATCTTTGATAAATGACATAGTTAATAGTAAAATGAGTTGTTAACAGGCAATGTCACCTGATGAAGTGCGTAGGCATTCAAAGTAATTGCTTGCTGTAGTTATTTGGCAGTAGCATTATTTCCAGGAACTGGATGATAGCAAGAGGTAGTACAGACCTTCGATATTATTGTTTCATTGAACATGACAGTAGTTAGATGTTGATTTTTCAGGTCCGGCGAAGCTGGTTGATCCCGATGAGTGTGACAGCACCATAATTGTTCATTTAATGATTTATTTGTGTCCTGTGGATGATTGACAGACGATATATTTTATCTTGCAACGTTAGGGAGACTAACCGTCAGGATACTCAAGTTGTATATCAGATATCCAGACATTTAATTAATTAAACAGATAGAACTGGGGAAGGCAAACTATGGGCAAATATCGACTCATATGAATGAACGAAGTGAATGATTTTATGTTTGGCAGATTTTCAGGACTGTTAATAAAGTCAGTATTTGTAGAGAATATTTCAGATATTGAGATTAATATATTGTTTCGAGTTTTAAGTTAACGTCAGATAATATATTTTGTTCTTTTAATGTGTTAGCGAACCAACAAAGATTGATAATGAGTGCTAATGGTATTACTCCGTCATGTTGTTTGATCAGATTATTATTATTATTATTATTATTATTATTATTATTATTATTATTATTATTATTATTATTATTATTATTATTATTATTATATTTCTCTTCATGATTATTTAATTAAATGGAATATCCTTCCAAAATTTTATTGCGATCTTTCATTTCAAAGTTTTAATTTAAGAGCGTTAACATACTTAGGTAGGACGTAGAAATTAGTCTGTCAGAGCTGACGTTGGAAAAGAAGTGACCGGTACTCGCCGAATGACCATGCCCGTGAGTGGAGTTTCTTGCGAACCGTTCAGTTCTAGCCGAGGTCTAATTGGAAAAATACATCATCTCGAACCACTCACATCCACGAACGGTCACAATATATAGTAAAATATATATAGATCGCGCCAAACTGACTTCTATTTATTAATATGTATTATATTTCACCCGCTTCCGTAGTGGTTCTAGGGACGTCTTACTCCCACAGTACTGGAACATACACACGTCTATTATCTTGGGCATTTTTGACAATTTATTTTTTCACCCTTTCTCACCCTCTATATCAAATGGGGCTGAGTTGGACTTCAAAAATCCGGAATGTTACTATTCATCTCAGCGACCCGGAAAACTATGGATTATACAGTATATTCAATTATTATTATTATATCTCACTCCCGACTGAAGGGGGTTAAACTTTGAGTTTAAAAAAATCGGGAGTGTTACAATTTATCTCAGCGACCCCGAAAACTATGGCTTCGACACTATTTTCGATTATTTTTAAATCTGAATCCCCCTCAACCCCCACCAGAAAGGATGATGAACTTGGACTTATAAAATATTCGGCGTCTCCCTATTCATCTCAGCGACCCCTACAACTATGGATTCAACATTATTTTCGTTTATTGTTATATATCACTCTCCTATGCCACACACCACGAAAGGGGCTGAACTTTAAAAAATTCCGGAGTGCCATTATTCATCTCAGCGACCCCGAAAAATATGGATTCGACACTACTTTCGATGATTTTTATATCTCAGCCCCTCGCTCTCCCGCCCCTAAGGGTTCCTGTGGTTTTCTACCCCCACGTGGTTTGTCTCCTGATACTAACTTTTCGAAGTGTAGAATTCACATCGGCGAAATCGAAAACTATGTATTTGACACTATTTTCGATTAATTTTATATATCACTCCCCCCTCGCCCCCACTCCAAAGGAGGATGAACTGATAAAATATCCGGAGTCTGACTATTCATCTCAGCGACGCTAACAACTATGGATTCGACACTCCTTTCGATTATTTTCATATATCACTCCCCCCTTGCCCCCTACCATGAAGAAGGCTGAACTTGGACTTTAAAAAAGTCTGGAGTGTGACTATACATCTCAGTGACCACGAAAAGTATGGATTCAACAATACTCTTGATGATTTTTGTATATGAGCCCCCTTGCCCCCCTGCCCCTAAGGTTTCTTGGGATGTATTACCCCAACGTGGTTTGCCTCCTGATACTAAAAACCCGGAGTGTCACTATTCATCCCAGCGACCCCGAAAAGTATAGATTCGACACTATTTTCGTTATTTGTATATCTGACCCCCTCACCCCCTGCCCCTAAGGGTTCCAGTGCTGTCTTACCCCCACGTGGTTTATGTCCTGATATTAAAAATCCGAAGTGTAAGATTCCCCTCGGCGACCCCGAAAACTATGTATTCGACACTATTTTCGTTTATTTTTATATATATCTCCCCCTCAACCTCCCAAAGGGGCTGAACTTGGACTTTAAAAAACCCCGGAGTGTCACTATTCATCTCAGCGACCCCGAAAAGTATGGATTCGATACCATTTTCGTTAATTTGTATATCTGACCCCCTTGCCCCTCGCCGCCCCTAAGACTTCACGGGCTGTCTTATCCCCACGTGGTTTGTCTCCTGATACTAAAAACCGTAGTGTACAATTCACCTCGACGACCCCGAAAACTATGTACTCGACACTATTTTCGTTTAATTTTATATATCAGTCCCCCCTCGCCCCCCAACCAAATGGGAGCAGAAATTTGACTTTTAACAAATCGGGAGTGTCACTATTCACCTCAGCGACCCCAAAAACTACGGATTCGACACTATTTTCGATTAATTTTTTACTTAACCCTCTAACCCCCCACTCCTAAGGGGGCTAGACGTGGCTTACCCCCACAGTGCTCGTCTCCGGATAGCAAATAATATTAAGTGTACAAAATTCGATTGAAATTGCTCCAGTGGTTTAGGAGGAGATGTGTCATTTACACACATACGTACATACATCCATTTTCGTATATTTTTATATATCACTCCCCCCTCACCCCCCAAAGGGGGCTGAACTTGGACTTTAAAGAACCTGGAGTGTCACTATTCATCTCAGCGACCCCGAAAAGTATGGATTCGACACTATTTTCGTCAATTTGTATATCTGACCCCTATCCCCCCACCCCCACCCGCGCTCCTAGGGTTTCCTGGGCTGTCTTACCCCCACGTAGTTTGTCTCCTGATACTAAAAATACGGAGTGTACAATTCACCTCGACAACCCCGAAAACTATGTATTCGACACTATTTTCGTTTAATTTTATAAATCACTCCCCCCTCGCCCCACCCAAATGGGATCAGAAATTTGACTTTTAAAAAAATCGGGAGTGTCACTATTCACCTCAGCGACCCCCAAAACTATGGATTCGACACTATTTTCGATATTATTTTATCTGACCTCCCTAACCCCCACCCCTAAGGGGGCTAGAGGTGGCTTACCCCCACATTGCTCGTCTCCAGATAGCAAATAATAAGTGTTCAAAATTTGATTGAAATTGCTCCAGAGGTTTAGGAGGAGATGTGTTATTTACATACATACATCATCCATTTTTATATATAGTAAGATAAGATAAGATGAAGCGAAATTCGCGCACTCAGGCGTCGCAGCGCGACTTCTCCCTTGCCAGCAATAAAGAAAAAATTATCTCACAAAAGTTCGTCCTGCGAGTATATCCTGCCGAAAAAGAACGTTGAAGAGTGACAATCTGTCAACACTGTAACCACATGTAGGGTAACTACCTCTGTCAGCACATGCTAGTCGTGCTGTACAGTTGGTGCATTGGATAGAGTTTTGGGTTAGCATCTGGGAGGTCGATGGTTCGTTCCTGAGTTGAGGCGCTTTTTTATTTGCTATTTTTCATCGGACGTTACATACTGTAATACAGTAAGGCACCGTTTCTTAGGTCACATGTATCCTTCCTTCCTTCCTTCCTTCCTTCCTTCCTTCCTTCCTTCCTTCCTTAATCTGCTTACTCTCCACGGTTGGCTTTTCCCTCGGACTCAGCGAGGGATCCCACCTCTACCGCCTTAAGGGCAGAGTCATGGAGAGTGAGACATTGGGTCAGGGGTTACAACTGGAGAGAATGACCAGTATCTCGCCCAGGCGGCCCCTCCTGCTCACATGTATCCTGCATTTACAATATTTAGTAACACTGAACACGTTGTAACGCATCTATACTGCTAATAATAAGAGTTGGTGTCTGACATTTCTTAGAGGGAGGTCCGTTTACTGCCTGCCAAGGCGGGATAAAGGGAGTGGCTGTGTGGTTGCCATGGAAACGAAGGTGCCATGGAAACGACGGTTGCCATGGAGATAAAACTTCAGGGCAGGTCGTCTTGCTGGGAGTTGCCAAACCTCTCACTTCACTTGTGAGCTAGATCTTGTCGCAAGCAGTTCAGTGTGAGTGGCCGTTAGTAAGTTTCTGATTGTATTTTAATTTATATTTCGAGAACGATGACTACTCCTCGAGGGAGAGGGAGGCCCAGGACTCGTCCACCTCGTGAAAAAAATACCGCCAGCCATGGTGTGACAATTCTTCACCAAGGAAGAGAAATGATATGTGCTACAAGAGAATTCTTTGAAGAGGAGGCTACGAGTTTATCGGAAAGGAATGTTCCCTTAATTCCATTCCATAGAGCCCAGAAAGAAAGGAAGAAAGAAAGGAATTTATAAAAATACATGAAAAAAGAGAACATATGGCAACAGTATCATAGTTAAAAGAGAAATAACTTAATTACAAGTTGATTTACGTCGCACCGACACAGAGAGGTCACGGCCGCTTCCTTCCCACTCCTAGCCCTTCCTTGTCCCATCGTCGTCATAAGACCTATCTGTGTCGGTGCGACGTAAAGCAACTAGCAAAAAAAAAAAAAAAAAAAAAAATTAGGCTTTGAATTAATATATATAGTATACATAAATTAAGTATGCAGCAGTAATTTCTAAAACATGTCATCACTCTATTAGTTCACTTATACACCAGTTTCTTATTTCACGACTGAAGAAATGGGTTATGCAATACAGATGCTTACGGAAAAAAAAACGGAAGACTTTAATATAACACAGTTATTGCTTATTGGCCTTCCAAAATATTTTTAAGGTTTTCAGGTTAAAGCTGAAACTAGATATGCTAAATAATGGAATACAGTTGTTCTATAGTCAGATACGGAGGTGCCGGGCTTAGTGGCTCAGACGGCTGAGGCGCTGTCCTTCTGACCCCAACTTGGCAGTTTCGGTCCTGGCCCAGTCCAGTAGTATTTCAAGGTGCTCAAATACGTCAGCCTCATGTCGGTAAATTTACTGGCACATAAAAAGAGCTCCTTCGGGACAATATTCCGGCACCTCGGCGTCTCCGAAAACCGTAAAAGTAATTATTGGGACGTAAAGCAACTAATATTATTAGATGCGGTAATGAATGACAGTAGTTGAATTCTGATGCAAGTATTTCGAAGGCCCATGTCATCTTCAATTTCCGTAAAATAGATTTTAACCAGAGTATTTCTGTATTCCGGTTCAATTATACTCAATCAATCAATCAATATCTGCTTTTAGGACAGTCGTTCAAGTGGTAGATTCCCAGTCTGTTGTTATCCTTGCCTTTTCTTGCATGATTTCAAAGATATTGGAAATTTATTGAACATCTCCCTTGGCAAGTTATTCCAATCCCTAACTCCCCTTCCTCTAAACGAATATTTGCCCCAATTTGTCATCGTGAATTCCAACTTCATCTTCATATTGTGATCTTTCCTACTTTTGAAAACACCACTCGAACTTATTCGTCTACTAATGTCATTCCACGCCAGCTGTCCACTGAACCAGCTCGGAACATACCACTCAGTCGAGCAGCTCGTCTCCTTTCACCCAAATCTACCCAGCCCAAAATTCTCAACATTTTTGTAACGCTATTCTTTTGTCGTGTAACACCCAGTAAAAATCGAGCTGCATCTTTCAATTTTTTCCAGTTCTTGAATCAAGTAATCGTGGTAAGGGTCCCATACACTGGAACTACCTCTAGGTGGGGACTTGCCAGGGGCGTATATGCCCCCTCCTTTACATCCTTACTACAACACCTAAATACCCTCATAACCATGTGCAGAGATATGTACCCTTTATTTTCAATTCGATTTATGTGAAGATCATTCCTAATTTTTTTAAATTTACTGTATTTATTGATCGCCAGCACTTGTGCCGTAAAGATCAGAGTGTAAAGAGTACTTAATAAACATACACACATAATAAGCACGCACATTAAGGAAAGATAAAAGAACAGAAATAATTGACACTGACAAGCACTCGAGAATAATTAATCTGAGGTGGGCCATGTTGGCTCCTCTATCTCGTTGAACACTGAGAAGAAAGCAGAACGTGAGTTCACACAGGATAGAGTTACTAGTTAATGTAATGAATAATGTGCTGATACGTTTGAATCCTCTGTACGTGATGAGTTACTGCGAAATATATCTCGTGGTAATCGTCGTTTTAAGAGGGTTGGCTGACGTGACTTGACGCCGATGTTGTAGTACACAGCGCCTGCGACTGCATCAAGGCGGTTGAAGAATTCTCTAGCTGTCGTTTTTATAAATTATCGAACAGTCAGAATTCCCATTTCGTTGTGGAGTTGCTTATTTTGCAGGTACCAGGGAGCGTTACTGATCATGCGCAGCACTCTATTTTGAAAATTTTGCATTTGTTGAGTTACTTGTTGAAAGTTCCTCCCCAAACTGTAGCAGCGCAGGTGATTATTGGTCGGAGAAGTGCTCTGTATAACAATAATGAGCAGTCAGTTTACAGCGAGGTTTTCCTATTTAGAATAGGATATACATTCATGTAAACGAGCGTATGCCAATGTTGTTAGTCGTTTAATATCAGCAACCCAAGTCAAGCATGTGTCTAAGGGAACACCAAGACATTTGACTGCCGTGTCAGGAGGTAGCCAGGTAAATCTCTTATTGTAGAGCATAACAGACGGTGGAGCGGTGTATGGTCTGAGTAAAAATATCTTCACTTATGTCTTTGTTGGATTCAAGGAGATTCGCCATTCTGGAACCAATGAAAAAGCTGAATGAGGAAATTTTGTAGGCTGGAGGTGGCTCCATGAAGATCAGAATGGGCGGTGGAAAGAACTGTATCGTCGGTGTACATTGCTGTGCATGAAGGTGTAATATCAGTTATATCACTCATGAAGACATTAAACAGAAGTGGTGCTAGAATGGATCCTTGTGGTACTCCGGCTGTAATTTTCTTCGGTGCGGATGTTTTGTCTCCGATTCGTACAGCAAACTTTCCGTGTGTCAGTAGGCTCTGGACTATGGTGATTAGGTAATGTTAGAGGGAAATTCGATGTAAAATTACCAGCAGGCCTTCATGCCACGCAGTGGCGAATGCTTGTGCTATAACAAGGAATAGAGCCGCTGGTTATTGTTTATGTCCATAGCCTTTGATTATGAATTCAGTGACACGTAGAAACTGGTGGACTGTTGAGTGTATAAGTCGAAAACCAAATTGTAAATTTGGCAGTATGTAAATCTTGAGGACGTCAGCAGATATTCGACGGTAGAGAATCTTCTCTAAATGTTTGGATAAGGTGGGAAGGAGACTGATTTGTCTATAGCTTGAAGGGAGGCTAGTAGGTTTGCCAGGTTTGTGGAAGACAAAGATTTCGGAGAATTTCCTCTTGGATGGAAAATAACCCTAATGCAGAGCAGCTTTAAACATAGATGCCAGGTAGACGATAGCTTTCTTAGTGAGATGCTGAAGGACGATATTTGTATTAAATCATGGCCAGGTGACTTTTCTTTGGCAGGCGATTGATAAGTCTTCGAAATTCATGCGGTGAGGTGAAGTTTATTTGGGTGTGTGCAGCAAGTTTATCGTTTTCTGCTTAAAGAGCGTCTTCTACTGATAAGGGAATGTTCAGGTCCTGTTGCGTTCGGCGAACATGTGGACTTATAATATGCTGACAGAATATTGCACTTGTCGATATCATCTGTGTATGTGTGATCGCTACTTTTCAGAGGTGGTATGATTGTTGGTTCTTGGAGAATTCGTTTAGTTGCTGTCCAGAGTGTGTGGTCATCTGGGCGAATGTTTGATAAAGAAAATCGATATTGGTTCAGTTCTGTTCTGACCCTACGTATTAGGGCATTTATCCTGCTATGTTGCCAGGGACGGCGTTCCTTTGCCAGGGACGCCGAATTCGATGTTTCTCTTTTATCAGGCATAATATAGTTTGTGGGAGATCACTGGAGGTTCGTGATGTTTAGAGTTGTGTAACATTGAAGATTTCACGTAGGTTAATATGGTAACCATGAAATTCTGAACGGCGTTGTCAATTACTTCACAGCTTTTCAATTTATAAGGCTGTGTCAGCGAGATATCTAGTGACGTTTGAAACTTATACCAATCCATACGACCAGGGATCAATTATGGATTGTTGACTGAGGTGCATGGGGTTGCGTCAAGAAGGTGGTATCCATTTGGGTTTGTGATTCTGTAACCCCATGATATATGTTTAGCATTAAGATCACCAAGTAATATGGTTGAATATCCACTTGTGAGAAGGAGTTCAATATGCTTAATCATTTAATTTATATTTCGGTGGCTTGTAGACATGTATCAGCAGGTCATTGATGGCATTGTATTTCAGTATAATCCATACTGTTTCAATAGTGGGAAAGAATTCTAAATGAAAACTACAGTGAGCAATTCTCATCCTTATCAAGATGGCAGCTCCATCTGAGGCAACTAGTGGTGTCCTGTCCGTACGGTAAACCATGTAATCAAAATTTGTAAAACATTCATTTGGAAGATGGTGAGTTTCACTAACACAAGCAACGTCAAAATTATGCCTTGCAAGGGAAGCTATAAACATGGAGCGCTTTTAACGAATACCGTTTGCATTTCGGTTTACAAGTATTAATTGGCGAGCTATCTGTATGCTGCGTACCTCCATGCTGAAGAGTAGACGATAGGCAAGAGAGGATAAATTCGCGGATTTGTGGGAGATAAGAAACTATAACTGATTTTAAGACACTGAGCAGCTGAGAGAAGTCACTGAAAGGAGATTGGTTAGCAGGTGCGGTCGTGGTTTCTTGTTGAGGCTGTCGTTGTTGTTGAGAGGGAGATCATGATCTTCCGTCTGCAACGTTGCTGTTGGTACTGAGTGGCGCGGGTTGTATGGGAGTGGACGTGAGAGGTGGAAAATGTACGTACATTATGATTGGGTGGTGGAATGCCCCCGTAAGTCGTTGCTGTGACTTAGGATGTCTTGGTTTCCGGTAATGCTGTTGTTGTTGTTGTTGTTGTTGTTGTTGTTGGGCGTACAGGAGTCGTCAGTGGGCCGATGTTGGTCGATGCCTGTTAAGTGTGCGTTCTTTAAGTTTTAAATAGTGAGGACATCCCTTAATGTTGGCGGCGTGATGTTGCTGACAGTTGACACATTGTAGTGGAACCGATTCGGGAGCCGTGCATTGGGAATAATAATGAAAACCGATGCAGTGAACACATCGTGGTGACAGCTGGCAACAATTTTTAGTGTGGCCATAAGTATGACAGCGTATACATGGAGGAATATCGCTGCCATGATGGCGTAATTCATCTTTAACTATACTGCGAGACTACATCGTGAGGTTAAGTATTGCCTTTCCTTCATCAGTATCAGAGAGTTCAGTGCAGAGTGGGGTGGGTTTCTTATCTTTATTTTAAAAGCGAGTGACCTTGTAAACCGGGAATCTGAGCTCTTGTAATTCAACAAAGATCTCTTGATCACTGAGCGAATAGGATACATTTCGTATTATTACTGAAAACTTTTTATCTACAGGGTTTCTATGAGTGTAGTATTGCTGGTGAATTGATCCGAAAAATGCAGTCAGCGCTCGATAGTCTGTTGTGGTAGTAAACACTTTTACAACCTTCCCAGTGTGCCCGTTGCATTTTCGGACTGTTTCAAAATGGCGCCTAAGATAGGTATAAACCACCCAAGCTAAAGAGAATACACAACGAAATCTTAATATTGGGATATAACAGGAGGCCATGTCTAACTTGGAGCTACAGCATTCCAAAGGCAGTGCAGAACAGTGCAAGGTCAAGCAGCTTGTTTCGAAAAAAACAAGTAAAATAGAATGGATTATTATAGAAATTGACTTGAAAAATTGAAATCGTCAAGACAAGAAGTGAATTGCAGTTGCACCATAAAAATACGAGGATTGTCAAAATTTAAGCGGAAATTCTTAGGAAAAACTTGTTTAAACTAGAAGGAAACGATAAAACATCCCATAAAAACACTGTGGAGAATATAAAATACGTCGAGATAGACGGCAATTTATTCAAATACGCACATTGGTAAACCCAAGGCGCAAGTCAAGCGATACTGCGGGAAACGTAATTTGGAAGCTGCGAGAAGAGAAGAGGGATAAGAAGAAATCATTCCATTAAAGAAAAAGTTGAAGAAGAAGAAATATTCGTGAAAAATAAATAATCCAAACTTGAAGATTTTCACATAACAAAATAAAATATCTTACACGAAGTTAGAGAGTTAGCCGATTACGACGCAGAAGAAAGCTAAAGAATAATTGGAGAGAGATATTATTCTGACAAGAACTTTAAATGAATATTTACTTCTCAGAAATGTTTGATTTCATTGCCAGCTATTTGAAGAAGATGATGTTCTGCTAAGCGTCCAGATGGACCGACCTGGAGAGACGTATCATCCGAACAGATGAGCTTACCCGAAATGAGAGGAGGATTTCGCCTCCCTAAACCAACTTGAGATGAGAGGAAGAGTCCAGACCAACATCAGACCGAGGCCGTAGAACCAGCCATGTGACGGACCGAGCGAGAGCAACTGACGTCGGATGTGGCGAAAGACGAGATAAGTTTTTACAATTAGTAACATAATTCTTAATTTAGTTTTGGTATATGCAGTAGATTTGAATATTGTGAAATGAAATACTTAAGTATGCAAGTGAAACCATGCAGTGAAGTGTATTACATTTAAGATGCTAGTGCTATATTAAGATGGTGTTGAATTATATATATGTCTCGCGTCGGATGACTATGTTTGAACAAGTGAGTCAATGAAGTAGTTGAGAATACGATTCGGAAAGAAAATAATGTAACAGCTGATTGCTAAGATTGTCATATGGTAAAGAGTATCGATAAATCTCGCGAAGTTATTCATCTAAAGATTACGTCACAGATGGACCGCGCGTGAGAAGAGATTAATTAAAATCGAGTATTGATGGTAAAGCAACATTATTAGCTGTACAATTAAGGTATTTAAGGTTATGCATCGTAAATATTGGAAAGGAATTGAGTAATGAAAAGAAGTGTCTTGCGCATTAAAGAGTGATATATCTTCAGTAATGATATTGGTTCAATTTGACGATGCGATTATTAAGAAGGAAATACACCGCGGCACTGTCTGGATATAAGGTATGGATTGTGAATATTCATTTATAGATGAGATTTAGGAGGTAATATGATAGCAAAAACAGCTGTTAATGTAGAGACATGTGAGCTGTGTGATATATTCTCAATACATGTGAAATGTGAAATAGGTGAGACGTCATATATAGTGGAGTTGACGTGAAACATAGCACCGAAGTATTATACTGCAGATACTTGGTAAATGACTTGCACAGTAGGAATTTGAACTTGGCGAATTAATGCATATTGAGCCAAAATATTATAAATTAAGAATAATGCGAATGGAGTAGGAAGATAGATTATTTTATATATTGAGTATTATTTTATATTATTGAAAAAATTACTAGATAAGGAAATAGTAGATTAGGAGCCGAATTCAAGAGGCAATAGGGTCGTGAAACCTTAGCACGTCAGTCGTCCCAGTTTAATTTTCTAAAATGATATTCTATATCAACGGACTCAGATTTCATTACATAGAGAAGATGTAATTATGAAATGGAACTCTAAATTTTCTTAATGTTGTTATAACTGCGGCATAATAACGTATACGAGTGATTAATTTAATTTCTCAAGAATAATTTGGACAATTTATTGCCATTTGATTTCATTTCAGAAGAATTGAATTCATGTTATGTTATTTTTGGTAATACGCCAGCGCTAACTTAATTGTAGGATTTCATGAATTATGTATTCCAAGTAGCGATTAGGGAAGTTCATAATGAAGACAGTTCTCATTTCTTTTTGCATTTTATTAAGTTAATAAGTATGATTTTAATTACTTTTATAATTCTATGAGTAATAATTTATAGTAATATTTAGTACCTGGACTTAGTTTATAAGGTGAATTTCTTGCGGATTGCGTATAGGATATTGCGGACGGTGGTGAATTTTACGCTTATGCGAAAGGATGGAGACGTTCATTCGGAAATTATCGCGTATTGCCGAGTCATTTTCTCTCGGAATCCACGTAAATCGAAACCTACAAAAAAAGTAAATATTTTTCTTATTCAATTGCATACCTTGGGATTACATTCTGACTGTGGGCAGTTATTTGTGCTCTGCTTGAACGCGAGTGGGTGCACCAGTTAACTATGTATGGAGGACGGACTGGGTGATTTTTTGTATGTCTTGAACTAGTAGGGGCCCAGGAGATGACCTGGGGGAGTCATTAATTCAACCTTGTGGCTCTGGCTAATAAATGGGGGTGAGATGCGAATATAAGAACTCAACAAGAGAGTTCTCTTAGGCTCTCTCACCCCAGTTCTCCACAATTCTACCTACACGTGGTGCCCCTGTTAAGCTGAGCAACCCAGCGGAAGGTTGGGTATCAACCCCAGCGGGAATCTGGGTCAGCGAACCGACAGGATGTGGAGGACAGTGGAAGGCAACGGGAAACCACCACTGGCAGTATCTTCCAAAACGTTCATGAGATGGACCTCTTTGTAAAAGATTCCGGAGGTAAAGATTCCCTTCATTCGGATCTCCGGGAGGGGTGTACAACGAGGTTTTTAAAATATGGAAGGAAGGAGAAGAAGAAAGAAGAATTATTGCGAATTGGGACATGGAATGTTCTAACCCTTTTACAGGAAGGAAAATTAGAAAACGCTAAATATGAGATGAAGAGAAATAATTTGGATGTAGTTGGAATGTGTGAAGTGAGATGGGGTGGATGTGGAGAACTAGAAAGCGGTGACTTCCGAATGTACTATTCGGGTGAAGATAAAAATGGATTGCATGGAGTGGGAATACTGATTGGAAAACGACTGAAGAACAAAGTTATGAAGGTTGAATATATCAGTGGAAGGATTATGATGATAAGACTGAACGGGAAAAGAAAAGACTTAGTGATCATTCTAGTTTATATGCCGACCTGTAATCATTCTGATGAAGAGGTAGAAGAGTGTTATGAGAAGATAGATCAACTCATTGAGAAAGAGGAAAAGAATGTATGTATTGTTGTAATGGGTGATTGGAATGCGGTTGTTGGTGAAGGATCAAATGGTAAGACCATTGGTAAATTTGGATTGGGAGACAGAAATGAGAGGGGAGAAAGGTTGATTGAATTCTGTAATGAAAATTGCATGGTGGTTGGAAACACTTTGTTTGACAACCACAAAAGGAGAAGGTATACTTGGATATCTCGATTAGATGACAAGAAATATCAAATTGATTATATAATGATACAACAACGGTACAGAAACTGCCTAAAGAATGCTAAATGTTACCCAGGAGCAGTCATTTATTCTGACCATATATTAGTTGTAGCAGAGGTAATGATTAAATTGAAAATAGTATGGAAAGGAAAGAAGAGAGAAGAAATTAATATTGAGAAACTGAAAGATAAAGACAAGTGTAGAGAACTAGAGAATGAGTATTCTAACAATAATACATTAGGAAATGAAACAGAAAATGTAGAAAGGAGATGGGAAACTTTTAAAAATGGGATAAAAGAAGCAGCTAAGAAAACGCTTGGAGTCAAGGAGAGGAAACGGGCAAAGAAGGAATGGATAACATCAGAAATGATAAGTAAAATTGAGGAACGCAGTAAATGGAAAACAGTAAATACAGAAGAAGGAAAGCGTAACTACAGGAAGTTAAATAATGAATTAAGAAGAGAAACAGAAAAGGCAAAGAAGAAATAGTTGACAGAAAAGTGTGATGAGATAGAGCAACTGGAGAAAGAAGGGAAATATGACTTGATGTACAAAGAAGCAACAAATATAGTATTCAGATAAAAGAGAAGGAACAACAGCAATAAGGAAATAGAGGCTACAGATGGCACAATGATATATGAACCCCAAGAAATAATGAAAAGATGGGAAGAATACATAGAATGGCTATATGATCGGGACAATCGACCAAATGAAGAAGAACTTGAATTAGAGGAGGAAGATATGGTTAAAGAGGATGATAAAGGGGAAACCATACTGAGAAGAGAGATCGAAGCATCACTGAACGAGATGAAAAATAGAAAAGCAATGGGAATAGATGAGATTCCTGTTGAACTGTTAAAAGCGTTAAATAATGAAGGGAGAAAGGAGTTGATTGGATTATGTAATCAAATATACATGACAGGAAAATGGCCAAAGGACTTTAGTGAAATCATCTTAATCCCTATGGAAAGGAAAAGAACAGCAAAAAATGTGAAGAACATAGGACATTGAGTCTAATTTCACATGCAGCCAAAGTCTTACTGCGGACGCTCAACAGGAGGATATATGGAAAGCTGAATAACTTTATAGGTGAAGAACAGTTTGGTTTCAGGAGAGGTGTTGGAACAAAAGACGCCACTGGACTTCTGAGGGTGATAGGAGAGAGGTACATAGAGAAAAACAGGAAGGTTTATGCTGTATTTATTGACCTTGAGAAGGCTTTTGACTGTGTCAGATGGGACAAATTGATGACAATCCTGAAGAAACATGGAGTTGATTGGAGGGATAGAAGGCTAATAAAGAATTTGTATTTAAACCAGACAGCAAGAATTGAATTTTGAATTGAATTTATTGATCATGATTTACATGCCACTGAGACTGAAAAGCCCCTTTATGCAGCGTCTTCTTATAATACAATGCAGATTTATGAAAACAGTAACTACATTTTTATAATATTAAAGTATTAAACTAAACAAGAAACTTAAAAAAATGAAAAGACAGATACCAAATCCAGTAAGGTTAAGACATACATTATATAATAAGTAAGAAAGTAAATCATTAAGCCCTTCTGTTATTTTGGACTACATGGGTTTAAAGAATATAAAGCTAAAGCAGAGAAACAATTTTCTTCGAAATATACATATTCCTGATTGTTCGACACAAGAATGCCTGATCTCAGCCTCTTGCGTACTCCTCCAGAAAGATAGATGTTAAGAACTGCTTTAGTTGGGTACAGTTAGTGTTACTTGCGAAACGGTGAAGATTAAAGACGTTAAAGATACGTGATGCAGTGCAAACAAAGGATTTGTTAAATTTAGTGGTACGATGAAGGGGAATTTGAAGGGTGGTTTTTGTAAACCTATTATCTCTGTTATGTACCGACTCCATAGGTTTAAATGCATTATAAAGGTAGGATGGTGTCTTCAGTTTGAGAATTTTCTGCGTAGCAACAGCTACTGAGATTTCCCGACGTTCATGGAGTTTCAACCATTGTAGCTGTATGTAATAGGGTGTTATGTGTTCATTTGTAACGTAACGAACACATGCGTTTTGTACCCTCTGTAGATTTATGTTCAAAGTTTCAGATAAGTCGTTGTATACGACTGAACCATAGTCAATTATTGGAAATATAAGACTTTGAACAAGTAGTTTTCGCATGAAAGGTGGTGTACATGACACGTTACGTTTCAAAATATGCATGGATGACACAACTTTTCGGATTACATTTGACGTATGATCAGACCAGGATAAGGTTCTGTCGAAAATTAGACCTAGATTGTTAACGGTGTCACTATAATGAATATCTGCCTCTAGAATTTTTATTGCTGGGAGGGATTTGAGGTCAAGAGTTTTCAGGAGTTTTGTGTAACCTATGCAAATAAGCTGGGTCTTAGCCACATTTAATTGGAGGTTATGATTTGCGCTCCATTCAATCAATCGAGAGATGTCATGGTTAAAATGCGTTATAGAAGAAGATGCGTTAGTGGGACAAAAGTGGAAGTAAGCTTGTAAGTCATCCGCATACATGTGAAAGCTACTGCTTTTAAAGACTTCAGATATGTCATTAATATAAATAGAAAAACATAAAGGACCGAGGACTGATCCTTGTGGTACGCCACAGTTTAATGATTCCCAGCTAGAGAATCGACCGTCAACGAACGTGACTCTTTGTGATCTATTTGACAGATATGATTCAAACCACGACAGAGCACTCTGGGAGAAGCCAATTGACTTCAGCTTAGCAAGAAACAACTCATGATTAACAGAGTCAAATGCCTTAGAGAAATCAAAGAGACATAAGATAGTAAGCTGCCTCTTATCGGTGGCCGCGCGTATATCATCTGTAACCTTCAGAAGAGCACTAAGGAGATGAGTTGAGTGAAGAAATTGAATTAGGAAGAGGTGTAAGACAGGGCTGCTCTTTATCACCGACACTGTTCAACATCTATCTCGAAGAAATAATCAATGAAAGTTTTAATGGAAATAGTGGAGTTTGTGTTGGAGGTAGGAGAGTAGAATGTATAAGATTTGCAGATGATATGGTTGTGATGGGAGAAAGCGAACGTGAAATGATACAAATGTTAGATAAACTCAACATGAAACTAGAAGAATATGGAATGAGAATTAATAAGAAGAAGACCAAAAGTATGATAACTGGAGGAAAAGGTAGAAGTTGTCATATTAGTATATGAGGAGAAGAAATAGAGCAAGTCAGTAACTTCAAGTATTTGGGAAGTATGATCAGAGATGATATGTATTGCACAACAGAAATTAAGAAAAGAATTGCCATAGCAAAAGAAGGCTTTAAGAAAAAATCAAAATTATTTTGTGGACCACTAAACAAAGATTTGAGGAAAAGACTTGCTAAGTGTTACATTTGGAGCATAGCGCTGTATGGCGCAGAGACTCGGACATTGAGAAAGAAAGAAGATTGGAGGCATTAGAGATGTGGGTATGGAGGAGAATAGAACGAGTGAAATGGGAAGACCGGGTAAGGAATGAGGAGGTATTACGAAGAGTTGGAGAAGAACGAAGTATGTTACAAACCATTAGGAGAAAAATGAACTGTATCGGACATTGTTTGAGGAGGGACTGTTTACTGAAAGAAGGAATAGAAGGAATGGTGAAAGGCAAACGAGGAAGAGGAAGGAAAAAATATCAAATGTTGGACAATATCCAAGGAAATAAATATTTGGACATGAAAAACTTGGCGCAGGACAGGCAACAGTGGAAGAGGTTCATCCCATGACAAGACCTGCCATAAGGCAGAATAGCTAGATAGATATGAACTAGTGGCTGATGATTATTCACTTCACGTAAGCAGATTGATGAGATCTTTCGGTAATTGTTGAAGTTACTTAGTCGTGACATTGATCATCTATATTGTTAAGATCACTAAGCGGTTGAAAGCGATTGTGAGTAGAAACATTGAGAACGTAAGGAGTGCTACTCTGTGGTGATGTTGGCACGCGATGCCGTTTGTGGGTGTATCATTAGTTGGGGAAAGAGTATGTTGATAAGCTGATAGTCCTATTTGATCGTGTGTATTCACTGACTGAGTAGTGTCCATGCCTTCATTACACTGTTGTGTACTGTCATCAGTCACTGTATCACGAGGAGCATACTTAAATCTAGGTGGCTGGAGTATTTGCTTACTTAGAGATTGTGAATCTGAAGTAAGGGGCACGTTAGCGTTGGACTGGCGGAGTTCGTAAATTTGACGTAAATTTTCTGGATAGCAATGTTGCTGTGGTAGATGCTTGGAGAAATTTTTAGGTAAACTCGATGATGATGAATGCAGCTGTTGATGTACTGGTTGGATGCGCTCGGTGTCATAAATAAGGTCACCAGAACTGCATTAACTGGCCTGTATCAGGCAAATGGTTTTTCGTTGTGGGTTAATATAGTAATTACCGGTGATAATAACGCACACGAACGTCAATAAACACAAATGCACATGAGCACTAAAAGCACGAGTTAAATAAGACACTAGTTTACTGGCGAGCAGTCCGAATTAACTTGAACACATCTGAGAATTGATATCACAGCGGAGCTCAAACAAACACGTCTTCCCAGCTTGAGAGTAGACAGGCAAGTCCAAGCAAATATCGGTGAAAACGTCGGCCGGCCGAATTTTTGTAAAGCAAGTTGCAACAGGAACAAGTTCTTTTTCGCGCTTTCCCTTTTAACATCTAATGCAGCAATGTCTCTCCCTAATCGTGTACTTGTAATTACCCAGACATGCCAGATGTTGCCATCCAACACGTTCCTACATCTTGGTGCTAGCTGCGACTTCACCACCTGACTCAAAATCAGTACATATGCAGTCATAAGATACAGCCACTCACATTGGTATTAGTGCATCTGTCCAGTTAGGTGTACAGTTTTATATTATGTGTAGCCACCAGACAGTTCAAACCTCCATCAAAGAGGAGTGAAGAGGTTGCTTACATCGCATTGTAAACTTAGACGCAGCAAGCACTGTAATAAACCAAAGTGGAGTCACCATGAAGTTCTATAACATAAAGTAATACAGAGACCCTTCAGTATCAGGTATGACTTATATTTGCCTGTACGACTGCCGCACATCTACGAGGCATACTTCTGATCAGTCGACGAACCTTCACCTGGAGGATATTCTCCCATTCTTCGACCAGAGCATCTGCAAGTTCTTGAAGTGTCTGAGGGGCTCTTAGGCGCTGTCGGACTTGACCTACCTTGTCCAATAAGTGCTCGGTTGGACTGAAGTCGAGACACATAGCGGGTCGTTCGATGGTTTGAAATTGAATTTCCCCGATGGTAGTCCTGGTAGCGGCTCCTGTAGGCGCCCTTGCATTCTCTCGTTGCAGCAGAATATGGAGACCCATAGCAGCTACAATGGGCACCACATGATGGATCACAATATCTCGGTAGCCGTAAGTCTGTATTACGATCACCGCAAGGTCCGTTCGGCCATCGAGACTGATGCCACCCCAAACAATGAGGGACGAGCACAAAACTTCACCACTTCCTGGACTACTGCCTCTGTATACCACTATCCATGATGACGATACACCTGCAGACATCCTTCACACTGCGTTAGGTGAAAGCGCGATTTATCTGTGAGCATGACATTGCGCTAGTGTCGGAGTTGCCAGTTTCCAAGTGCATCCGAATATCTCAGTCAATTTCTCCTGTAACGAAGCGCTTATATTGACCTTAAGCCTACCTCTCGCAGCCTCTTGCGGAAGGTTTGGTCTCCGGCATTTGCACCGGTTGCTGCTTGCAGATCAATTTAGTGCTACCGAGCCGTACCAGTACGTCGTCGAATTGCACAATTGACCACATACCTGTTCTCTCTCACCGGAGCTTTTCGCTTTCTACCCTGGCCTGGTCTGCCAGAATGCAAGCGTGTTTCTTTGAATCGTTTATCGACCCTCTCTACAACAGTTTTAAACGGTCTGGTACAAGAGCTTTTCACGTAGAGAATATGTGCATCGCTGGCCACCCGCTTTAGTTTTCCACATAACACAAAACGTTCCACTGTGTCGCAAAAGGAATAGTCAAGATGGTTCAATCTTTAGGGAGCGTATGTTTGTAAATCATTTCGGATAATGACAAAACACACTTCATAGCTTACAAATTAACTGGTTAAATGCTACAATTGACCAAAATCATGTCCCTCTATTATTTTGGAGCACTGTACTGTTTATTATTATTTCAAATACATTCGGGATGCTATTTTCGACACAAAAATCTGTTAATCGAAAAAGTAGCAGCGCGGTTTGGGTTTCGTAGCTATCAGCTTCCATTCATAAAGCAAATTAAAAGAAAATTTAATTAACGATGAATATGATAGATTATGAAAAATAGGGCATTTACTGAGATATTAGAAGTTCGGAAAGCAGTGCCGGCTTTCTCCAAAGGGTAAAGATGTATAATCTTTTTCAACGAACAACATATAGCGAACAGTTCGGTAACACACCGTGATAGTCTATCGTGCAGTGACTGGCGTGATGCTTCTGAGATGCCGAGTTAATATTGCAGCCTTTCCAGGCAGGTTGCAGGACAAGAACTGTTGTCGGCATTGCCATAACGAGATAGATCCATCGCTCAGCCAGTAAGAGACGCCGGTTACACAGTGCGCTTGTGAAGTGGTTCATGGGTTATCGGAGAAGAGCTGTACCCGTAGGATTGATATGGTAGCCTTCAGAAGTAAGATCAATGTATATATCATTGATCCTACGGTTCGGTTTGAATTGCACGCTAACCAGCCCAGCGAAGCACACGAGCAAAAGAAGAGCATTTACGAACCAACAATCCCCTTCTACTTCTACAGCAGTGAATGTTAACTGGATAACATATTCCTCCACCTTCCATTCTTCCCGCAACATCTGGAAGTTCGTTAAAGTTATAATGCCTGCATATATGAAACCCTTTAATATCTCCAAACGTACTCGTCGGATTTGCAAAATAAACACAATACTGATATTTTCACTCGATTCTTAGTTGTTGTTCAATTGTGCAATATTAGTATAGTCCCATTAAAAAAATCGAAATTGCTACAAGTTTATCGGTAATTACAAACCTAATAGAATGATCAGGACAGTGTTTTATGTATATATTTAAGAGTATGAAAACAGAATGTCTCTATCTTTAACGGACGGGAATTTATTTCAGGTGGACAACCTAGCTGAATAACCCTGTAGATCGCTCAGTTATTTTCCCCATAATTTCTTTGCTGTTTGCCTCCCCCTTTTACTTACCTTTTGACACATTTTCAGGGATTCTTAGAACGGAGAGTCGGTTCTTATACTGAACTGTTGCAGCTCATAAACCAACTCTGGTATTATTCTAGATCCACGTTGCTCTGTTCTCACAGTAAGTGTGTGTCGTGTGAAGAGAGTCCAATGGCGAAGAGCTTCATGAACCTTTTTAATAATTCTAACATTTCTGGTTGTACTGGGAATCGAAGCCGGGCTTCGGTGGACGACGGCTATATTGATAACCGTTACGCAATGGAAGCGGACACGGATTTCCTGTGTTTAGAATCGATAGTGCACATTCTCCCTGATCCAGAAGTCATCTGCACACGTCCTCTGAACGTCCATGTGGAAAACAGTGACGGACAAGTCTTTTATAATTTATTTTCTACAGAAACGAGCAAAAAAATAGATAAGTGGTTTTGCTGAGTCGGTAGCCTCGTCACTGAATAAAACATACGTTTTACTTGTCATCGTAATGTAGTGCTCTATCGGGGTAATGTAGTGCTATTTGTGTTGTTCTTCTTAAATGTGCAGGTCGAAAAACCCTTTCCTTTGAATGACTTCACTATCAAGGCTGCTAGACTGGCAACTCAAGAAACGGACATCCCTCCAGGAAAGCATGTGACCGCTGTTGGATGGGGCTATATCGGGGTGAGTATCACTTCTTAACGAGGTAGAATGCTGTACTATTGAGTTATTCAATGGTGAACGTAAATATAGATTTTAAATTTTATGTAAAATTGATGTAAATATCAAAGGTTTACGGAAGATTGCCCTTCGGTGGTGTTCAATATAATGATGTTTTCATTATTGTGAAAGAATCAGTTTTATTGTTTCGTATTCGAGCAAGTTGGCTGCTTGCATTGGGGTGTTGGTGAGTTCAAACACCATTACTGGCAGCCATGAAGATGATATTCCCGGGTTTCTACTTTTTTCAAACTAGGCAAAGGCTGGGACTGTACGTTAATAAAGGCTTCGATCACTTTCTCCTCAGTCCTAGCGTTTTCCTTTCCCATGCCCACCAGAAAGTCTCTCTGAGTTGGTGTGACTTAAACTATTACCAAATAATATCTGTCGGTTAGGTCATCAGCCCGGAGGCTGGGTGGATCCTCAAATAGCACCACCAAATGCAATTATAGGGAAACCGCAAAAACCAATGGCAGAGCCAGACTGAGGCGTAGTAGGCAAGATAAGGAGTGAAGTAGTTGGCCATTGCTTTCCTCACTGGACCAGAAGGTGCTACTGCAGCACGACGGATCCTATGAGCAACACCTTTCATAACACTAAGACACTAGTTGTGCTCCAAATGTCATCACTTAGCATCAACCATACCCCAGCATCTTTCATATTTTTACAGCCATGAATGACACTTTGACCTCGGTGTAAGCTGCACTTTGCTCTGGCCTGTGCCAAGAGACGGATACAAAACTATTGCATCGATGTAGAAATGGCAACAGGTATCCAAAGAATGTATAGTTTCTCAAGGATAATAACTTTTTGGAATACATACGCTGAAGAAAATAGAAATTGCAACACCCAGAATGAGTGGTGCTACATTGCTGCAATTGAACATGCAGAACGAGTGTTCGGTTGTGATTCGATGATTACACTTTTAGGTCCCTCTAACCGCAAGTTTGGACAACAATCAATACAATATGTGCCCACCACGAGCTGCAATACATTGATGAATTCGTCGAGGTATGGAGTCAATAAGGCCCTGGATCGCTTCCTGAGGAATTGTGCCCCATGCTTGCTGCACTGCACGGGTCAGTTGTTCCAGAGTTGTGGGTGGCTGAGAACGGTTGGCCAGTTCTCGACCCATCATGTCCCACACATGCTCAACAGGACTGAGGTCCGGGGATCTGGAGGGCCATTCTAAGGTTGTGATGTCGTGGAGAGCTTCTCTGGAGATGCGTGCAGTGTGAACCCGGGCATTGTCCTGCTGAAACATCCCATTAGCAATGTTCGCCATCATAGGAAAAACCACTCAATTGATTACCCTGTCGACGTACTGTCGAGCAGTCATATTGCCCTCAACAAGCACTAATGGTGATTTCACATTAAAGCCAATAGCTCCCCAGACCATAATGCTTGGTGTTGGCCCTGTGTGCCTCTCGACAATAAGATCTGGGCGGCCCCTCTCCCCGGTACGTCGGCGCACACGATTCCGGCGATCACTGCGGGCAAGACAAAAGGGTGATTCATCTCTAAAGACGACCCTATGCTATTCGTTGGCCCACGTCGATCTTTCTCGACACCAGGCCAGCCTTACACGTCGCTGTTGTGGGGTCAATGGAACACCTTCTGCAGGGACACGGGCTCGTAAGCCAGCTGCACGCAGGCGATTACCAACTGTTTGTTGTGTAACGTGGGGTGCCTCAGCTGCTCGAATTTGCGCTGCTGTTGCATGGGGTTCCATCCGGGCCATCCGAATGATGCGGCGATCCTCTTTCACAGTTGTCCGTCGCGCTGGGCCTGTGCCAGGTCTACGAGTGTGGGTACCGTCATTTGACCACTGCTGCCATACACGTTGTACCGTAAATGCCTGTCGGCCAACACGTGCAGCAACAGTCCTTAACGATAATCCAGCCTTACACAGCCCAATTATCCGAGCCCTCTAAAACGGCGACAGTTTTTGATAGCATGCTCTTCTCTGTCGTCGAGGCATGTTTGACGGGGAACACTTCACTGCACAGACTGTAGGTCAACTACGCTACACCAGAGTCCGTATACTGGAGTTGAATCCTCCATGATCAATCGCGTGGGGAGACCTGTAGCAACAATCCAATGGTTCTGAAACTTTGATCGTTTACATACCTACCTGGCATCGTTCCAAGTCTTAAAAAACCAACACAAACGACCAATGCCTTCAAGGTGTTGCAATTTCCATTTTCTTAAGTGTATTCTGTGTTCGTAATATTAATCTTGTTTCTAGTACCATAATGAACCAATATTAAATGTAATACGATTATTATACCTTTAGTGGCAATTTTCTGTTACAGGAAAATAAAACAACCGACATTCTACAGAAGGTTAACCTTGAAATCATGAACATACGGCAGTGCAAGAAATATATTCGCCCAACCATACCCATTGATAGAAGAGTCGTATGCACCCTTCCTCGACTAAATGGAAAGGGAACATGTGAAGTAAGTAATTATGACCATTCAAATAGTATGTTACAGAGTACTTTAAATTCAAAATTTATCCGCATCATGATAGAACGCGTCTTTCAGAACGGCAGCGGTAGCTTTCTGCACTTTCACACACTTCGGTGTGTCTACAGTGTGCTACAGTGTTTGAGTGAAATCGGAATTCTTTTGTATTCAATGTTTTAAAGAACGCCGTAATATCACACAGCAGGCAGTGTGTGGAGAAACAGAACCCGCGACACTGGCGATGCCAACAGCTGATGAAAAAGCGTGGCTCATATAAACAATTCGTAGGCACTGAATAATATTGTCATTGCCGATGAAACTGCATTGTTTTCTTTTAATGCCAAGCCCAAACGGTCTTATTGTTTTAAAGGAGAAAGTTCCAGCCAGGCAATCGTTCAAGGGTGGGGGTTCATTGTACTATGCTGCAATGCACACGGAAGCGAGAGAATTCCTCTCCTCATCATAGGAAAGTTCAATAAGCCACAATGTTTTAAGGGCGTCAGGCACATTCCATGCATTTTTCAAGGCATCTAAGAATGCAAACGGTAGAGTAATCCAAAATAATATAATGCATTTGCACAAGGGAACCAGCATAATTTATCCTCGTCTTTGGATTGTGTGAGTTTTTTCTTTTGTTGCATGAGGTTATGTTTGTCAGTGGTTTATCCAAGTGCATTATTTGAACATTGTAAATGCACCTTCTTGGATACATTCGGAAATTTTCCATGGCATTTGAAAGGTTTAAACTGTGAATGAAGGTGATTGAATGCATTAATGGATCTTAAGAGTACTTTGTGATGTGGCAAGTGTGTATATTTCTGAAGTATGTGATAAGTGCCATGATGGGAAATCGTACAAGGATAGAGTGGCTGTATTGTGTTGTCATGCAGAAGGAATTGAGAGACTTTCTCCCTTCTTTATAGGAGAGTCCAAATACCCACGATGTTTTAAGGGCATTGGGCACTTTCTGTGTAAGTACAGGGCATCTAAAATGCATACAGTACAATAATCCAATGAATAAAGAACTTGCACATGGGAGCCAGCACAGATTTCTCCTCATTATTGAACCGTGCTTCTTTCTTTCTTTCTTTCTTTCGTTGCGAGAGGTTATGTTATTGTCAGTGAGTTACTCTAAATGCACCTTCTTGGATGCATTTTGGAAATAGTTTACATTCCATGGCATTTGAAAGGTTTAAACTATGAATCAAGGTTAACTGCATGCAGTAACGGGCCTTAGAATATTTTGTAACGCGGCAAGGGTTGGCGCTTCTGAATTACGAATTAGCGGTTAATTCGAAATCACATAATTCGAAGTCCGATTTTTGAGTCCCAACGACTTTGAATTAACGAGGTTTTACTGTATATTGATTCTTAAAACTTTGTGTTTTATGTGTCTTGTTTCTTCCTGTTTTCTCAACAATTACAGTGTGTATTGCTGCTGGGCAACTATGTACTATGGCAAACTCCTTTCATAATTGAGACTTCTTCCGAGACACGACCATCAACTCTTATGCCAGCACACTGGTTCCAGTAGAGATTACCAATAATACGAATGTCCCGTCCATCAAGTCCTAATTCCCGAAGAATGTTCATAAGTTCATCGTGGCGGACTGTATTGAAAGCCGTTTCTTAATCGATGAAACAAGCAAAAACATCGACATTGACATCTCGGCATCGTTGGACTAATACCTGCAGACTAAATAATGCCTCTCTAGTACCAAAACCATGTCTGAAGCCAAACTGCGAGGTTCCGATATTCTCCTCACATTTATGATAAATTCTCGCATGCAAGACTTTTAGGAATACTTTCAGAACGTGGCTCATCAAACTAATTGTTCTATATTCATTGCAGAATTTTGCATTGGCTCTCTTAGGCAATATTACGAAAGTCGATTTGAGCCAGTCTCGAGGAATGGTTCCACTGCGGTGAATACTGTTGAATAGGTCAACTAATAATGAAAGGGATTTTTCTTTCTCAAGGAGTTTCAGTATCTCAGCATACATCTCATCAGGGCCTGGAGCTTTCCCATTCTTCGCTGTTCTTATGGCATATTCTACTTCTGCACGTGCGATGTCCACACCATCGTCTGCCCAAGCACCATGATCCACATTTCTGCGATCCAAGAAGAGATTTTATACATATTCCATCCATTCCTTCAGTTTCCCTTCTGTGCTCGCTAAGATGTCACCATTATTATTAAGAAGGACTCCACTACCCTTCCTGTTATATGCACCAGTTACTTGTTTCACTTTCTTGTACATGTTGAAAAAATCATGTTTGGAATTCATTAATTCTATTTCGTTGCATTCCTCAGAGAGTTGTTGTACTTTTTCATTCCTTATACTTTGTCTGCAAACTTTTGTACTTTACAGGATCTTTGTTTTTAAAAGACCTTCTCTGGTCCATCAGCTTCAGGATTTCCTCTGTCACACACGGCTTGTTTTTCCTTCTTCTAGCATTCATTAATTTTACTTGACTTACGTCGTTAATTGCACATTTGATGTGATTCCAAGTGCCTTCAACATCATTTATATTAACGCTGTTTTGAACTTCCGCAAGTTTTACACGTAGAGCTGACTGAACTTCATCCTTCAGTGCTTGATCTTGAAGCTTTTGAATCTCAATCTGACCAAAACTCCCCTTTAAATGACATTTCTTCAGCCTGAGATTCATGGAAGCAAACAGTAGGCTATGGTCTGAGTTGATATCAGCACCGGGGTATGTTTTCACACATTTGATGGAATTTCTGAACCGCTTGTTAATTGTGATGTAATCAATCTGGTTCCTAATACTGTTGTCAGCATTAGAGGTCCACGTATAGAGGCGACGTGGAGGTAGCTGGAAATACGTGTTTGCTATAATAAGGCTCTGCTCTTGGCACATCTGGACCAGTCGATCACCTCGAGTATTGCTTGTTCCTAATCCGTAGTCACCGACTACATCAGCCCGTCGACCATGGCCGACTTTAGCATTCAAATCGCACATCACAATGTTTATCTCAGATGGTTTGGTATATGACAGGGCTGCTTCGATTTTCGTGTAAAAATCTTTGACATTAACGTCTGACGCATCACATGTTGGAGCATATACTTGGATGATATTCACTAAAATTGGTCGTGCATTAAGCTGTAATAAACATATCCTATCTGATACTGGTATAAATTTTTTCACAGACTTACTGATATCTCGATGTACAATGAAACCCACGCCATTAAGATGGCGAGGATCGTCATTACCAGAATAGTAGTATACTTGATAACCACTGACCACACTCTTTCCTGAATGAGGCCAACGCATTTCGCTAATGCCAAGAACGTCGATCTTGAGTCCCTCCATCTCTCTGATGGCGTTATGAGTCTTTCCACTTTGAAACAAGCTGCGAACATTCCACGTTGCTATCCTTCTCATGACTGGCCCGGAGATTCTTTGCACCCCCTGCCCACTGAAGGGCTGCCGGGGACTGGGGGCCTTGTTTTCATGTTTTCCAGTCATGCTAAAGATTTTCCTGGGGATTAAATACGAGGTGGCTTCCCGTTGCCTACCTCGCGCAGATTTGAGACCGCTTACACCACTATGGTTACGCTCCCAAATGTGTGTCACACACTGATCTATATACATGGATCGCTGATGGCAGGTCTCCGCTGCAGGATAAAGTACGCCAAGTTGAACGCGCGGTTCGCCATGTTGGCGTACCCAACCTCGAGCTCTCCTTATGGGGAAGCAATGATAATATAGTCAATTTTAAGTCGTAATTAATGGCGCATTGGAATAATTAAAAATATAGAGACATGTTCACTCAAAGCATAAGGACATTGGGATCACTGACACGTCATTCCGAGGTCAGTAAATCTCCGGGATAGCAATAAAAGTGAGTGTATAATAACGGCCGGCAAATATTAACTTAGGTGCTGAATACATGCAATTAGCGATCGGTAACACAATACGAGTGAAAACCAGTTTCTGGAAACATTGCTGTAAATTGTTTACATGTATGCCACGAAATCATGCATTCTTAAAATGATGTACCTATAAACGTAGCTCAATATACAGGCCTAGATTCGACATATCGTAATCGGTGCTTGATAATGAATTTCTGTTTCCTGTTTCCAAGAAATAACGCGCATATTATCAAATTAAAATATCATTGAAGCAAATGTACACATTTATAAAACCAGCAAATATTCAAAACTAGTCAATATGTCACATTACCTGCAGCTTAATGTACTATTACAGACCTCTTTAATTAAATTCAGCTAGCAAAGCGATATTGATAGTCATCATCAGAAATATGTAACACCAGTTAAAAGAGTCCCAAATACCACGAATAGTATAATGGAATAGCCCCAAACATCCACCACACTTTCCCTTCTCCCACCACTCCAGTGTCTGAAACCCATAATTATTACTGATGTAAATAAGGTCTAGAATTCCTCCAGACTTCATTTTCTAAGATTGTTATAAGGTCACGTCAATTATTTCATCGAAACCGTCAGTTTAATTATGAGAAATAAAAAAATAAGTAAATCTTTACTTGCAGTTAATGTTCAGCAAAATTGAAAACAGTTGGCTGTACATCACTTCTAAGGTGTACAGTTTGTCCATTTCTATCAAAACAGTCTTCCTCTAAGTGATCCGAGCAGAGAACAGTTGTTTTAGAAGGCTCCCAATTCTCCCGCCTGATACTCCTAATCGATGATCTTACATGTTCGGGTCTCGAGAAAGGAAACCTACAAAAATTAATTGCCATTTTGCTCCCGGAATATGCGAAATAATATACAATAAACCTAAAACTCAAAACACTACCCTAGGAAGATTCTTATGCACAGTATAAAACTCCCCGAGCCGGGCTGAGTGGCTCAGACGGTTAAGGCGCTGGCCTTCTAACCCCAACTTGGCAGGTTCGATCCTGGCTCAGTCCGGTGGTATTTGAAGGTGCTCAAATACGACAGCCCCGTGTCGGTAGATTTACTGGCACGTAAAAGAACTCCTGCGGGACTAAATTCCGGCACCTCGGCGTCTCCGAAGACCTTAAAAAAGTAGTTAGTGGGACGTAAAGCAAATAACATTATTATTAAAACTCCCCGATGAAATGATTTCTCCTTCTGCTGATCGGTTCTGTTTGTACATCCATAAGCTGAATACTGCGGTATGTTAATACCCCGTAGAATGTTTCTTCATTCATATTTCAGATAAACACATACATATTTAAATTTAATCTTGTAATTCACAAGCATACTACAAGGCAACGAACCTAAATTCGTAAAATACACTACTATTTAATTTGCAATAACACAGCACAGAACACTCGTGAAACTACAATCAAGAGGCCTGGCGTCACTGAACTAAGCATAAACAAAGCAAGCGCGCTCCTCGTGGTCTATTGCACCATGCGCTCGCTGCCATCTTTCGACGCCAGTCATCTTCTATTCGGCTTACTGCTACCCAAGCTACCAACCATCCAGGTATAGAGATCAGTGGTGTCACATCACCGTATCAGCCGATACCTTGGCTGATGCCAACGTGCACTAATGGCGAAGCTGCTGCCCTCCGTCATTATGGATTCCAGTGGCATTTCCTCCACTGAGGGCCATATCCCTCCGTAAAGGTTCAACCGCCCGAAGCGGTTGGCCTTTCAGGTTGGTCGGGTTATTTCCCGCCGTCCAACATTCGGCGTTGAGACACTAGCTGTACGGTCTACTCTATATATCATAACAGATTCTGTAGTCTAGGTAACACCGGATATGTAGTGTGAAGTTCCTACATATATTTTATATATGTGTGTATGTTGGCATTAAAATAATTTAGAGTGTGAGCTTCTGCCTAATATCGGATATTGATATATTTTGTGAAATAACTTTAAGACATTACAATATATGGGGCAATACTGTTACAGTAACTGACGAGTCATCGCTCTGTCATTGTATGCATGTAGAAGTATGAGATAATTTAGGGAGTTCCTACTTTGCCTGATGCTATTTCATCACAATCTGTAATACATTGAAGCTAGGTGGGAGTGATATCATGGGCTGTTTTAGAGATGACGTGGGTGTTATACCATGTGATAACTAGTGTCTATATATAGAGGAGGATCCTATAGCTGTCAGTCAGTTCGATGGAGAGGCTTGGCATAGAGTGTTGTGGAGCAGGATGGTGAACAGTGAAAGAGTCAGTCATATGGAGAGTAAGGCTACAGTCGAATACAGTGCCTTGCCTTCAGGAGTACTACTGAGATGGTAGTAACATATATACGTAATCGTCAGTGACCAAATGGATTAAATGTTCGTTGTGTGTTTCGTGTATCTGAAGGGTCGAGTTCTTGTGTCAGTTCGGTGACAGCCGAATATACGAGTCGTCGTAATGCAGACTAACAGTTATCTGTGAATTACTTGTAAAGTTGATTGTGAAGTGTGATTATATTTTCAAGCTATGATATATCTCGTTTATGAAACTGAAAGGATGCTTCATCAAATTAGGTTTGAGATACCTACAACTGATACCAACGCAAAGAAATACGTCGTAACAACACTCAAAGTGTTCAAGGTACTGTTAAGTGATACAATGGGGGATAAATTTCTTGTACAACTTTTAAATGCCGGGTAAAGAGGATTTCAAATTTAATGCCTAGAGTTTATTTCAATTGTAATTTCAAAGTTTTATATTTTAAATTAACGCAGCAAATCTTACCATTCAAATACAAATATTAAAGAATATTTTTTATAGTATCAAATACAATTAATTGTTTCATTTTAATGGTATATCCGATAACCTCAAATTTTAGTTGGGGAACCAAACGACCATGTCCTTTTCCCATAACCTACATGTTATACTGTCAAACTAAGCTTATTACCCTACACCCTAGAGATATTCAAGATGCCCATTCTGTTATCGTTACGTTTATGTTTAGCTAGAGCCCATCAGCAATTTATGTCTATAAGTGAGACTACATAGTCTGACGATTGAGCATTTTATTTCATCATTATTTAATTCTGTTAATTTTAAATTAATGGGCGTCGACAAAGTGGTGCCCAACGTGGGGCTCAAATAATTCAGTTCTGAATGATAGCATACCATAGGTTGACTTTGGGAAGAATATGCACATACAAGCCTATGGAATTATAACCAGTAAGTGTGAGGAGTGTAATTCTGTCTTATATATTTGTATTTTGGGGGCATGTCAAGGGATTTGATAAGAGAAATCCTTTTGATATCGCGTATTACTTGTTTACAGTTTTCGAATGATGTTGTTACGTGTCTGAATCTTGGCAGCGCTCTTTCTCAGATGTCCTTGGAATGACAGTGTTCTGTCCAGTGTAACACCTAGATATCTGGGGTGTCTATTGTGGCGGAGGAGAGTGTTATCGAAGTATACTTTGAGGTCCCTTGAAGCCATTCGGTTGTTCAGATGAAAACAAGAAACTTCTGTTTTACTCATACTTGGTTGAAGTCTCTATTTTCGAAAGTATTTTCCTAAAACAGAGAAATCTTTTGTCAACGTTTCCTCTGTCTGCTGGAAGCATAGGTCTTTAGTGGCAAGAGCCCAGTCATCTGCATACCCAAATTTCCTGGATCTTGTGGATGGTATATCAGAGATATATAAACTGAACAAGAGTGGGGTAAGCACTGAACCTTGCGGCAGTCCATTATTTAGTTTGCTGGGTTTACTGATTTCATCCCCCAAGACTACACGAAATGTTCTGTCACTCAGCATGTTATTTATAAGATGAGCCAGACTCCTGCATGGAATCACTTTAAAGGAGTTTGCTGATTACATCTTCTCTCCATACTGTGTCATAAGCTGCCTTTAAGTCAATAAATGCTACTGAAGTCTTTAGTCCTTGCTGGAATCCTGCTTCAATGAAGGTAGTTAGTGACAAGACTTGATCAGTACAGCTTCTTTGTGGCCTGAATCTTGCTTGTTCAATAGGGATCGTTTCCAACACTTTTGTAGCAATTCTATTCAAGATTAGCCTTTCAAATAATTTATAGCATACACTAAGCAATGCTATTGGTCTATAGCTCTCTGGTGCATCATTAGGCTTTCCTGGCTTTAGGATTGCAATTATCTTACTCGTTTTAAATAAACGAGGTAGATTACCTGTTCTTAGAATGTAGGTTAGAAACCTAGATAACCATAATTTCCTATTTGCTCCACAATTAATTAGAAACTCAGTATGAATCCCATCAAATCCCCGTGCTTTACCAGTTTTTTTGTTTTTTAAAGCTGCCTCAATATCTTGCACACTAAATGGTCGAGTGTATTCCGAATCATGGGGGCTTGTGGACTTGAGCCTGGTTAATTGTTTTTTTGATGTTCCTTGTATGATTTCCGTCTCTCGGTGATCTAAACATATCAACTATATGAGCTGAAATTTTGTTTGGAGTGACTGCAGAACTTTAACGAAAGATGGGAGTGGCCCCACCAAGCTTCAGTAACAATAACCATGCCTTTGTACTCGATTCTCTGAAATTCATAGATGTTACAGTTTCGGTCCATCTTTCTCTTCGAGCATTATCTAGGTTATGAAGCAGTTCATCCCCGATTCCTTGTTCACCGCTAGCAAGGAATTCTTGGTATAACTTTTCAGTTGCATCAGTCCAGTCAGGAATGTATTCCTTCCTATAGCTCTAATATTATCCATTTCCAGAAAGATTTCATTCTATTCTTTAAAGGTCTGAGACGTACTTACTTTAAAGCAGGTCAGATAATGCTATGTATAATCAAGAAATGCTCAGAACACTAGAACATTCCTAACATCAAAAATCAATTATGATATAGTCTATTACAGATCTAGTGAAATTACCATTTCATGTTTAAAAGTAAGTAGGCTTATGTCAGAAGTACAGATACGCAGCTTGTAATCTCATACTAGCACAAAAGTTCAGTAAACACTTCCCTTCCATATCCTTCCCTATTTATTCACACCAGGCTTCCGATAATTATGCATTTGAATAATGAATACGTAATTGCATACTTGGAGCAGTTTTAATCTGAACAGTGCATGTTTTGAAGTTTTCATCCTCTTAGGGCATATTGCAAAAGTATTTTTCGTCTTGAATGTAGACACCAGCTTTTGCAGGATACTACTGGAAAATTTCACATGTATTTGAGATGACTGAAGTGTTAAGCTGTGCTGGTTATCCTTAGGTAGTGTGTTTGTCAGGTCAACAGCTTGTTTAAATTTACCGACACCAGCTCTACATCCGGCCATAGCTTTGTGCACCTGCATTGCAATTAGGTGGGTACTGATTCTTGGAATTTCCTTTACAGCAGGACTGTATTTTCCTCATTTCGTAAATAGTTACTTTTACTCACAATTAGTTCTTGTCAGTCTTATTTTAGTCGAGTTGAAACAGGTTGTGGTTCACATTACGTTAAATAGCTATATTTCTGATACTTAATTTACAATCCCAATATCAAGAGAAATGTTAGAGAAGCACAGAGAGCGAGCGTACGCGAGTAAGACTTTTAAACTGACGGAAGTGTGTTGTTTTGCAAATACTGTAGCACAGTCGTAACCATAACTATAAAGTATCAAATTCAACATCTTCAAACAACGAAACATAGTAAACTGAAAGAGGTAAAGTTGAAACAAGGACACCAGCCTCTTGTAACCACTGCTTTAGTTAAACCGGCACCAACACGAAGTAAATTAAATGAGATCTGTGTAAATTATTTGTCTCGGTAAACATCTCATTGGCTAAGCTAACAAATAAGAACTCAGTTCGGTTTCTGCAGGAGTATACGAAACAAACAGTTCCAGATGAATCAACGATTAGTAAGAATTACTTTCCTGAGCTTTATAAAGTAATGTTAAGTAAACTAAGGGATAAATATGATGAAAAATATATTTCGGGCTCAACAGATGAAAGAACGGATGTGACTCAAGGATATGTAGCTAACTTTGTGATTGGAATTTTAGGAGAGAAAGAAGATAGAGACAAATCTACTAAATATGGCTGTGTTACCTAAGGTGAATCACTCAATAGTTGCTGCATTTTTCAAGAATCACTCTCCTGTTTGTGTCCATCATGCATTATTTACGATCATGTTCCGGTGACCTGCATTACTGATGCTGCACCTTACATGTGTAAAGCCACAGGAGGTCTTGGGATATTACATCTTAAGATTATACACATCACATGTGTAGCACATGCACTTCAACGAGTCACTGAAACAGTCCCGGGCTCCTGTCCTGAAGTAAACGGGTTGATGTCTACAGTGAAAAGAGTGTTCCTGAAGGCTCAAAGTCCCAGGAAATTAGTTTTGGATACAGTTGATGATGAGCATCTCTAGTCATCACCGTTCCATACAAGACGGGGAACGTGGCTCGAAGCTGCTGTTTATTATGCCGATTATTTTGAGGTAGTAAGAAATGTAGTTGAAGATCTCGATTCTGAAGAAGCTGCTTGTATTTAAGAAGCTCAAAATTCTTGAGCAAATATTATCTTCGTAAGCAACTTATATTTTTTCACTCTGATTTGCATTGCATACCTTCAGCCATCAAAAAATTGCAACAAAAAGGACTTCCTCTTCACATCAGTAATGGAGTCGTTGAAGAAGTCGAACGATCCCCAATGAACCTAAATATAATCAGGTATTCTTGGCAAAAATCAGAGTGTAGCGCTAAAAACCTTCGAGCTCCTCAAACATAAGAGCTTTTCTGCTATTATCTAAGGCAAAGCCTAGTTTGACAGTGCGTTGGTCTCTGATTTCGTCAAGTTGGAGGCTTCAATTGTGGGATGGGATGTGGAGAAAGTGTTTTCGGAGTACAATGCCATTTTACGCGAAAATAGGCATACGTTTGTGTTCCAAAACCTATTACATCATGCGATGATTAAGTGTAATCTAGACGTTTGAATTTCATTGACAAAATGGAGCATTTTATTGTTGTACGGTATGTTTTCTTTTTTATTTTGGCGATCTTTGAAGTGTAACATTAATTTCTTACAATATAAGCTGATAATTAATATCAGATATGTATTTGTTTGTAGTGCATATTTTGGCATTTTAGGAGCATAGTTAATGCATATTTTAGATTTTAATGCATATTCTGGCATTTTAGGAGCATAGTTATCGAATCCTACTCATTGCCGTTTCATATCCTACATTTCTATTTCCATTTCTTGCATTGGAATCGCCCATTAGCACTAAGCTGTCCTGCTGTTGACCTTAACTAAAATGCCACCCAGTTCATCCATAAAATAGAAAATCTACTACGTAAATGCAACCTAAACCTGAATCTTAGGATGATAATTAACAGAAGATGTGTGTTACTTACGCTATTGTGTGCTGTGGAATGGTGAATATTAACAGAGTTCTTCTACAAGAAACTGGATATCTTCGAGATGTCGGTTTACGGCGGATGTCAAGTATCCCGTGGACATAAAAGTGAGAAATACCGAGCTAATGACTAGGCTACGACAAATGCTGAAGTACTGCTATCTATTCAAAGATGGAAAATTCAACATTTAGAATACGTACTACAAAACGGAAAGTGCAGAATCACACAACTCGTGAAGCAAGGGAAGAAAATAGAAGGTCATCGGGGATCATGCCAACGAAGAGTTCAATAGATTGAGAACCTGAGGTACTGATACCAGAAGAACGTAGAAGAACTCTGCCGTGGTGCAATATTCACAGTATGCTATGATGACCACCAAATTTCTTCCGAAAGATGGCACTTGAAAAAGAATATAATTCTGAAATGGACCACTGACCAGTCACATAATTTGATTAGCTGCAAGGCAATTTTCAAACAAACACGCCAGTGATAACCCGATATAACAAATTTCCTCAGAAGACAGTACATTTATACATTCCAACGAACTTATTATTTCTTATACTACCAGAATATTAACAAACAGTATTTAACTTATTTTGAATCACTATCTTATAAGATACACTATCACAATTAAAGTATGAAGGCTTTCACGGCCGGCGTCAATATAATAAAAATCTTCCGGGCTGTTATGCCGTGATCCAATCCTCTGACTTCGTCCAGACGTTTCGACTACTGCTGCGGTAGTCATCTTCTGGGGCGTCGTGTAGATACTCTTTCCTCTATCCCACTGGCGACTGTGTTGGCTGCTTGGGAAGTAGCTGTATTTATATGAAAATGTGCGGCCTCCAATTGGTTTGCGCCGTGCAATCTGGCGTCTGATTGAATATCTGAAAGCCGAGCAGTCAGACGCAGTAACAAATTTATTCTAGCCCATACCAGAAGACATAGTGTACTGTAAACACTACATCCTGTCAGCAAATGCTTGCAAAGTTTTTTACCTTTTGTCAAATATCGGGAAGCAGTTGGGGACCGTTGGCCTGTTGTTCTCTGTTAATGACAGCGACGAAGCGCCCTACTGCGCGGAGTGCAGACGTCACGTCAGGAAATCGGTGGCCTCTGAGGTGTTCTTTCAACTTCGAAAACAGGACGAAGTCACGAGGACTCAATACGGAGGGTGTTCCAAGACCTCCCAATGCCACCGTTGCAATAATGGCTTGGCATTATTTGCGACATGACACCTGCGTTGTCATGCAACACGATGGGGTGATCGACTCGCAATAAACGTGCACGTTTGGGCCGCATAGCCGGATGCAGATGTCGCTCCAGAAATCGGTAATAGTAGTCACTGTTGACGGTTTGTCCCTCAGGAACAGCGTGCATAAGAATAACACCCTCGTAGTCGTACGCCACAATTAGCATAAGCTTCACCCTACCGGGTTCCTGTCGAAATTTCTGTGGACGTGGTGAACCTCAGTGACGCCATTCATTCGACTGACGCCTAAATTCAGGCTCGTAAGCTAATGCCCACGTCTCATCATTGGCAACAATACACTGCAGAAATGCGTCTCCTTCGTTGCGGTATCTGTCCAGATGGATGTCAGCCAGTGCATACCGCTGGCATTTTTGTACTTCGGTGAGTTGATGTGGAACTAACCAGGACACAATTTTACTCATGTTGAGAAATTTCATCAGTATGTCCCACACCGTTTGATGACTGAGACCTACCTCTACGGATAATTCCCGAACAGTCCATCGATGGTCTTCGGAATAAAGACCACTCACGATGTCAATCTGATCTTAAGGAATGGACGGCTGACCTGTGCAGTAAAAATCAGCAGACTCTTTCCGACCCTCCGAAACGACTTGATCAATCGTGCAATCGACCTGTACGTTAATGAATTCTTGCCACAAGCTTCACATAATCTTTGATAACATCATGATGCACTTTTATCACAGGCAAACCTGATTTTAATCCACGAACGCTGAATACCTTTTGAAAACATGCTTTAGAACGGTGAAATTGACACTCTTCACTTCAACGCCACACAGCAACAACACTCCCAACTGGATGCCCGTCAAATGCACACTACACATCGATGACAGCACCATCTGACCACGTCCGTAGGTTTAACATGAAAGTACCCTACACGTGACCCCTGGGTGGTGCTAAGGGAGCAACGGCGAACAGGCGACCAGACGTAAAGTTTTACCTCCTGGTCCAGATACAGTAGAGAATTACGGTGAATACGAATGATTTTTCCAAAGGCTCTTCTAAGGACCAAACAACCACTAGGAACCTGGGACCTCTCCTTCATGTATGTCAACAAAACATTGAAGGTATTAGTCGTGCTAAAAGTGAAGCCTTGTCCAAACTGCTACTTCCTCATGAAGTAGACCTGGCAGTCATACAGGAAACACATTGCACTAATGAGCAGCAGCTGCAAGCTAGAGGAAAAATTCCGGGTTACGATCTTCTGGGAGCAACCTATCATCATGCCTATGGTAATGCTACATACGTGCGAAACGCTGTAGATAATGCCTTTCTTCTATCTACTAGCACCGAGGAGGACATCCACTCCGTTGTCATCATAATAGGTGACACGGAGGTCTCAAACATATACAAACCTCCGAATTCTAAGTGGCCCAACCATGTTGTAGACATTCGACCACAACCAGCAGTCTACATTGGTGATTTCAACAGTCACCACCAGGACTGGAAATACAGAACTAATGACGATAATGGAGAAGCAGTACTGGAATGGATTGATAGAAACAACCTCTCCTCTTTCACGTCTTTGATGTCAAAGACCGGGACACATTCAAATCAGCAGCCTGGAAACGGGGGTATTGTCCTGATCTGTGCTTTGTGTCCAGAGACAAAGGAAACAAACCTCTACCAACAACTCGAAAAGTGCTCCACGACTTCCCTCATAGCGAGCACAGACCTGTACTATACGAAATTGGCATCCGAATCCCTCTGATCACATCTAGCTCTCGACCACGCTGGAATTTCAATAAGGCTGATTGGCCTGGCTGCGCAGATGAACTTGTTAAATGCGTAGGTCGGATACCACCTACACATGACGCTTATGAAACATTCGTAGGAACTGTGGTGTCAACAGCAAATAAACATATCCCTAGAGGGCTTCGCAGTGAATACATCCCTGGATGGAACGAGGAAAGCGAAAACCTTTATCAACAATTTATTGAGAGCAGTGACCATGAAATTTCAGACCAGCTCCTACACAGCCTAGATGCAGCCATGAGGCGAACTTGGGAATATAAACTTAGCTCTCCAGACTTCGCTAAATCGAGTCGACAAGCATGGTCTCTCCTAAAGAAGCTTAGAAGACGGAAAAGCAACTGGGCGGACGATGTCAGAAATCAATCCAAACAAGATCGCCTCTCATCTCGTCATGACTTCCAAAAGCAAACGAAACAAGAAACTAAGAACTTAAAGAAAGAACTGAAACTCCTGAAAAGTAGTTCCCCAGTGGCACACTCCAAACCATTTAGCGTGGAAGAAATAAACATAGCTATCAGTGACACTAAATCAGGTAAAGCCCCTGGTCAGGATGGTATACACCCAGAGTTCTTCGCTCTCTATGGAGAAAAGGCTCATGCCTGGCTGGCTAAATTCTATACTGATATCCTCGAAAGAGGCAAGACACCAAAACTAATCAGACAGACAAAGATTATTGCCTTGTTTAAGAAAGGTAAACCAAGTGTAAAACCGGAGAGTTACCGCCCTATGGCCATGCTCAGCGTTGCATATAAACTACTAGAAAGACTTCTGCTCAACAGAATTGGTCCGGAAATACTCAAGAAAATTCCAGTGGAACAGGCGGGCTTTAGACCACAGAGAAGTACGACAGATCAAGTTACGTCTCTTACAACCTACATAGAAGCAGGCTTCCAAAGAAAACTCAAGACCTCTGTGGCATTCATAGACTTGACAGCAGCCTATGACACAATCTGGAAAGTTGGATTACTCCACAAGTTCCTGAAAGTGGTCCCATGTAGCATAAGTGCACGACTCCTGAACAACATTTTGAGTCGAAGACGATTTCGTGTATAAAAAGGGAGAGCTGTAAGCAGCCAGAGATCGCTGAACAACGGTCTGCCACAGGGGTCAGTTCTCGTTCCTTTGCTGTTTAGTTTATATACTGCAGAAATGCCGAAGACACTTTCAAGGAAATTCGGATACGCAGATGACTGGGCACTTGCTATCAGGGACAAAACAGTTGAGAAAATAGAATAGGTCCTGACTGAAGACCTCAAGACACTGGTATACTACTTCAAAATTTGGGGACTCCAACCAAACATCAGCAAACCTGAAGTTTGTTGCTTCCACCTAAACAATAAAATGGCTAATAGGGAGTTAAATGTGTACATGGACAACCAGAAATTGAGACATAATAGGTACCCTAAATATCCAGGAATCACACTGGATAGAATACTGTCTTATAAACAACATCTCCTGAACATCTCTGCCAAAGTAAGAACTCGCAACAATATAATTCATAAGCTGTGTGGAACAACTTGGGGATCTACAGCTGCAACTCTGAGATGTTCAGCTTTAGGGTTCGTGTACTCGACTGCTGAATACTGCGCTGCTGTTTCGCTGAATAGTGCCCACACAAACATCATAGATACCCAGCTGAACACTACAATGCGTCTCATCACTGCCACAATCAAATATACACCCACGCAGTGGCTACCAGTGTTAAGTCATATCCCTCCTCCAGATCTCAGACGTGAAGGTGCTCTCCTAAGAGAATTCAGTAAAATAGTGAATAACCCAGAAGTCCCGATACATAATGACATCGGCGATGCGATTATGAATCGTTTGCGTTCGAGAAAACCACCAACTAGAGATGCCATGAACTTGTGGAACAACAACTACCAAACTTCAGCTGAATGGCAGAAGAGACTCAACGAAAAATACTGCCCGACAATGCCTTCTGTCAAGAAGAAGCCGCCACCTGCTTTCAACCTCCCTCGTAGACTATGGTCCGCACTGTACAGGGTCCGAACAAACCACGGGATCTGTGCAGCCTTCCACTACAAGTGGAACAGAATCCCAACGCGTGAGTGTGACTGTGGCGCTACACAACAGACAGTGAAGCACATCATCGAAGAATGCAGGACTAGAAAATACAATGGCAGTGCTAGTGACTTTGCTTTTGCGACTCCAGAGGCTATGGAATATATAAACAATTTGGACATACGTATATAGTGTAGATCTTATAACAATAGACGCTGTATCTCTAGCCATACGCTAAATAAATGAATATATCAAATTTACGCATGCCCGATCTCCTGCGAGTGTCTGGACTACCTTGCCCCTACTTTATTTACAACCCTCGTATTTAAAACTTAGATTGCTCATCCCCTTACAAAGTTTGTTTACAAAAGAGACCCTGTTTCATGATAAACAAGTCACATCGTTTAGGCACTGTCATTAGATCGCGGAACATAACTTACTTTACTGATTTACTCAAAAGAATGTTGATCAGCTGCTCATGTGATGTAAATCATGTGTTTCCGCAAGACGCAAAAGTTGCCTATTTGATTATATGCCACTTACCCGCTCTCGGAGTTTCAAGGTTTTCAGGTATAAAAATTTGTCAAATGATCCTGGTAGTTCAGTGGAAAGTTACATTCTCCATGAGGTTCTGTCTGAATATCAGTGAGATCTAATTGCCTTGTTGAATTAAATGGATTGCTTTTTATCAGATTTGCCACTAAACCGTTCCTGTTTTGCTATTCTTTAGTTGGCTTTGCCCGCATAAACTCACGTAAATATCAGCCAATTATTATGTGATGTTAGAATATTTTTATTTAGTTATTTTGTTTAAATTACTACAAATGGCGTTCGGCCTCGGAAGGCCATACGGTTTTTAGTTCTTTATCCACACATCTTAAACGATTGTGGCCTATGTCCAAGTGTCTTTTGTGAATATTATCACACAATTCATCATTAGAGCAGGAATATATTATTTGGTAACTGTTCTGAGACTTCTGTTCTATTAAGTTAGTATATCGTATCTTCAAACATGGTGATAATCCAGTGAGGTGAGTAACTCGCCACGTCTCCGATTCTCTTAAGCTGTTCTTACGTCTATAGCGGTAACTCTTAGTTTGTACTTTGCAGGCGTTAATACAAAGTTCTTGTCTGCATTTGAAATACTAGATTCGCTTAAATTCAACTCAGATCTTCTTTACAAACTATAGATGTCGTGCTACACGTGTTCATGGCCATAAAACTGTAATTAGACTATGCAAAAAGACTGATAACAATTATTTAATCTTTTCAGAGCCTGTTCACTGCTGCCAACGTTCGAAACTTTGAATTAAGTGTAAATTCTAACTTCGGGCATTTCTCATTTTTACAATCCTAGCTTTGCTCATTTAAAGACAGCCAAAGTCAGGAAAATAGAAATGATTCGATCTTTGGTCATTATGAAATGTTCAGACTTAGTTTTTGTGATTTGAGACTATCTATCGTCGAATTCAAGCTTTGTCAATTATGAAACTTCAAAAGCTAGGTTTGGATAAATAATTCGGCCAATGACCGGTTTTGGACTTAGCTCCCTATATATACAAATGTTAATATGCTTAGGGAAAACATATTGAGAATGCTCTTCACCTGTGTCATCATGAGAGACCCCATGCAATGAAAGTTCCATAATAGTTTACTGATAATATTTTTCTTTCAGGGAGACTCCGGTGGTCCTTTGATCAGTGACGGCATGGTGGTTGGAATTACCTCGTTCGGTGGCGAGAACTGCATACCGGTTGCATACCCCAGTGTGTACACAAAGGTCGCTTACTTCAGAGATTGGATAAGGCGAAAAACTGGTCTCAGAAAAATAATGTAGCGTGAAAGGAGTATTGAAGTTGAAAATATAATGGTGGTTATGGGTATTCTACTTGTCTACATGTTTTTGCGTCCTTACTTATCCCTAAACGGCCTAGGTGAAATGATTAAAGACTCATTTATTTATAAGAAATTAAAAAAGGCACTGGAAGGTAGATAGAATGGAATGAAATAATTTAACAGATTTACCAAAATCTTAATCGGAGTCGGATCATGGCTATGACGTACACTAACTTCTTCTTATTATTATTATTCTATACGGTACCTCTTTCCTTGGGACATCAACAAAAATAATTTACTGCCGGGCTGAGAGGCTCAGATTGTAGAGGCACTGACATTCTGACCCCAGCTTGGCAGGTTCGACCCTAAAGGTATTTGAAGGTGCTCAGGCTCGTGTCGGTAGATTTACTGGCACGTAAAGGAATTCCTGTGGAACTAAATTCGGGCACCTCGGCGTCTCCTAAAACCGTAAAATAGTTAGTGGGACTTAAAGACAATTATATTATTATTATGATAATCTGTCAACGATGTGTTCTCGATACACAGTTACATAAAAATTCACATTCGTAGTATCATATGGATTATTTATTTACTTAATCATATGGCAGTATTAAAGTAATAAAGTGAATGGTAATGAACTCGTTCACAAATGACTATTACAGCTTGTAAAGCAAAGCAAAGTCACCTCCGTGCAGGCCATGTAGGCCCTTGAAGGAGTGGACGGTAAAGGCTTCCACCATTGTTAACCCCGGCACGTGATTGGGTAGAGTGATTAGCTCTACGCCCGGCCGCCTTTGCTCACAGGAATAACCTGGTACTCATTTCTGATGTAGGCTGAGTGAACCTCACTGCCATATGCACCTGCGGAAGCGGAAATCCCGTTTCTTAAATTTTACGACTTCCTGACGGGGATTCGAACCCACGTCCTTCCGGGCGAACCGAGCACGCCTTTGTCGCCACGGCCAGACAGCCCCTAATAGAGTTTGTAGTGATGATAAATGTCTTTAGGATTTCCAGGTTTACGAATGCAGAGGGCTGCGTGTGATGATATATTCGGACAGGTATCGGTAAGTCATTGCACTTAGAATAGCAGAGGAAAGATCAGGAAGAGGGAAGTTCTACGTAGGAGGTGGAAGGTAAGAAGAAATATAAATGTGATAAAGGGAAACATACAATAGAGGATAGGCACAGGGAGATGGAAAATAGGTATATTAGGCAAAGTATGAAATAAAACATTGAACCAATAGTCACTAAGGTGATAAATTTGCCTCACTTGTTTCGAAATTCCATCCGAAATGGTCCCTGGTACGGTATGACAATACTTTATGAGGCCGTTGAGTAAAAAACTATTCTATTATTTCCGTTATGTACACTCTTTAGAAATAATATTCTGGTGAGATTTGGAAGTCATTAAAAAATGCAACAACCGCAAAAGTCTCAGTTATAATAATTATTCTTCAGATAAAATTGCATATTTTACAATGACCAATTTTCCATACAGCTAATATTAACGGAGAAATTTTACACTTTCTGTCTTGGTGCCAGTAATATTGCTACGCCACTGCATACTAACTAAATAATACATGACCTATACTCCGTACTGCTTTACTTCTAAATTGACGTTGTGGCCGATTTTGGCTCTGTCTGGTGGTTCTTAGCCTACAAGGAATACAAAGCCTGTTCACTCGCAGTGTTCTCTTCAGAAACAGTGTCCGCCTGGCAGTGCGCGTCTTGACCACTGCAGCGCTAGTATACCACCTCACATCAGCACTCAATAGCATTTCTAACGGGAGTTAAAACCTGCACAAATCTACCTCTACACTACACTTCCTGTATATTATATACGTTACTGAGCAGAATGAAGTAGAAAATAATAAATGTTCACCTTTTACCCCTAGGAGTTCAATTCAGCTGTGGATTTTCATTTCAGATAACACACATATCTGTCGAAATTTATGTGTCATTTAAAAGGATATAAGGTCTGCACTAGATATTTTTACTACCGCATCGTAGATTTTCAGTGAAAAGGAACGCCTTTAACCATTTTTCTTGATATTTTCTTCTCATAAATTGTTTTTCTTCTCGAGAATTATTCTCGGCGATACTCATCTGTCATGCCATTAGCGTAGTTAGTGACAGAGGGGCGCAGAAACTTCTGCAGTATTATTCCGCTTAGTTCCTCAGGATAATAATTTTTCCCACACTGTAGAACAGGAGTTTTAGCAACACGTGGCAACAGTATTTCGGTTAATGTTTGTGCTATTTTTGGACTGCACAGTATTACCGATAACATTTCGTCCCTTACTTGCCCCAGTTTCATCAGCAGTGAAACAAAACTAGGCTTCGGATACCTGAGACGTGAGACCACCTCTGTCTTTGATTTTTATTAATGACGTTAGTTGAGATGGACTCTGGATACTACTGTACTAATTTTATCAACACACTCTTGGCATGACATGTGGTCTTCGACAACTCTTAGCAAATACCCTCCAATATATGCCATTGCAGTACTCGACGGACCGGTCACTAGGGTTCCATAACTTATCTTTGGTACCACCTACACAATAAGGAATAAGGGAATTATTATCATCAGAACAGGAGCAATAATAATAAGTAATTTAATTTTTGCCGTCACATGGTCTGCGTATTTACTTTACCATACTTTGTCTGTTTATTGCTTTAATCCGTTACTCCCTAGTTGACTCTTGGCAAGGAAATTCATGGTAACTACTTCCTGGAACTTTATTTCTAGAGCCTTGTTTACAAAACGGTACACAGCAGTACACCAGTGTAATATAATTGACATATTTTAAAAATACCGTTTTCCCGTTTTGTCAGTGTGTGAGTTCACCCGAAAGTGTCAGGTTCCAAATCATCCTCAATTTACAAGAGTTTACCCATTTCACATCTGATGGTAAAATTATATTCTGTGACGTTTGCAGCAAAGAGGTGAGTGAAACTTGTTTTATATTCCCCCTAACGAATTATAATGAATTTAGCAAAATCAACATTGTATTTTCAATAATGCATATTGTACCGGGCGGTACACCTCCACGACGCAAGTTCAAATCTTGCGCCAATTGAAACTTCTCTACTGGAGAAACTTGGAACTTTAACTACTGAACTAATTCCATGGTTATTCAGAAGATGTCACTGAGTGTTTTTGAACGATTAAGGAGTGTGGACAATCTCTGACAGATGTCTCTACCAAAAACTATGATAACGCACCCTGGTGTAAAGGAATGTACTCTCCTGAAGAAATATTCTATTCCTAAGTTTTGTTTTTACTAAATTTTGTCCTGTGGTCTGTGGTTTGTGGGTTGGCAACAGTTATCCTTTCTTTCCGCCTGTTTTGAATTTAACCAATCACTATTTTTTGTAATTAATTCCTGACCAATAGTGTCTTTCTTTTTCGATATTGATGTGTAACTTTTAGCTATCCAATAAAATTGAGGGGGTGTGTCTACTCATTCCTGAAAGGTCTCGAATTTTCCACGAGGGTATAAAAACTGCTGATTTTCTTGTCTCCGTGCCACTAGTATAACGTCTAACTCAGTGTGTGAATATGTAGCAGGGGGCGGGAAGCACCTCTTTCTTCAAGCAGTTCTTCAACAATGTAATGGCCTGTTAACATTTTTATTTCTTGCTAGCTCAGCAGTTTAACTCTCGGAGAAGTTTCGAATCCTTTAATATGTAACCCATCTCTTTAAAATGTAAATTCCTTTTCTGTCTATGTAAAATCTACAAATATCTTTTACTGCAAAGCGGGGATAGTGCTTCACCCTCTCGAACTCCCCTTCATTTTGAAATGGAGGTGACTACGTTTTCATAACCGTTCTTCTCTTCTTTAATGTAGTAAATTTTTCTCATACGGGTCACCTCCCTAGCTTGGGATTAGCCCCTGTATTATCGGCCTAGCGCCACATAGTTTTTAAGACAAAAACGTTGTGTAGGAGTGCAAGGCATCGCCTCCATTCAACTTCGTATTTTGGGCCACTTACTCAACCCGTTTTGTTTTCCTTTCTGCGAAGGCCCAGTAGATTGGGTACGATGTACCCCTGTATCATTATATGTGTGCCTTGAGGGCAATTAGAAGTGAAATTCGTTGTGGCCTTTGATAGGCTTGAACTTTGAGAGCCGGTCGGCTCTTTCCTAAATTTGATTTCTGTGTGCCTCTAGGAGGCTTAACATGGTAATTGGGAGCAAGTGCTCCTTGGCATGATTGGGGTTTTCTGCCCCTTTGTTTGAACTTGGTACGGTAGTAAAGTTGGGCTCATAGCTCAAGCATTGTGAGTGTGGGGCTCGAAGCACAAATCTTGTAACAAACTGTAATTTGTAATTTCTTAATTCGTTGATCTGCTACTTGGTACCTGTTATACTTTGTTATTGATTGATTTTGAAAAGAAAATATAACCTTTGTTAAAGTTTTAAATTAACTTTAATTTTGTAGTTGAGACCTATTCCAGCCCACACCTTCTTTCACCTCTAACTACCACGGATATCTCCGTAACACATATTAAGATAAGTAAAACTGCAGCTGCCTAAAATATTGTATAGAGCCTATTTGAGAGTCTGTTTTCGGCAGCTAAAATAACATTTTAGCACCTAAAAATCCGAGGTCTAGTAGTCACTATATCAAGTTCCTGTGGTGGTTGGAAGTGTAGTGTGTTGTCTGAATATGAAAGGAAAAGTGTTTGAACAAGCACAAACACCAGTCGCCGAGCCAGAAGAATTATTAGGCGTGATTATAATCACCAATTCGGCCGGCAATCGAATCCGGGGACTTCTGAATCGAAGGCCTCAACACTGACGATTCAGCCAAGAATTCGGACAAAATAAAATCATTATTGAGTTTCATTATTTCTACCAGTATTAACATTCAACTTTCGTAGTAGTCACCAGTAAGCATACAACGTGTAGAAATACCGCCAACCGAGGTGTTCATGTGAGGTTGAATTGCAGCGCCTCTAGCGGCAAATATAGCATCCATAGGGCGGACAGCTATGAGTGGCTATTGGGCAGGCTTTGTATTCCTTGTAGGCTAAGGGTGGTTATGCGCTTTGACATAGACATCCAACCAATCCCAAGCAGCCCTTCATATCGACTTATATCGACAGAGTGCGATCTCGAAACCTAGTTGCCAACTCTAATATTTACATTCACCACGTGGTTAACCTATGTCGCTCAGTGTGTATGGTATTCGGTATGGTTCGGGAACTTTTGCATATTTCTTCAGTAATTAGTGCTTTCATATTAGTCTTCATCTCTCTAGTATAGTACAGTATAGCATAGTTTACAGTTTAGCAAGCATACATTAGGAAAATACAGGTTTGATAATTCCGTGTATCAAAATAGCTTTAGTTTTATTTACGTCCGTGTGTCGTTAGTATACCTAGTTCCTGTATGATTAGAATGTCTCATTTTAGACAAGTGGCAAGAAATTGACCCTGAGATCAGTGGAGTGTTCACTTGTAGGCCATAACCTCCTTACTGCGCCAGACATTAGTGATGCGTTATTTCCTCATTCTCTTTTATTCTTAAAAATGTATTATCTCTTTAGTGTCAGATGTTGTTAGTAAGTGTATTTTTTGTGAACTTGTTTTCAATCCGGTTCATTAGCTTTTCTGAGTACGGTATTACATTTTACGAGGGCTGTTTACAGCGGTCGTATTGCACCAGCTGTTCTCGCGGTAGTAGCGCGCTGGCAACAGAGGTAAGGCGATGCTCATTTGGTTTGCGAAACGTAAATTTAGAAGTAAAGCCGTGCAAGGTATGGGCACTCTTCGGGTATTCCTGAAATAAAATACGGAGTTTTAAGTAATGTTGTTTGGCTCTTTTTTCCGATATAACCGGACAGACAGACACTTTATTCCGGACACACATCTGTTTACTTTTAACGCAGATCTACCTCCCAAAGTTGTGATCCCACCCACGAAACCCCCATCCCCTTCCTTTGTCAGTCATCTTTCAACCTTTCGAGACGTAACCACAGTTGACAGTCTTCGTCAAGGAAATCGTTCTTGGTATAAGTGTCGCTCTTCGACGCATTACAACATGATTTTTGCTTCCACGCGCCTTTGAGCCGTATACACAATGGAGGTGATTGGAAGGAGTGAGTGGTGTGTGTGTGTGTAAGGGAGCGGTGTGTGGCAATCGCTCCTTACCCACTTTATGGAAAAATAAAATTACATTTTAGCCGCTTGAAACTAATAATTATTAACAAACTTTTTGTATAAAAAAGCAATTTGTGCAAACCCTGCTGTCTTTTCAGCTAATTCTTTCCTTTAATTCCTTAAATTTCTTTCATTGTTAAGAAAAATACTTAGCGAAAATACGCACAAAATGTCGTTCATCGCGGCTAACCCATTTGTACAGCGCCACAGCAAGTAGAGGAGAACCGCGCAGCAATATGTAGCGGGTGCGGCGACGAAGGGAGGCAGGAAATATTTTTGCCAAGGTCATGGACATTGAGGTATGATTCACCTGTTTGCCGCGTGCATTTGCCAGTCCGGTATTCTCACTTAGCCGATGTGTCTGTGCAGTTCTGTCCAGGTATGTTTCTTTGATTGTGTGTAGTCAAATACAAAGTTATTTGCTTTTACGTCTCAATAACTACTTTCACGATTTTCGGAGGCTCCAAGGTGCTGGAATTCAATCCCGCAGAAGTTCTTTTAGGTGACACTAAATCCATCGACACCAGGCTGACGCATTTTGAGCACCTTCTAATACCACCGAACTGAGCCAGGATCGAATCTACCAAGTTGGGTTTCAGAAGGCCAGCACCTCAACCGTCTGAGCCACTCACCCTGCCAATACTATATACATTTTTATCTACTTATTTTTTATGTATTTGATTTATTGCTCAACAGGCATTTCTGCCCACTTACAGAACATTTACATTTCTTATTTCTAATTTTATAAATTATTTACATTAAAAATAAAAATATGAAACCTAATACTATACTTATGAGCTAAAGTGCGGCCAGTATCCAGTATTCGGGAGATAGTAGGTTCGAACCCCACTGTCGGCAGGCCTGAAAATGGATTTCCGTGGTTTCCCATTTTCACACCAGGCAAATGCCGGGGCTGTACCTTAATTAAGGCCACGGACGCTTCCTTCCCACTCCTACCCCTTCCCTGTCCCATCGTCGCCATAAGACCTATCTGTGTCGGTGCGACGTAAAGCAACTAGCAAAAAAAAGAAAAATACTTATGAGCCATGGACAGTGGTAAGTGTGTGTTTCAACTTATTATTTTACATTCGTCTAAAATACACATTGTTAATCTAAATTAATCTAAATTATTCATGGTACACAAGTATGCTACTCTCTTCAACTTACAGTGGCCACAGAAAGTATTCGTACAGTGCGGATGTACTGCCTTTGTGATTGGTTAAATCAGTTGTAGCCACAGGTTTAGGCCGCTGTTCCCGCAAGAAGGGTTGTTATCTCTTCAGTCATCACTGTGCTGTCGTTGCCGCAAGGTTATTTTGTATGGGGGCGAAAGACGAAGGAACTATCATTGAGTCAAAGAGAGAATATAGTGTTACTGTATAAACAAGGCGAAAGTTGTCGTCAAGTAAGAAAACAGCTCGCATTAGATTTACTACGGTGAGTTCAATAGTTAATAAATACAAGCACAGCGGACAAACAGAAAATAAACCCAGATTTGGTCCTCCAGAAGGGTTGACAGTATGGGAGCGACGCATTATTGTGCGATCGGCACGAAAGGAACCGTTCCGAAGTGCTGCATCCATCGCTACAGACCTCACTTCAAGGTCCAAAAAAACGGTGAGTGTGCAAACTATAAGGAACGTATTTCAGAGTGCGAACCTGCGTAGTGGTTGTCCACGAAAGAAGCCACTTGTAAGTGGAATAAATAAGCAGAAGCTCCTACAGTTCGCGAAAGAGTATTGTGGAAAGACGATGCACTTTTGGAACACCATTATTTTTTCTGATCAAGTGAAGTTTATACAGTTTGGAACTGGTAAGTTCAGGAAGGTACGGCGTAAGCCAAACATCGAACTTGCACCTCAATACGTAATCCCACGGTAAAACACGGAGGAGCGAATGTGATGGTTTGGGGCTGCATGGCTACGAATAGAGTGGGAAACCTGGCATTTATTGAATGGATGCCACGAAGTACATAGATGTGTTGCATCATAATTTAAACAGCAGTACACACAAGCTTCATCTGGAAGGAGACTTCCTCTTCCAACAGGAGAATGACACTAAGCACCGTGCAATGATAAGCTGTGCATGGGGGTTGTACAATTCCCGAAGAAGACTTCTCACTTCATCGCAGAGTCCAATTCTCAATCCCAGAGAGAACCTGTAGGATCATCTAGCCAAAAAAATAATATGCAAAAACGCCATCCTACTAATAAAGAACATCTTAAAGAGATACTCTCAGATGCATGGTCCAACATATCTGAAGAGTACACCAAACATTTAGTTAACTCAATGCCAAGTTGTCTGGAACAGGTCATCAAAGCTAAAGGCATGCATACAATATATTAAGACTTTGTTTGAACAAAGACTTCGGCAAGTGTTTGAATTATCTACTAGTGTACGAATACTTTTGTTGTGTTAAAAGACGGGTTTATTTGTTTATTATGTTGAGTGCTGTAAATCTGATAGCAAATGTAAAGCGAGGTGTCTTTTCTTTATAAATATGTCTCACTGTATGTGTTTATATTAGTTCACGGTGCTTAATATACGAGCTATACGTTAAAATGTTGGTGTACGAATATTTTCTGTGGCTACTGTGTGAGTTCCCCTCAGACTGACCTTAACAAGATACTCTCCTCGTGAAATATGTCCACGTTTGGCATAATATTAATTGACTGGCATAGTCTGTTTAATGGTTTAATGTATAATTACGCCGTACGTCTATTTAATTATAACACATGTGTAATTACTATCCCTTCGGTGAAATTTGTATCATATAGTATTGAATCAATATCTCTAACAACAAATATTACCGCATTACTTCCCTGTCGAAATTTGCTCAGAGAGCATAAAACATGTACAAGTTTCTAGTTAATTTATTCAATTTATGTACACTCCCCCTCCTCTCGCTACATCTATTCAGACCTGGGTACTTTTCGTTGTCTACACATTTTTTTGCCCCCACTTCTAATTCCCAACCTCCGTTACGGTGAATACATCGTGGTTGCCTCTACAAGAACGATAACTCGTTTGTGCCGATAGGTTTGACTTGCTGCAAACACTACAGTGTATTGACTAATTATCTTTCTCTTAATCCCTAATAGCTGCAAACCATTCCCAGCGAATTGAGTATGTACTTATCACTCGTCTTAACGTCCGGCTCGTTGGCTGAATGGTCAGCGTACTGGCCTTCGGTTCAGAGGGTCCCGGGTTCGATTTCCGGCCGGGTCGGGGATTTTAACCTTCATTAGTTAATTCCAATGGCCCGTGGACTGGGTGTTTGTGCTGTCCCCAACATCCCTGCAACTCACACACCACACATAACACTATCCTCCACCACAATAACACGCAGTTACCTACACATGGCAGATGCCGCCCACCCTCATCGGATGGTCTGCCTTACAAGGGCTGCACTCGGCTAGAAATAGCCACACGAAATTATACTCGTCTTAATGAGTTCAGCATAATTTTGAAAACAATATACACAAAGCACAAAGCGGTGATTATGTGGTAATATTTATAATTTCTACTGTACTTTATTTATTGTAACTTCATTACAACGATATCAGAGACTTCTGAAAGGTACAATTTTCATAAAGGAATCCCACTGGAGTAGAAAGTGGAATTTAAAAAAAAGCCATTTGTGAAGGAAGTTTTGAATCCTCCATGATGTCAGATGCCAAATTTCTAGCCTACATAACTCCTCGCAACTTCCTGAAGAGTGCAACTTGACATATTATAACTCTGTATTCGCTGCGAGACCGAAATCCTCACTTAAAATTTGCTTGTGAGTTAAAGCGTAACCTATCACGGTTGGTCTATACTAGAGGTGCTCACGCTGAATTATATAATTTTTGGAAAGATGTACCGTTTAAAGTGCACTATGTTTTCTGGTATGGGCTAGAATAACTTTTTTACTTTCATTGACTTGTAATTGACAATATGAAAGTGGCTGAGGTATGAGTGATGTTAGTAATGCCATTCCTTATGCAGCCAGTCCCTGCTATGAATGGTGTGAAATATCGCTCATAGGGTCGGTTGGTGCACGCATTTCAGGGGGCTTGGCAGACTGATATGTAATAGCAACTTCTGCCTCAGTGAGCAAAGCAACAGGAAACTGCCTCACTCCTCATTTTCCTAGTACGCCTCTTCTGTGACACCTAGGCCATCTATGACAGCTAATGGTGGACTTGATGAAGATCCAACCAGTCTTTGGGCTGAATACCCAACATACATACATTACTTTCTGCTTAATAAATAACAGGAATTTAACTTTTATTTAAAATGTAAATAGTGTCATGTCTTTCCAAGGAATTGTAAATCGTAGCGTGCACGCTTAAACCCTGTACCTATGTAGATTGTAACAAAATAATTATAACGTGTCAGTTTTCTTTGAATAAATACGTATAAGGAAATAAAACCGACTGTTTTTTTATCGAGCGCCATATAAACCAATCCGAAATAACTTTAAAAGGTTAGTTTTTATAGCGGTTATAGCGCTTTGTTTTAAATACGGCACGCCAGTCAGCATTTCGCTGAGGAGTGGAGGAGAGCTTCGTAATGACAAGTGAACGTCAATGCTCCCTCACTTCCCTGCAAAGTGTGTCCGCTCTCTCGCTTCACTGCAACGTAAGCTTCCCGCATTTACGTCACGCCATCCCGGCCGCTCTGGGCTAGCCTCAACGTGCACCCAGTTGGCAAAGCCTTCCAGCACAATCATGACGTCACTACTTGTAGGCGAACGCTGCCTACCTGACATCCGAGAGGGCCAATAACCAAATCCAGTTTCGTTTCGGAAAAAGCCGCCACCACCAGTATTATTCTTCATAATAAATAAAATGCAATAATAATATATGGAAATAATTCAAAGTTAGCAATTTATTGTTGGTTAGCATTTCAAAGTAAGGAATTCAATTTTAATTATGGCGATTTATCACATCGTAAGTTTCTTACAAAAATATCATTTTTAAATTATTTTATTACCATAGCACAATAGCAATGCTCGTGTTAGATATAAATGTATTTACTTTTACCACATTTTGATGTTAAAAATAATTGAAAATATACAAAACATATTGAGGCATTCCCTGTGAAATCAACAAGGCTCACAATCTGACCCTCTACGATTTGAAATATGCCTTAAATACTTGTTGCAAACAGCAATAAATGTCATTTTACAAAATTATATATCTCCCAAATAATTATCTTAAGAGTCATTAATAAATGAATTACTGAAATATTGCTAAAATCAGAGGTGCAGCCTTTCACATATTTTGATATTTCTTTGGTTTTGCTGAAAATGAATTTAGTTTCAGCTTATTTTCAAGGAAAAATATCGGTCTTTCATTTTAAGCACCTTTCAATTCCCATATTTTTTAATGTTTTAATTTTCAAACACTAAATGACAAGAATTGTAATTTCAATTTCTCAGAATCCTACACCTTACATTTAAAATAAATATTTTAATTAAAATGAAACATACTCTGAAAGTCTAAAGTTAGAACATAAATCTTCATAAAAGTATACTGTATATTCAAATCTGCCTACCATACTGTATTCTGAAAGTCTGAAGCAATAACTAAAAAAAATTACTATTTATTTTGCTAAGTGGTGTGTTCATTCTGGGTCTAATTACTCTCACAATGTTTTTGTAACGTACCTACAATTAAAAGTTTGATAGGCCACCACTACTGAAATTTTGAACCTTGCTCTTTCTGAGCAAAAAGAGGAAAGGTAAAATTAAAACATATATACCATTTCTTCTGATGGATCAGCTGCACAGTGTAGGAATAAAAATGATTTGATTAACCTTTGTAACAATGAGACTGGTTTTAATGTGTATGGTTTAATGCAACATCCAAAGGGAAGAGTGCATATGATGGTGTGGCAGGAACTGTTAAGCAACTAGCTACACATGCCAGACCACAGCAATCAAATTTTGGCACCTCTTCAGCTTTATGACTGGTACAGCTGTAATTTTGCATACCTTACAACTAAAGAGCATCGCCAAAAAGAACTTATTTGTTTATAAACGCAAGAACGCCGGCAGGAACTTTGAGATTATATACCGTACAGTACCTTCATTCCGATCAGTTTACACAAATTACTAACTAAATGTTACTCAAAGTCTAATAAATACTGGAAGAAAACATAACACTGCATCAGGAAGAGGTAAAGTTTGAAGATATTTCAGCATTTGTTGCTTGTTTTTGTTTTCCTATATGTTTTAAATCACACCGATACAGACAGGGCTCATAGCAACAAGCATGCAACTGTGGTTTTAATTGAAGGACAGCCACTGCATATGCCTCATGTGAGAATGAATATTCAAGTCTGCCAACAGTGGGGTTTGAACCTCTACCTTCTGAATGAAAGGAAACAACTATGTGACCGGCATAGCCAACTCAGTTCACTTGTTGTTATGGTAATACCATTAATGATTGATTGTATGTGTTCTGAGTATCCTAATGGGCTAGGTTCATCTTATTTGTGTCCCCCAAAACCAGACATTCATAATAATTTTCAGAAATCTATTACAAAATTTGATGTGAAAACTAGGATGGAACTACTTACTGTATTACAGCTGCACAGACTTCCACATAATTTACACATATGATTATAGTATGCTGATACATAATACTTACTATGTATAGCACAGTTAAATTGAATTACCAAGTAAGAGCTAAGTTATTGTATAAATAACTTGGTGCACATGGAATTACTACTCACTAACTTAAACAGCCTTTGTCAGATGTATTTTTAAAAATACATAATTGCCTGCACCTGATATTCTGGCAGTTTTGCTGATTTTATAAAACCAATAACTCCAAAAGGCCTATCTAGGAATATGCTTGTAATACTCTGTATAAAGTATCAGTTCCACATATTATTAGGCCTACATTTATATCAAACCAGTAAAATCCAAAATGGTAAGGTTGAAAACAGTACTTTGGCTCGTTAATTTCACAGCTTAATCTTATTAGCACAGTGTCTCCAATATATACACCTTAGTATTGAACTAACTGCAATTTTATTTTCATGAAAATATTACCGGTACCATCAGTATTATTCTTCACAATTAGACCATAGCGTATCGAAGAGGAAGTGCGACATCTTCACGAGTTACCGTGGACCGTCGCACAGATGGCACTGCCATCCACAGTGATGACAGCGCGAGGATAACAGAGGCATTATCGGGAATAATACTTCAAAATCTACTAAGAAACTCAAGCATGCAACTTACGTTTGAAAATGATTTCATCTGCTGGACACTTTGGAATATTTCCTAGATTATTTCGCTGCCTTCGAAGTAACCAGCTCCCTTCTTATCTCCTTCGTGCGGAAGAAGAATCGACATTTCAAGTAGTGAAATACGAGTTTTTGTAGCAAACACAGCACATGAACTTCAAGCTCCCCAGCTGCGATGACTTCACTTTAATAACATCTACTTGCTCTAATTGTATGATGACTTGAATTGAGAATGTTTGCAATTATATCACCAGGGCTGGCGTTCCTGCTAGCATATATCACGATGGGTTGTATCCAGTTATATAGAAAAAGAACAACATAAAAACTAGAGCATGATTTGCCAACTGATCCTTGCTTTTATCTTCAGTAAATTTCCCCAAATCAACAAAACAATTCACTTCCAGCGATTCCGAGTTAAAGCGAATTTCTTCTCGTAACATTACCTCGTCAAATATCAACATCCCTAAGCTTTCATGTTCCTCCTCTCCATTAAAAAAAATCTGCTAAGGCAGCGGAAGCATACTGATTTATGCCGTACGAACATTTTAGGCCCTTCACCAAATTTCTCAAGTGGGATTCAGAAGGCAAAGGCAGCAAGTCATGATTTAAACAGTGCCGATAACCCTTGGGAGACTTTATTTTTAAAAGGAGTGCATGAAGATGAAATTCATCACTCTCATTCTTTGTTTACTTTTCGCTTGACATTTCTTTAGCATTGTATCGACTATAATTTTCTGTTGTTTGCTGAGAGAACCGAATTGTTTTGACTGAGTGAAGTTTCTCTTCGATTTTATATCAGATATGTATTTTTCAAGCAAATGTAGCTTTAGTGACATTGAGTTGATTCTGCGTTCTAATGAAATTACGTTTCTTCAATCTCCTCTTTAATAGCGCAATTGTTTCCCCAGCATCTGCGACATTAGAGCTATCTTCAACTGCTGAGCATACAGGTTGATCACTATCACTGATATTTACGATCTGTTCAGGGCCTTTATTAGAGAAATCTCTTCGCGTGGATTTCCTATTCGTGGGGGAGTTGCGTTTCTTAACTGCCTTAGAAAAATACTTGGGTAGATTAGGAAATATGTGAGGAAATGTTTCTGGTTTTAATTTCCAGCGCTGTCTTCCTATCTTTACTCTTTCACCATTCACCGTAAACGGGTCTACTTTTACTAGAAGGTCATCACAAAAATGAATGTCACACACGAAACAGTAATGTTATGAGTTAATTTTCGGTCTTTTCTATGGATAGCCTTCTCCCATTTCAGTAAAACACCACTCTCTTAAGGGAGCCTAAAGAAATGCCTACCTGAAGATCGGTCATATCCAGATCTACAGCCGTGTACAAGACACGAGGGCATGATGTGGTAGTTTCCTCCCGCACTGATACACGTTGCCTTACAAAGACCCAGGTATTTAAAACATAACACTTCTCACATCACTCAATCGTGAATACACTAATAATGCAAACTGTCGAAACATTTCTGACAGCGACAATAATGAGCAATAAAAATTACTACAACTGAAGGTGAATATAACGCGGGCTGATGCCCAAGGGCCTCGCTGACATCACAACCGCCTGTGCTGCCACCCACCAACCTCTTGAGCTCTCTTACGGGCGAACGGAGAAGATGTCGCATTTCCTCTTCGATACGCTATGATTAGACTATAACAGATAATCATGATAATTTTAACAGACTTAAAATGTAAGCAAATCAAATGTTTTCATACAAAAATACTGTATAATTAAGTGTCTACAACCTAATAGCTATATACTTATAAAAGATACCATAAAATAATACTTTATCACTAAACAAAGTATAATAAGCCCACAATCTAATAACATG